>NC_081190.1:39596673-39924530 GCF_902713425.1 Acipenser ruthenus | reverse complement strand
GCAGACACAGACACACAGCTCAACAGCGTTCCCACTAAACTTTTTAGTACTGAGAAACTTGCCGTTTTGACTGAGAAAAGGTAAATTATCAGTGAGCAACCTTTGGCCACGCATTAACCCTTTTAATATATTTTTGTTGCATTATTACAATTTTGAAACAATATTCCAACACAAGTATCTCAACAATTTTACAATTTACTTTAAATTTATTTATTCTGTCTCTGCCTCAGATTTTGAATCATCCTCTGATCCTATGCAGCCCTGTCAGTTGTTATCATAGATATAGATTGCATTCTTAACTGGTGCTGCATAAAATTGCTTTATACTACTGCATAAAACACTGGCATCTGCACTGCCTTCAACTGTAACCATCTTTACGGCTACTAATTGTTCCATGCTTGGGAATACTAAATTCCGTTTTTCAAAAATGGCCAATTCCATTTGTTCTCACTTTTTATCAACGTATTAATAATTAAATATGGCATTTGAACACAAATGTTGGTAGTTAAAATAAGTACATTTAATACATATTACCACAATTCTTTTTTTTTCAATCAGACTCTTGTTGCTGTAATAGTAAGTAAAGCACCTGAAGACACTTCAAACCTATCATGTTTACTTGGCTCATTGCTGGCATTAAAATAAGCAGGAAAACCTAAGAATTATATTACAACAGTTCAGCAAACCAAATGTCCAGCACAGTGAGAATCATATTTACAGTCTTCCACTAACACTGTAGTTCAGTCTGCAAATAAAGGTGTTTTGAAAAGACCTGTTTAACTTACTGCTGGCATTACAATAACAATAAAAAATAGTAAACAGTTTAGTAACAGTCCAGCAATGTCATGTGAGAGTAATCATATCTACAATACTCCACAAATTAAGTTTAGTGTTTTACTGGCATTATAATAATAACCAGGATAAAATATGAAACACTGATAAAGGCGTGTTGACTGACTCGTTGCTCTAAAACAGTTTCACTGCTGTGTATTACCCAATTGTAATTTAAATAGCGCCCCTTTTAATGTAAATGCATAATTAATCCTCTCAATTATTGTTATTTGCAAGATTTTAAAAGAGGTGTGTCTCCAGACAGAATGTCTTTATGAAACCAAAGGTGTGTAGTGTAGTGACTACATCATTTACACAGTAAAGTGATCAATTTCCTTTAAGGATTGTATAGCTAGAAAAATAGTTTTGAGCTAATTTCAATTTTTTTCAATTCAATTAAGAAACAGCCAAGGTTTAAAATTGCTAATTATAGCTTCATTAAAGGCAGGTAGCAGTACCTTAGGTCTTAGTTTTTCAGCATAGAATGCAGGGCTTTGCCATTGTTGCCATCTTATTTGATTTCTTATTCTCTACATGTTTACGACTGGCATTATGATATTTAATAGTATTTACTTGTACACGATCACACGAATTACAGCAAAACTTTAAGAATACTACTGCACCATCCTCAATATAGATAATCAGATTTCTTTTAGCTCTGTCTTACTGAAACATTGTTTTTTTTTCTTCGTTCTTCGTTGGTGCAGCCGCCATCTTGAGTTTCAGCAGAGACATGGAGTGAAGTCACATGAATAAACTCTAAAAAAAAAAAAAAAAAAAATGGACATGGTATGTTTTCTTCAATTACTATCCACTTAAATGTGTATTTACAACTAATGTGCTAATTACATTTTTACCGGTTTCAAAACACTTGAGATGAGTTCTGAAATGGTCGTTTTTTAAAAGGGAAATAAAACAAAAACCATCAAAGTGTGAGTATTGTGGTTTTTATTTATGTTTACCGGAGTATTTATACTTCGAAATAATACAGGAAGATTGTGCTTCAGTGATTTTAGTATTGAATTATACAATGAGTTAAAAACTGTAAAGTTCATGAGCAGCACTCTCTATAGAGCCAGACGCTTGCTTCGCCCACCCTGTACCAGCAGATTTGCTGACCCCCGACCGAGCTCTGCACTAACGTGACGTGCATTTTTACAGAGAGAAATCAGACAATCAGCTGCAAGATGGACACAAATATGCTTATGTTAATGCTTTTTAAGAATGGTCTCAAACGTTTACCTCGAGAGGCTAGAGTCTCGATTGAGGTTGATTTGATAATAACTTATGAAAGTTAGTAAACTGAGTGGGAAGGTTGTTGCCAGTTACTGCGAAAAATGCACGCATTTTAGCCTTAGAGGGAACGCTACAGTTCAGTACCTTGGTGCTTTGCCCTTGGTACTTGGTGCGCAGTGCTTCGGCGCCAGTGTCTAGGCCTCGACTCCCGCAGTACCTTCAGTTCCTCGGTGCCTCAGAGCCTCGGTGCTTCGGCGCCCTCGGTGCACTAAAGCCTCAATGCCTCGGTGCCCTCGGTATTCAAGTGCTCCCCGAGCTTCGTGCCTCGGTGCTCCATAGCCTCGGTGCTACCATTATTATTATTATTATTATTATTATTATTATGTCTTCTGTCGAAAACCCAAAGCAAATTTAAAAACTTCATCTTGATGCTTCTGAGATGACCTTTATAGGTATTACGTAATTTTGTTATCTACACGGATTTATACATTTCCAGGGGACCGCTTGGCATGCTGACACGGTATAGCCAAAATGTGCTCCCTTGTACTGGAACGGTGGGCTTGTTCTTACATGCAGAGAATTTGGGCTTCATAATGTTTCTGTGTAGGCCAACATGTTGAAGTACTTTACGAGAGTAACTAAATGTTGAAAACTAAAAGTTAATATCTTAAAGTGGTTAAAACATTCATACATTCTTTATTAGTATTCTAGTTTGTTTACATTTGTTAGCCTTGAGTTTGATCGAAGTTCAATGTAAAGGAGCACTGTGCCTTTAAGAAATGAATAATTTGAACAGAGGTACGTGACATCACAGATGACATGTAAATATGTCCATAGACTTAAAAAAAAGTGTACCCTCTGTAGTTGTAGCTTACTACAAAGATAAGAAATAAAAGAAAATATATCTGTAAAGCTTTACCATCACTGAACGAGACACTGCTTCAAGCAAACCTCATATTAAAGAAATAATACATATTGCTTTATTAAACATTTAACTCGAACTGTGGCAAAAAAAAAAAAAAAGTAGGCTAAAGTGTGTGTTTCGTTTAATGGTGCAACAAATACAACATATATTATGATAATAATAGGAATAATACATACACTAATATTTGATACTGTACATTATTCATTTTAATTATTCAGTGTTGTGTGCAAGTGTTGGATATTTGAGGTCAGTGGAGAGTCTTGAGGCATGTACTATTTTGTTTACTGTTGATGTTTAGTGTTATTTTTTTACTATTTGCTTAATACGTGATAGCTTTCGACACGTTCGAAGTTGACTATAAAATCCGGTCCTGCGAAAGTCTTGCGATGTGATTTATAGCTGGAATTGAGTAGATTTGGTCGGGCGATAGCAAACCACTCCTACTTCTCAACCCACTTGTAGTCAACAAGCGATAGCTGCCTTTTGAAGGGCGAGAAAGGGCGAAAAGGGCTTGTTTTGGGTCTGCGAGATTTCACTTGGAATTTTTCTTGTGTTTTGTTACTGCGAATGCTTTTGCATCCTCGCTAAGTGTTAACTTTGATTTGGTCTGGCGCTAAATCAGAAAAATGATTAGTAATTGACGCAGGCAAGTTATATTCGGTGACAAATTGGCAAAACATATCTTCTGCTTTGTGACGGCATTCAAAGGTGTTGAGCTGTTTTAGGAGGAAATTGGACAGTTATTGGGGTGTGCATTTGCTTGTTTTTTAAATTGTCTTTATGTGACCATTAACAGCAACTTTCACACTGTGATTGCTTGCAAGGCAAAAAAAGTACTGTTCACCAAGAGGTGAAGGAGCCACGATTTCTTGGGTAAAGTTCAGCCCATTGTTTTTTGGTAATTATTTTAATCTTATCGCACTTAGAAGCCATCTCAGGTTCTGATTTTCAATATGGTTACAGAATAGCTTCCGGAGGGGCTCCCGAGTGGCGCATCCAGTAAAAGAACTCGCTAGAGTTCTGTATTTTACAGGTACACATTGTTTTTTACACACACAAGTATTTTTGACAGTTAATTCACTCCATACCTGCTGTGTTCTTCATGCTGTAAAACAATTAAAGCACAAACATAAAACTTATTTAACAAACCACTTGGTTGCATACTTGCCAACAGTCCCTATATGGTTGGGATAGTCCCAATTTCCTAGCAAATGTAACATTGTGAGGTTTTTAAAGAAAATCCAATACAATGGTTTTCAGAACATAGCACTTGAGAAATCTGTTATATGTAGCTCATGAAATAACATAGTCTTGCCCACAAATATACTTTTGTACTGTAATTTGAAACTCATCATTTGTGCTTTGACTGCTTTCCCTTGGACATTAGATTTGATAAATTCCATCAGTACACATCGGTATCATTTCAATTCGTCCATTTACTGCTCTTGGGCATTGAACACAACTTGGTCCGCGGAGACAGTTTGTCACCATAATGCACTCATTGCCCTTTCTTATCTCCTTGAATTATAATTTGTGTTTATATTTCTTCTTCCTGGTTACTTTGCAATCCCATTTAAATGATTCATTTAAATACAGGGACATCTTATTTGTGATCTACAGCAGAGTTACAGAATCGAAGTCCACTAAGGGCTGGACAAAAACTAAACATAAGACTGATTGAAACAAACCTTATTGTAATATTTTTGCAGCATACAATACAGTGCCCTTATCCAGGACGACTTAAATTGAAGTGAATACCTACATAAGACAAAGGCATACAACTATTCTACTTTATTACTTCCAATTGCTTTTAAAAAGGACTACCAAGCAGAAAAATAACCATTTTATTTTTATTTTTTTACTGGACGAGGGCTTATCGCACGCGCAGCCATCATAGATGGTCAACTACTGACTGCAGGCCTGCCACAGGGCTCCCTGTGGTCCTAAACCCTACAACGTACAGATGGGGATTGCAGTAACCACATACCGTACATGCCTTTTGCAGAAATTAAAGGTTTGCTGACAAAGGGGTTTAACAGTAGAGTTTTGAGCAGAATACGGTAGAAAATCTGTCCCGGGTGTCCAAAAAACAGGAGAATCCCTGCAAGTAAGGGCGAGTAGGGCTGGAAGGGCACTAAGCAAGAGTGGTGGTACGCCTTCACAGGGATGGGCCGACTCGATAGTAGGACAGAGACAGAAGTCATCCATCTAGGTGAAAGGGCATAGCTGTAAGATTGCTGAACAGCTCTAGTGTGATCAGCTGTGCCTAGCGATTGGATAGAGCGTGGCGCCATGCTGATCACAGGGAGGAGTTTGGCAGTACAAAGGGGATGCAGCTATGTGAGTACAGACCCTTACAATGAAACGTAAGACAGACGGAGCGCTGTTTGTGGTTTTGTTTTTGTATTGGCAGAGCGACACAGAGCGGTAGCCAAGGAGCCAGTACTTTCACCTGGAGCTCCTGCACTTCCCCCCACTGGATTGGATTTATTTTTTTATTATTTGGGAACCTGTTTGTTTTGGGACTGCAACCCACCATTTTAAACCCCTCCTACCATTTGGACTGTTTAAAATATATCTATTGTTTGGACATTCACTACTTCCCACACCACTCACACCGTGACAGTGTCTTAATGGATTATAAGATATTTGCCAATGGCAAGAGAATGAAAATTACTTAGAAACTCCACTAAAGGGGATGGTTACAAGGAAAGGATATCTGACCAAAACATTTCACATGCGCAGACATAGTCAAGTAAGAATACAATTAGCGTTACAGTATAAATGTGCTCTTTACAGAATGGGAGAATATATATATATATATATATATATATATATATATATATAATTGTAAAAGGATTGCACTCACTTGAGTTCATTGCCCCTTTAAAAATACGACCCAGAACACAGAAGTGGATTTTTTCAGCGCTGACGCGCTATTTTTTTAATAAACACAAAACAAAACAATCAAAATAAACACCTAGCTCCTTCCAAGCACTAACTACACACGCAGGAACCTAACTACCACAGGACAGCTAAGCCGTTTCCCTGTCCCAAAACTTAACCACACAGGTTTGCACTATACCTTTTTACCTCATGACTGCCAGGAAGCAGAGCACTCCCTTCTGCCTCCTTCTCCTTAGCAGCCCCGAGCAGACTGCCTGCTCTCCTTTTAAACCCCCGCACCTGAGTCTAATTCCCTAATAGCACAGGTGCGGATGATAATTAATAATAAAACAATTAAACAATTAAACAAACAATTAACCAAAAGGTGCATTCTCACATGTTTTTTCTTTTGCAGGGAGGTTTTAACCCCCTCCCTGCCGTCTCTCACAACCCGCTATATTACAATATATATATATATATATATATATATATATATATATATATATATATATATATATATATATATATATATATATTAATGTTTCTTCTCCATCTTAAAACCTTCAAAGGTTTTACAATGTTAAAATTAATAGTAAGAATTTTGCACTTGAGCAGTATGTTAACTGAGACTTTTGAATTAAGCACACATGAAAAAAAGAAAGACCACACTTTTTTGAAAGCACCACAAAAATATCAGCAAGTGTTCTATTATTGTACTGTACTTCTTGTTTTAGGGGGTTTCTCTTCTTTCTAATCTTGAATCACACTGCTCTCTGCTGGATAAAGTTTTTACAGCAGCCTCTGGATTGGATATGAGAGAAGGGAGCAGAATTCTGTTAGAGGAACACGCCTTAAGCATGGAAATTATTCCTAGTGGAAACTAGGTCTAATTCTCTGTTTCAGTTTGAGGGGAACTCCACTTGTCTTGTCACACACATAATAAACTTGCAATAATGTATTAGGCACATTAATAAGGACATATTACTCAATGGCTGTTTTTCCACCCAGCTTTGAAAGCCGATACTCTCTCCACTGTCATGATTTATGTGACGTAGTAAAACATTGTACAAATTTAAAGGCTGGGTAAATCACCTTCTCACGCTTAAAAGCCGTACAATTGACCAAAAACTAAGGCTTTTTTGCATGGAAACATGTCCGGAAGCTGTAACTTATGGTTTCAAAACTTCAGCTTACAGTTTGTGACACAACTTTCTATTATAGTAAAAGCTGTACCAAGCAATCCTTTATTATCTGAGATCTGCTGGAAGTAGCCATGACATGAGCACGAAGGGTTTAGAGACCTCTATTTGGTATTTTTTTTTATTTATTTATGTGACACCCTTTATTCAACCTTTCAAATTGTTTGCCATTTGAAATTATAGGGCTTTATAGTTTGGTTATTTTATAAGATAGGTTATAAAAAATACTGACGCTACTAAAAATAGATAAATAAATGCAGCCATTTGCAACACATAAATAAATAAATAAATAACAAAGCCCTTTGCAAAGCACAGATTTTTTTTTCATCCTTTTACACTTTTGTTATCTTCGTGTTTGGTGATCGGATAGCCGATTGCTTTAAGTTAGACTTTTCTGTCCCTTAGCTACACGGTGCAATACACTGTACACTAGCCTTAAGTAGCATCTATCTTGGTTACCTACCAAGGACAAAACAATTCACATTTGTACCTCCAAATGTATTAAATTAGTATAGCTGTAAATTTGTTACGAGTGGCTTTTTTTTTTTTATTTAGTCGTTGCCAATTATTTTTATAATTTTCTCCCAATTTGGAACGGCCAATTATTTTTAGGCTCAGCTCACCGCTACCACCTCTGCACGGACTCGGGAGCAGCAAAGACGAGCACACGCTGTCCTCTGAAGCGTGTGCTGTCAGCGGACTGCTTTTTTACACACTGCAGACTCACCATGCAGCCACCCAAGAGCTACAGCGTTGGAGGACAAGGCAAGCCCGCAGGCGCCCGGCCAAACTACAGGGGTCGCTGGTGCACGGTGAGCTGAGGACACCCTGGCAGACCTAAACCCTCCCCCTCGGGGTGACGCTTGGCCAATTGTGCGCCGCCCCCCTGGGAGCTCCCTTCCATGATCGGCGATGTCCAGGCTAAAGGGCACATCCTGCACTTCACGCGGAGCGCCTTTACCGAATGCGCCACTCTGGAGTGGCTTTATTAATAATAAAGTGGCTTTATTATTGCTGACAGCACCAGGCTTGACCGTCCACCTACTGTTGAAGTAAAATCTCTTAAACCTTGAGGAAGGTTTGTTTTAAAAGAACAAAAACATGAAAAAGAAAAAAAAAAACTTGGTTCCATGAATTTGTTCAAAAAGACAAATACAGGGCTTAACATCAACGCAAACCAAATGGAAAAAGTAAAAGCCTGTAGGTTTACGGTTTTGTGTTGTTCATCTTGCCTACGGTGTGCATAGGTTCATTTTAAATTAACCTAATTACATTTTTTTGAAACAGTAAAAACAGAAATCAGAAAAAAATAAAATAAAATGGGAATCAGAACAAAATAACACGAATTCCATAGGGCCCTAGTCTTAGTACTGTACATTATTTCAGTAAAGTGAATAGCCTGTGTGATGAAGGCACCTCACAGCTCCATTCACGCCACAGTAAAACACTGTAACACATTGGAAAAGAAAAACATGTAGCTACTATTTATTTATTTATAAAAAGAAAGGCAAATAAAACGTCTGTTACAGAATGCTTACCCCTTTTTATTTGTCCATATTTTATTGTGTGTGTTCAACAGGACATCTGCAATTACAGAACAGCTTTTAATTATTCAAGCGAGTCTAGCTGTGGGAGTCTACAGGTAACCAGTGTCTGAGGCAAGATAGGTAATTGGTCCTGCTCCTACTAATTTTTTAATTAACTATTTAGGTATCATTATTAGTTGGTGTTTCAATTTAGGGAGGAGTGTGTGTATGTGATTTTAAACCAGGTAGTGTGGTTATTTGAATAATAGGGTGATTTGCAATTTGTAACTGAACTGAGAAGCCGTGAAAGAGAGTGACGCTGGGAAATGAAGTCTTTATTTTTTCACGTGAATGCGCAAGCGCCGTTGTGAAAGGGAGGGACACTGAGAACTAGTATTGTATCAGACAATGGCTTTGATTTTTTTTTTATATAAATTTAGTCGTTGCCAATTATTTTTATTATTTTCACCCCAATTTGGAAATGGCCAATTATTTTTAGGCTCAGCTCACTGCTACCACCCCTGCGCTGACTCGGTAGGACGAAGCGTGTGCCGTCATCCGACCGCTTTTTTTCACACTGTGGACTCACCATGCAGCCACGCAAGAGCTACAGCGTCGGAGGACAATGCAGCTCTTGGGCAGTTTACAGGCAAGCCCGCAGGCGCCCGGCCAGACTACAGGGGTCACTGGTGCGCGGTGAGCTGAGGACACCCTGGCCGACCTAACCTTCCCTCCCCCGGGCGGTGCTCGGCCAATTGAACGCCGCCCCCTGGAACCTCCTGTCATCGGTCGGCAAAGGAATAGCCTGGATTCGAACTCGTGACGTCCAGACTATAGAGCGCATCCTGCACTCCACGTGGAGCACCTTTTCTGGATGCGTCACTCGGGAGCCCAACGGCTTTGATTTTTAATGAAAAAAAAATAAAGGTTTTTGGTTCTGGACATGTTTTGTTTTCTGTCAACAATATATAAGTAAATGAAACTAAAAATGTAATCTTGTCACTGTGTTTTAAGTTTAATTTAAATAGAGTTGTTTTTTAATGTTTTTTCAATGTTGGATACACACACTTTTTATGGAGCTTCTGGAGAAATGGTACATTGTAAAATCGATTATGAATGTTTTTTTATGCTATTAAAATAGATTACATTTTAGTGCTAACTTACAGTCCTCCTTTATGCTTTTATGTTTACCATTGTTTGTCTTTAAGTGGGTCTATATGGTACACGCTTTGAATAACAAATCGAGGTTGAAATATTGGAAGTAAAATATAAAAATATGAAATGAGTGAAACATTAAATGTATGGCCGTTTAAACGGTTAAATGACCGGATTAGCAATGGGTTTAAATGTGTAGTCAATTAAACGTAGATTTACATCCCTAATATATATATATATATGATGTCCGCCTGTCCGGGTCCAACCCTGAGATATTAGCCAGGGCTGGGGTTAGCTATTGCATGCCCAGGGTTTGTGGACAATGGCAGGGGGCGGGATTATTAAAGGGGCGGGCACATGTAGGGCGCGGGGGAGTAGTAGTTGGAGCAGAGACGAGAGCGGAGCCAAAAAAAGATTAGAGTGAACAGAGTAATAGGGTAATGGTAAATTTACATAATTAGTTCATTTTATCATTTTGGCATGGACCACGGCTGACAGTGTTAATAAACCAGAAAACTGCCTGTGTGTGAGCCTGCTTTTATTTTCACGCAACGCTACACTGGTGTCAGAAGCAGGAACATGGAGTGTATGCCTCAGAAGGTGAAGCAGGAGCGGACAGAGATGGCAGTTTCACCCCCGCTGAGAGGGGACGAGTTCCGGGAGAGGCTGGAGGAGCTAGTCGCTGAGCTGAGGGTCGTGAGTTGGCTGGAAATGGGCGCCACGAGGATCGGACGTTTTCGTCCGGCAGGGGACTCTGGCAGATCCAGGTCATACCATTCATGCTCTGCAATGCTCCTGCCACCTTTGAGCGGTTCATGGAGAAAGTCCTGGCCGATGTCCCACTCCACAAGTGTCTGGTCTACCTGGATGACCTGGTGCATGGAACCTCCCTCCAGTCTACCCTGGACGCCCTCAGGAGAGTGCTGGAATGCGTACTTGTTGCAGCTGGGCTAAAGCTCCACCCCGAGAAGTGCCGGTTTATGCAGCTAGAGGAGGTCACTTTTCTGGGCCAGAGAGTTGGAGGAGAGGGGATCAAAACAGAACCTCCTAAGGTGACAGCAGTGAGGGAGTGGCCCACGCCCACCGACCAGAGACAGCTGCAAGGGTTTCTGGCCCTTGCCTCCTATTACCAGAGCTTAATACGGGGGTTCACCAGCATCGCCTCTCAGCTACACCAGCTCCTATGGAAGAGGGAATCCTTCGCCTGGACTAAGGAGTGACAGGCTTCCTTTGATGCCCTCCAGGAGGCCCTGTACACCTACACCAGCAGTGAGGGGATTTGCACTGTCCTGTCCCAGCGGAGCGGTGCTACTGTATGATTAGGCGGGAGCAACTGGCGGTGGTCATGATGGTTAGTCACTTCCGCCACTAACCTCTGCGGGCTCCTCTTCACCGTGAGGGTGGACCATGCGGCCCCTCCAGTGGCTCCTGACCTTTAGAGAACTGAGGGACAGGTCGGCGCTGGATCGAGCAGCTCCAGCCCTTCAACTTCACCATCCAGCACTGGGCTGGAGCTCGCCATGCCAACCCGGACACCCTGTCCCGCCGGCCCTGCAGTATGCACAAGAGAGGGAGTTGAGGGGCCAGGGAGAGGACTGGAGCAGTTTACTGTCAGCGGGCCCATGGAGAGGGTTGGCTCAATATCCTGGAGCCATTCCCGTGGTCAGACAGGGGGATCAGGTTCATTCTAGTGGCCATGGAGTATTTGACAAAGTGGCCTGAAGCATGCCTCTGCCCGATGAAGAAGCTGAGATGGTGGTCCACGGCCTGCTGGAGGGGTTGTTTCAGCTCGGTTTGCAATTCGCCCCAAACTCGCAGCCACTGGCTTGGGCCTTGCCGAGTCCTGGAGTGGATCAACAAGGTGATCGACAGGGTCCAACTACCTCCCAGAGGATGACGGGTGGCCCTTCACAAAGACCGGCAGGCCCCCTACAGAGGATGGACCCGGCACAACCCGGACCCAGCAGCTTCTGCCCCCCCTTTTGGCCTGGCAGTCCCGTCCCCTCTTGCACCTCCTTTCACCCCTGATTTCCCCCTACCAGGAGGCCTCCAGTTCTCTCAGGGCTGAGTACGTCAGCAGCGGCTGCTGGGAGCCCAGAGCCACCGTCGTTCTCAAGGCCCCGACGACAGCGCCGAATCTTGGGGTAGTTTTTGGGACTTTGTCAGCCCCCTTGAAACGAGGGGCTCTGACGGGGGAGCTGTGGTACGACTTATTGTCTGTTCTGTTTGTTATGTGTTTCTGTAATTTTTCTTATTCTTGCAGTTCCATGCCACTAACTAGCAGGGGAGAGGGGGGAGGTGCACAGATGTACGCCTGTCCGGGTCCACCAATCCTGGACATACGTCCAGCCCCAGGACATTAGCCAGTACTGGGATTAGCTGTTGCATGTTGGAGCAGAGATGAGAGCAGAGACAAAAAAAGATTAGACAGAGTGAATAGAGTAACAGGGTAACGGTAGATTTACGTAATTAGTTTATTTTATTATTTTGGCGTGGACCACGGCTGACAGTGGTATCCATTTTTGCTCTGTATTAATGGATTCAAGGTCAGAAAACTGCCTGTGTGTGAGCCTGCTTTTATTTTCATGCAATGCTACAATATATATATATAACCACAATCAACTGGCGAGAGCCTTGCACTCTCCCTGCGATTCAGATTCAGGTTACTATTAGTAGTAGTAGTAGTAGTAGTAGTAGTATTATGAGAATAAGATTATATAGTGGAAAATGCAGACAAGTTGGGAAGTCTATTATAGATTTACTACCAATATTTTAAAAAAGTACATTTTGACAATCATTTTTATATCATTAGATGGTATTTTAGCACCATTTGTTAGACAAAATGATCAGAATTGCTGGAAGCTATGGTTCTGTAGCAAAACTTGTATACCATTATATACTGTATATACGTGTATAATAGGTTTATAATAAATATATATGCAGTCAACCCAGTTGAAGACAGCTGTACGATATCAATATATAAGATCAAAACTGGAACTGAGACAGAAATATTTAAATATACCCTCCGTATTTTAATATTAATTAGGTTATTTGCATTTGGAAGGAGAATTTCTCTGGGTAAAAGAAAACTACATGGAGACCCACACTACGTGAAAGGTACTACTAAAATAGAGGTGAGACTTATTTTTCTTTTTTCATGGAAACTTCCCCATTGTGTTCTTTTTCTAAAATATGTTTCATCTCAAAAAGAAAATGTCCTGAATGAAATATCTACTGATTACCATTATGAATGTATAGGCTGTATATCAGAGAAAGTGATGGAGACTTAAATTGTGATTTTCATTAATGGTATGATTCTGGTATGTCCTTAAACATGTTAGCACAGTATCAAAAATGCCACACACCTGTAAGGAATTCAAATAAGAAGGGTAGATTAGGGAATAGTACATTTTGGTGGAATTGCACTGTTATATTAAGGGATTTTGTTTCATGGGTTAATGAACACAAATTCAGCACCATTTGTTTAACCTCTGAAATCACACAGGAAGTTGATCTTTTTAGAAGTGAGAAGTATGTAGTTGAAGTAAACATTTGTGTGCCAAACTGAGGCCCTACTACCAGTTTTTGCTTTTTTTATACCTACTATTTTCTGAGTGTACTTTATAGACTTTATGCACATTGCTGATGAGAGAAACTTGTACACTGGTTGTGAGCAAGGTTTACATTTTTAAAACGTCCTGCCCTAACACCCATCTATTGGTTTCAATTTGAATCATCTAAACAGCAGCCCTTAAACCTTTTCTAACATAGACTCCGGCTTAAACCAGCTTGACTAGTTTTTTTTTTTTTTTCTTGACAAGCTGGTATGCTTGTGCCACACTGCAATTATTTTTTCTGCATCGGCAGACGGTGGGGTGTGGGGTGGCCCACAGGTCAATTTGCCAGCAATCAAGTTTAATTGCCGACCACTGGTTTAGGAGGCTTGCAACAACTACTTAAAGGTCTATTGACAATAACTTGACAAAATAAACTATTGACAGCACAGCAATTGGAGAAAGTGGCCTTTATCCCAGCATACATATAGTTACAGTATGTTAGTAAGTTGGTTATGGCAGGCTGCAGCACAGGCTATTCTCGGAAATGCACTCTGTTTGCTATTAGCGCCTGTGATACAAGCAAAGGATCATTAATTTTCACTCAGGTACTAATTCTGTTATCGTATCCCTATTGGTTTGTGATAGAGATCTAGAAAGACATAGAAATGTGCCTCATGTTTAAGAGCTGGAACATTAATAAGCAAAACATTCCTGGCCCTTTTTATACAAAATAAACACTTTTAATGACAATGCAATTGCTTTACAGTCAAACTTGCTTATAACCACCACTGACTGGAACAGATTCTGGTCCAGTGGTTAAAGTCCAGGGCTTGTAACCAGAAGGTCATCAGTTCAAATCTCACCTCTGCCACTGACTGACTCACTGTGTGACCCTGAGCAAGTCACTTAACCTCATTGTGCTCCATCCTGCGGATGAGATGTTAAATCAATGTCCTATTGTAAGTGACTGCACATAATGTACCGTTCACAGCCTACCTCTGTAAAGGGCTTTTGTGATGATGGTCCACTATGAAAGGCGCTATATAAAGATATTATTATTACATTTCCATTGAGGTTTTATTGTTAATGGAGAGCAATCCGCATACATATATACAGTCCCTATAACACTTTCACAGTAGGTGCAAATTCCTCCTTCTGATACTTCCTGTATTTCTTTACCAGAACTATGTGTAACTATATCCTGTGTGCTGAAGTTGCAAGCACTTCCCTTTATAGATATAAATGAGGAAAAAACATTTATCATTTGGCTGAATCTGCAATTATTTCAATAGTAAGTACAGAATTATGTTTTTTATGGGTAATATTGTTTTAGAAATGTGTATCTTACAGTAAGATGAGAAGCACCAGTGGGGTTTTGATTAGTAATTTATTCATAATTATTATAATACAGCATTTAAAATATGAGCTTTGATTACAGTGTTAAGCAACACTTTAACAGCTAGCATCAGGCGAGGGCTTTGTTTCCTGCAGGAGTACAGTATCTGTGAAAGGGTAGAGTAGACGAATGCAGGCAGTAGAGGCTTGGAGGAGCATAGCTGGCAGAGCAGCAAGCAAGACAGCAGAAAAGGCAAGGTAAGTCAACTAAGAAGACGAGTGGGAAAAGGGTGATGATAGTTAAACAAATACTGTAACAGATAACACAAGGTATCAAAAGGTAGAGGCCAAAAGAAAGAGTTATCTTTCAGCAAATAAAATAGAGAGGGAAAACAGTATTGTTACACAATAGTTGTAAGGGAATGGGTTGTCAGTATTTTTTATAATACTGTACAATAATATAATAATAATAATAATAATAATAATAATAATAATAATAATAATAATAATAATAATAGGTATATATTATAATTTATATCTCAAACTGAAAGTGAAATGTGTAGTGAAGGATTCTGCTTGCTTGCCTGATAAACATTGTCCAATAAAACATGCATGTTTTAGCCTATTTTGAGCCATTACATTTGATAAAAAAATTTTTTTTAAGTATTGTAGATGCATCTCGCTTTACTTATACAGTGTGGCCATAGAGTCTTCATAAGATTTTTTTTTTTTTTTTTTTTTTAACAGAGGTTAAGGTTAAAGTTATGCTAAATATGTATTTTAGAGGGCAGACCAATTGTATTGTACCTGTGATTAAATGTATTTACAATACCTCCCTGCCCACAGCAAACTGTTTGGTGATGACTACAATAAACAGAACAGCTCCACCTTAAAAAACAAATCGCATTTAACAGCTGTTCTTATGTGGCTCATAGCTCTGATCTTCCTCTTTCATTTGCAGTAGCCTCCATTATACGAGCCCGAACCTTCTCAATAATCTTTCTTACTTTCTTAATATCTTAATAACACTCCACCATGCTTTATGAAATCCTTGTCTTCTTTAGTATATAGCTATTGGTAGTCTGTTGTATTATGCGCCCAGGATGCACTTGTTTATGAAGCTTTATTTTAACTTTGACTCAAGGTAAAGTCAATTTTTTGCCACAATGTGTTAAAAGTTAAAGGTTCCCACCTTAGCCTGTTCTGTGCTACACATAGAAATATACTGTGTCTGGTGTTAGGTCTGGTCCTGTTAACACAGTAAGTATAAATAATGGGGCTTAAGTGGAGTCATCATGAAAATAAAGACTGCTAAACAATGTGTCCTATGTTGTAAAAATGTTATGCTAATAAGAGGTAAGTACATTTTTTAAAGTCTTGGTGTAACAGGGATGTGTTATGTGTGTGGGTCGTCACTGAATAATACAGAGGCAGACACAGAGCACTGGGTGTGGACACGCCACAAAGATTAATAAACACAGGCCATGAAGCTAGAGTACCAACAATGGTAATCCTAGATGCAGATTTTAATAAAGAAAGCGAAACAAAACAAAGCTAAAAATAAAAGTTTGATTTAATAAACACAGGGCATGATGCTAGAGTACCAACAATGGTAATCCTGGATGCAGATTTAATAAAGAAAACTAAAAATAAAAGTTTGATTTAATAAACACAGGCCATGATGCTAGAGTACCAACAATGATAATCGTAGCTGCAGATTTAGTAAAGAAAACAAAACAAAACAAAGCTAAAAATAAAAGTTTGTCACACAAGGTGAGCGCAAGTCTTACTAATAGGAATCTACTACACTACAGAAACCCTCTCTATGCACTATTTGGGATCAACCTCCCCTAAACTAACCTACTTCAGGGCTTCCAGAGTCCTGGCATCCTCACGGCGACTCCTGCCTCTAAATGGCCTCAGCTGGGCAATGCCTTCACAAGCATGGTCTTGCCGTTGAAGGGTTCCCTTTCAAGTCGAAAATAACCATCAAGGTATGGGACATTGCCGTCAGGCAGTAGGGATTGGCTGAGCTTTATGTCAAAGCTGCCGATAGGCCTCCGCGCAAGCTGCCGTGTAAGCCCGCCCCCCTGGGAGCTTACTATACGCAGCGCGCGGAGAGTCACTTCCTCTTTTGCCTTCAGCATCAGTAGCGGTAGGACTTAGAGCTATTTAACTGATTGTACTCACTAAGCTTAGGCTTGAGAAGCTGGTTTATCCCCTTCTCCGAGTTTATTTCAGTTATACTCTCCGGAGTTATTATTGTTTATTATTGTGTATTTGTATTATTATTTAGGATTATATTTTGTTTAACATTATATATTCCTTTTCGCTTTGCTTCGGCATCGCGTTCTTCGTGGTCTCCCCGTCTTTCCTCTGTTCCTTTTATTATTATTGTGTGGGTTTTTTGTATATATATATATTTTATATATATTATATTTATTGTGTATATATATATTTGTATATATTGTACATTGTGTGTCGGACGCGTGTTGCGTTGGCCTTGGCCACGCGCATTTGCATCCTCGGTCTAGCTTAGGCTAAACCGTGTGTGTGTGCGGGTAGTCTGCTCTGCAGTGTCCCCCCCCCCCCCCCCCCCGCGGCGCGTTTCCGCCACGTGGTATTGCACTACACTCCCTTTCCTTCTGCAGCGTCCACATAAAAAAAAAAAAAAAAAAAGATTTTCCCTTCACTATACAGAGGAAGACAACCACCAACGTGCAAAATCCCCAGCACCTTTCAGGTAGGTATTGCACAGCATCAGACACTATACCAGCACTTAGCGTCTCCGCTTGGCGGGTCAGCTGACGCTTAGGCGTCTGTGCTAGCGTTCCACGCTCGGTACTCGCGCTTCGGCGCTCGCGCTCCGGCGCTTTTGGTGTCAGCGCTTGTGCGCTTGGTGCAGCGCTTCGGCGCTTTGTGCAGCGCTTCTGCGCTTGGTGCTTAGTGCTTCTGCACTTGGGGCTCAGTGCTCGACGCTCGACGCTTCGGCGCTCGACGCTCGGTGCACGTTCCATCAACGCTTGGTGCTCGGTGCTCGACGCTCGGTGCTCGACGCTCGACGCTTCGGCGCTCAACGCTCGGCGCTTGGCGCCTCGACGCACTCACCCTCGACGCTCGACGCACGCGCCTCGGCGCTCGACGCTCGATGCTTGGCGCTGACGCTCGGCGCACGCACCCTCGACGCACCTCGGCGCTCGACGCTCGGTGCTCGACGCTTCGGCGCTCGACGCTCGGTGCTCGGCGCTTGGCGCCTCGACGCACGCACCCTCGACGCTCGACGCACGCGCCTCGACGCTCGACGCTTGACGCTCGATGCTTCGGCGCTCGACGCTCGACGCTCGGTGCTCGACGCTTCGGCGCTCGACGCTCGGCGCACGCACCCTCGACGCACCTCGGCGCTCGACGCTCGGTGCTCGACGCTCGACGCTTCGGCGCTCGACGCTCGGTGCTCGGCGCTTGGCGCCTCGACGCACGCACCCTCGACGCTCGACGCACGCGCCTCGACGCTCGACGCTTGACGCTCGATGCTTCGGCGCTCGACGCTCGACGCTCGGTGCTCGACGCTTCGGCGCTCGACGTTTCGACGCCTCAACGCGCGCACCCTTGACGTCGACGCACGCACCTCGGTGCTCGACGCTTCGGCGCTCGGTGCTCGACGCACGCACCCTCGACACCTCGGCGCTCGACGTGGCGGCGCTCGACGCACGCACTTCAGGTGCTTGACGCTTGGTGCCCGGCGCTTCTGCGTTCGACGCGCGCACCTCGGCTTTTAACGTCTCTTCGTGATTGACGTCAATACTAGACGCTTCGGCGTTCTACAATGTCTGGGTTCCACCGTTGCGTGACCTGTCAGGCCAAGTTGCCTGCCAGCGACCCTCACGAGGACTGCGTCGCATGCTTAGGGCCGGACCATGCGGCATCTGCCCTGGCAGACAGGGCATACTGCCAGCTATGTGCGGGGTTTCAAACACGCACCCTGCGCCAGAGAGCTAGGAAGGCGGTTGGAGGTCGTTCCCCATCCTCGGGCTCGTCCCACACCGTCTCGGCCCCACCATCATCTATCGTGTCGCTGCCGGCGACGTCTCAGCCTCTGAGCCCATCTTCCCAGCTTACAGCTGGTCAGAGGTCTCCAATTAGACGTGCTCGGGAACGTTCCCGCAGCCCCTCCTCTCGCGGGGCTCGCCCCCGTCGGGAGTCTCGATCCAGATCTCGATCGCCTCGCCGGAGAAGGCACTCTCGCTCCCCTCGAAGGGGTAGACGACATCAGGACACATCTGGGGTGGCTGAGCTCACCTCCAAGATGTCGCAGTTTATGGAGCTCATGATGGGACAACAATCCCTCCTCATGACCCTAGCGAATGTGGCACCTCGGGCCCCAGAGATGGTAACCGGACCCAGCGCTAGTCAGCCGATGGTTCCTCCACCAGTGCCCCAGGAAGTAGAGTGGGACGCCGATGCTGTCTCAAGGGACGCATCTGACGCAGACCCGCTCTTCGAAGATACAGAGCCTGAGGTGGCATCCCAGCACTCTGGGCAGGATGACCCTGAAGTGCTGGATACTAATGACCCTATCTGGTCAGTGGTGGAGAGGGCAGCCCGTCACCTAGGCGTGGACTGGCCTGCATCAGAGCCAACACGACGCTCTCTATTTGAGTTGCCATCGGCTCCGCCCCTTCAGTCCAGGATGCTCCCGGCATTCCCGGATTTTATTAAGGAGGTGCAGTCCACCTGGGGAGCACCGGCCTCCGCCCCTGCGACTTCTCGCAAGGCTTCGGCCTTCACCATGCACGGGGCGAGCGAAGCTGGGCTAGCGTTGTTTCCGCCAGTGGGCGCCGCGTTCGCCGCGCTAGTAAAGACGCCGACACTATCGGGGCTGGCTAAGGACCCTTCCTGCCCTAACAGGCAGTGTAGGATTACGGAGGCCCACCTAAAAAAGGGTTATGCCGCGGCTACAGAGGCAGTTAGACTGTCTTACGTGGCCAGGCTCCTGACAGTCTACCAGGCGGCGCTGATTCGCGACCTGCCTGAGTCCCCATCCGTCGGACTTAGAACCGAGCTGGGTGCAGTTGCACAGCTTTTGGTCAAGCTGGCTCAGCTGAATGCGCGAGCACAGGGCAGGAGCATTGCTTCCCTTGTAGTGGCAAGGAGGCAGCTATGGCTCTCACAAGCCAGGGTACAGGAGCCTGATAAGGCCCCGTTGCTAGATGCTCCTATATCCCCGGGGCACACGTTTGGCCCAGCGGTGGAGGAGATGCTGCAACGCTCCGTCAAGGCGCGTGAGGCGTCGCAGCAGTTGGCTAAGATGTGGCCAAGGAAGCCTTTCCAGCCAAGGCAGCCGCAGGAGCGCCAATGGCGCAGGGCACCGCCGCAGCAGCAAGCGCACCCACAGGGCAGTAAAACCGCCCCCTTTGGGGGTTGCAGCACGCAGCCAACCCGCGTTTGCAAGACCGCAGCGCGGAGGGTGGCGCCCCAGAGGAGGTAGCAGACCACGCCCTCGTGGCTCTGGTCAGGCCCCTCGTGAGCGAGCGCAGCCTAAGCAGCCCTGAGAAACCCCGGCAGCCATTAACCCACCCCTACACTGTTCCACAGCTCCTGTTCTGGCAACAATGCACCAACGACATCTAAACTATACTCAAAACTATACTCACCGGGTACACCCTTCAATTCCGGTTAAACCCCCCCCCCTTCAGGAGAGTGGTGGTAACTGCAGTGAAGGACTCGGTTCAGTCCTCAGCTCTAAATGCAGAAATACAGGCATTGCTCAAGAAGCGTGCCATTCAACTAGTAGACCCTGCTCTGACCGAACAGGGGTTCTACTCCAAATACTTCCCAGACCTGCGTGTACTGAACAAATACCTACGGGTGTTGTCGTTCAAGATGCTTACGCACAGGCACATTGTCCAGTCTGTCCGGCAGGGCGACTGGTTTACCACCGTAGACCTCACAGATGCATACTTTCACGTTCCCATCTGTCCGGGTCACAGGAAGTACCTACGTTTCACATTTCAGAGCAGGGTCTACGAGTTTTGTGTCCTGCCATTCGGCCTGTCTCTAGCTCCTCGAACCTTTTCGAAGTGTATGGACGCCATTTTAGCCCCCTTGCGGGTTCAAGGCGTTCGACTGCTGAACTATCTGGACGACTGGCTCGTCTGCGCGCAGTCAAAGGAGCAGCTGGCACAGCACACAGTGATGGTTACAGACCATCTTCAGCGGCTAGGTCTGAAGGTCAATCCAGACAAGAGCCGCCTCGTGCCCAGCCAACAGACCGAGTTTTTGGGTCTGCATCTGGACTCAGTGTCCATGGAAGCAACCCTATCGACACAAAGAGTTGCCTCATTAGAGCGGTGTCTCTCCCTATTCAGGTTGAGAGAAACAGTCAGCATGGAGCTCTGTCAGCGCATGCTGGGGTTGATGGCTGTCGCCTCGCAAGCCCTTCCTTTGGGCTTACTACACCAGAGACCTCTGCAGGCCTGGTTCAATGCCTTCGCGTTGCACCCGCGGAGAGACAAGCACCGCAGGTTGAGGGTATCCCGAACCTGCTGGGAAGCATTACGCTGGTGGAAAGTTCAGTCGAACATCCGCCAGGGCGTGCGCTTGGGTCCCATCTTCCGAAGGGAAGTTATCACAACCGACGCTTCCAACCAAGGTTGGGGAGCAGTCTGGAACGGGACAGGGACCCGTGGAGTGTGGTCAGGACCCTGGAGGTCAGCCCACATCAACGCTCTGGAACTCAGAGCAGTGGACCTCGCCCTTCGGCACTTCTTGCCAGTGCTTCTAGACAAGCACGTGTTAGTGCGGTCAGACAACACCACAGTAGTGGCGTATATCAATCGCCAGGGCGGATTGCGGTCCCCCGGTCTTCACCGGATGGTAACGCGGCTGTTGCTCTGGGCTCAACCGCGTTTAGCCTCTCTGCGTGCAGTTCATCTGCCGGGCAGAGTCAATTACGCAGCGGATCTCCTGTCCAGAGGAGGTCCTCTTGCGGGCGAATGGCGTCTTCACCCTCGGGTGGTAGAGCGCATTTGGGACTGGTTCGGCACAGCGCAAGTAGATCTCTTCGCTTCGCGAGAGACCACGCACTGCCCCCTATGGTTCTCGGTGAAGGACCTCGACAGCCCCCTAGGAGTCGATGCACTGGCTCACGAATGGCCACCAGGGCTCCTGTACGCATTTCCACCGATTTCGATGCTCCCCGCCTTCTTGGAGAAGGTCAGGGTAGAGCAAGCGACAGTGATCCTGATCGCTCCTCGGTGGCCTCGGAGGATATGGTTCCCGAGTCTAGTGCAGTTGTTGCACGGTCGCCCGAGGGAGCTCCCTCTGCGAGCGGACCTGTTGTCCCAAGCCCAAGGAGGGCTATTTGGCCTCTATTTCTGCTTGCCATGTACGCATTGACGGGTTATCACCTGGTTGCCATTTTTTGGCATCTCAGTTTCTGAAAGGCGCAAGACGCTTGCGGCCTCCAAGAACGACCAGTTTACCGTCGTGGAGCCTTGATGTGGTGCTAGAAGCCCTTGCCAAGGCACCGTTTGAGCCTCTCCACAGCGTGGATATGAAGCTCATATCTATTAAGACTGCATTTTTGCTGGCTGTGGTATCAGCAAAACGTGTGAGCGAGTTACATGCACTTTCAGTGCATCCTTCTTGTACTCGTTTTGCAGGAGACGGTTCTAAGGTCTCCATGCGCCCTAATCCGGCCTTTTTACCAAAGGTTATATCCCCGTTCCACATGAACCAGTCAGTCGAGTTGATGGCGTTCCATCCTCCTCCTTTTTCTTCCCCAGAGGAAGAGCGGTTACACATGCTCTGCCCCGTGAGGGCATTGAGGTGTTATATTGACCGTACAAAGACTGTGAGGCAGACAGAACAGTTGTTCATATGCCATGGTTCTAGATCTTTGGGTCAGCCGCTGTCTAAACAGCGCCTTTCCCACTGGATAGTGGATACTATTAAATTAGCGTATGAATCTGCAGGCCTTCCACCACCAGGGCAGTTGAAGGCGCATTCTACCAGGGGTATGGCGACATCCTGGGCCCTCTTTCGAGGGGTGCCGGTGTCTGATATTTGCGCGGCAGCCAGTTGGGCTACGCCGCATACTTTCATGAGGTTTTACAGGTTAAATGTACTGGAATCCTCTGCTCCGTCATTTGGAGCATCTGTGTTGCACTCTATGACGCCTCAGGTTGCGGACGTCTAGAGTGGTTGACAATATGGTGTGACTATTCCACCTTGGGACAGGTGTCATTGCGAGCATAGACGCTGAGGCGCAGCTCCGCATATGTGTAGATGTACTGCCTACGCAGTTGCGTTATGACGTAAGTCTGTCCTACTGCCGAGAATCCTCCCTCGCGACGGCTTGGGTACACTGTTCCCATACCTTGATGGTTATTTTCGACTTGAAAGGGAACGATAGGTTGCGGATGCAACCCCGGTTCCCTGAAAGAGAAAATAACCATCAAGCCGCGAGGTCGCTCTGGAGGCCTTCACGGCCTGAAGGGCAAAAGAGGAAGTGACTCTCCGCGCGCTGCGTATAGTAAGCTCCCAGGGGGGCGGGCTTACACGGCAGCTTGCGCGGAGGCCTATCGGCAGCTTTGACATAAAGCTCAGCCAATCCCTACTGCCTGACGGCAATGTCCCATACCTTGATGGTTATTTTCTCTTTCAGGGAACCGGGGTTGCATCCGCAACCTATCGTTCCGTAGTAGTTAATTCTGCAGAGCAGATGCTTTCCTCCTCGATGTCAACAAGCGCAAGCATTCACTCAGCACCCATCTGTATGTACGATGTCCATATTAGGACATCTTCGTACATCAGGCAATAAGTAGTCATTATGTGCTCCCTCCTCTGTAACTCCCTCCTCTGAAACTCCCTCCTCCCACTTCTGAAACTCCCTCCTGCCTTCTCTGAAACTCCCTCCACCCTCCTCTGAATCTCCCTCCTCCCTCCTCTGAAACTCCCTCCTCTAAACCTCCTCCCTCTGTCATGCTCCATGCTCCCTCCTCAATGGTCTGAAGAGATCAGCCAATAAAGAACTGTTTCCAACTTTAACGCGTTTTCAATGGTTAGATTAAATGCCAGTCATATTGCCCGGGAGACCAGCTACATAATTGAATGGCGCGTAACTAACTAAACACATTCACGGGAGAACGTTTGAGAGCTGAAAAAAGTAATAATAATAATAATATATCTAAATCCGAAAAATTATCATTTTCATGAGGTAATGATTGCAATTGTACATTTCAATGGAAGCAAAGCAAGCCCAAAAAAGCATGTTAAAAAATACATACTCGTTTGTAAAATATGCTCCTTAAAAGTACACATTCTTGTAATGTTATATATATAATATATATATATATATATATATATATATATATATATATATATATATATATATATATATATATATATACACACTGATTTTTTATATATATATATTATATGCTTTTGTGCAAAAGAACATTACAAGAGGAAGGAGGAAGTTACAGAGGAGAGAGCACATAATGACTGTACACTGTATGTGTGGCTATGGCCGTGCAATAGCCTCAAGCTGTGGCACAGCCACTTTATGAGCTCCGCAGCCTCCCCGGGCATGCCCCCCAACAAATCAGGACTTCCCGATCACCTCAGCACCGGGCGAGCCTAAATGCTCACTTGGTTGTCCAGCAATGCATATCCTGTTCCGCTGCTCAGCTGTATACATAAATATTTCACAGTTTAGTCTCTAAGTGGTTGCTTGCTAATTTATTTATAGGTGACCTATGTTTCTGATAATCAAATATTAATCAGAGATAAGCAGCTCGAACATGGGGAGTAATGTTTTGTAGACATAATATATCCATTATTACACATTCTAGTAGAAAAATTAGACTCCTAGAGTATCGGTTTAGTACATCTGTATAGAAAATAAATTGTTCCTTTGTTTTTGCAATGAATCACGTGACTGAATGAGATACAAGATATTAATAAGGTAATGTATATTTTATTGTAAATGTAATTAAAAGAACAAATAAATGGTTTTGTATTAAATATATACTAAATTCACATGAGAGGTTTTATTATATTATTTTAATAGGAAAGTGCTGCTGTTCTTTTTTTTAAAACTGAAGAAAACTCAATGAGACAGATCTTTGGTATAATTTGAATGGATGTTAACTAACGGGCAGATTAAATCTAAAACCAAGATGGATGTGCATTCTGAGAACCTACGAAAATTGTGCAGCTTTCCAGTTTGAGGGTTTGTCTTGCACATCGTCTTTTAAAGTTTGTAGGCTACTATTAATCGATAATGAAATCGAGATTGTGTGTATTAAAGTAAGACGGACCACCACACTAACGGTCTGAATAGGTATCTGCGACAAATTAAATGTTTGGAAGTGCACTCGTAAATGCAGTGTGGTATAAAATAAAGCTGCTTCTTGACTAGAATATTCAGAAAAAAAAAAGTCATGATGTTTTGTTGGGCATATTGTTTTAGTGTAATTTACACAGCAAAAATTAAAGAACACACAAAACTGCAGCTGAATGTGCAGTATCTAAATGTGAAATGTTACATGTGGATTTGATAAGAAGATTGGTCAAATATAATTTTAGATTTATATAAAAAGGATAACGTTTGCAAACAGTTTTTATTTCACTTAAGTGATAACACACATGCAGAATGGCTTGCATTCTTGATTACTGAAGGTGAGCAGTAGCTTACCTTTTTATTGATATTAGTGATATAATGTGTGGATTTCTTTTTTAAAATTGGGATATATATAGTGCCGTGAAAAAGTTTTTGCCCGCTGTCTGATTTTCTGCATTTTTGCATATTTTTGACACTGAATGTTATCAGATCTTCAACCGAAACCTAATATTAGATAAAAGGGACCCTGAATGAACAAATTACACAAAAAATTGATACATATTTCATTTATTAAAGAAAGTTATGCAACACCCAATGCCCCCGTGTGAAAAAGTAATCGCCCCTTTAGACTCAATAACTGGTTACAGCACCTTTAGCAGCAATAACTGCAACCAAACGCTTCCTGTAGTTATTGATTAGTCTCTCACAGCGCCGTGGAGGAATTTTGGCCCACTCCTCCATGCAGAACTGCTTCAGTGACATTTGTGGGTTTTCAAACATGAACTGCTCATTTCAAGTCCTGCCACAACATCTCAATGGGGTTTAGGTCTGGACTTTGACTAGGCCATTCCAAAACTTTAAATTTCTTGTTCTTCAACCATTCTGACGTAGACTTGCTTGTGTGTTTCGGATCATTGTCTTGCTGCATGACCCAGCTGCGCTTCAGCTTCAGCTCACGGACGGATGGCCTGACATTCTCCTGTAGAATTCTCTGATACAGAGCAGAATTTATGGTTCCTTCAATGATGGCAAGGCGTCCAGGTCCTGATGCAGCAAAGCATCCCCAAACCATTACACTACCACCACCATGCTTGACCGTTGGTATGAGGTTCTTACTGTGGAATGCAGTGTTTGGTTTTCGCCAGGTTTTCGGGGCCCATGTCGACCAAAAAGTTCCACTTTTGACTCATCTGTCCATAGAACATTGTTCCAGAACTCTTGAGGATCATCCAAGTGCTTTTTGGCAAACTTAAGATGAGCATTCATGTTCTTCTTAGTGAGCAATGGTTTCCGCCTTGCTACTCTGCCATGAATCCCATTTTTGCCCAGTGTCTTTCTGACGGTGGAGTCATGAACACTGACCTTAGCTGAGGCGAGAGAGGCCTGCAGATCCCTGGATGTTGTTCTAGGGTTCTTTGCAACTTCCTGGACGATTTTAGGCCTTGCTCTTGGAGAGATTTTGGCAGGACGGCCACTCCTGGGAAGATTCACTACTGTCCCAAACTTTCTCCATTTGGACAGTATGGCTCTGACAGTGGTTCGGTTGAGCCCCAGAGCCTTAGAAATGGCTTTGTAACCCTTTCCAGACTGATAGGCATCAACAACTTTTTTCTGGAGTTCTTCAGGAATTTATTTTGTTCGTGGCATGATGTGCCTCTAGAACCTGTGTGCTGACAACTTCACTCTTATGGTGAGGGCCAAAGTTAGTCAGATTTATATTGGGCAGGGCTGGCCCAAATCAGGCCTGGTTGTTAACCAAAGTACTCAAACAGCTGACCCTAATTATCCCTTTAATTGGGTTGAGTTAACTAGGGGGGGGGGGTCAAATACTTTTTCACACCTGAAGATTGCATGTTTGATTACCTTGCACACCAAACAAATGAAAGAAGCACCAAACTTTGGTGTCATTTTTTCTCTCAGACTCCCTCTATTACTACTACAACCCACAAAAAAATCTGACCAAATACAATGTGAAAAATGTGCAAAAATGCAGAAAATCAGACGGGGCAAATACTTTTTCACGGCACTGTGTGTGTATATATATATATATATATATATATATATATATATATATATATATATATAGTGTGGGCGGTTGTCACCCCCTGGAGCCCCAGTCCAGGGCCCCACACAGACTAAGGCCGGCCCTGCAAACAATTCCTGAAATTTAAAACTCTGCAAAATGGGAGGATAAATATAATGCAGGATGTTTTACCTTTTGGGAGGGAACTGGTTTCCATTTCCACAAATCAGACCAGCTTTTACTGAAATAAAAGAAGGGTCTCAATGCCCAAATTCTAATTTATTATTTGAAGCATCACGCCCAGATATTTACGTATTTAGAAGTATACAAGCCCTTTTTGTTGTTATGAGCAGGCTATAGACTAGATTGATTTAACATTTTAGAGTAATAGTATGTATTCTCACAAATGTAGAAAAGATGAATAACAAAGATATATGCATACTTGCCAATATTTGGAAACTGTTCAGCAGGACGCTCGTCCCCTGGGAGGAAGGGGGGATACGCATCATACACATGGGAGGGGTCATACGCAGAAAACACTCTATCATATAATAATAGACGTATCCCCTCAACTCAACACCACACGACCAGCATGACAGTAAACACACACACAATGAAGCGTTCTTACCTTTGTATACCGGTAAGTTAGTGATCAGCAGATGTGTCAGCCGCACGAAGAGCACAGCATGTGGTTTTCACTAACTACTGTGCAGAATAAATAAAAAAATTTCTACGTGTAAATATCGGGACTTTCTTCCTATGCATCGGGACACAGGACATTTGCTAGGAAATCGGGACTGTCCCGACTATATAGGGACTGTCGACATGTATGTATATATATATATACATACATGTCTTCATGTAATCCCAAAAGTAATTGGCATCCACCATTGTTTATTCCATATTTAATAGAAATCGAACTTTGCTTTTGATTTTTTATTCAACATAATATTGTAAATAAGAAAACAAATGAAAATGGCATGGACAAAAATGATGGGACCTCTAATCTAATATTTTGTTGCACAACATTTAGAGGCAATCACTGCAATCAAACGTTTTCTGTAGCTCTCAATGAGACTTCTGCACCTGTTAACAGGTAGTTTGGCCCACTCTCCCTGAGCAAACAGCTCCAGCTGTCTGAGGTTTGATGGGTGCCTTCTCCAGACTGCAAGTTTCAGCTCTTTCCATAGATGTTCGATAGGATTCAGATCAGGACTCATAGAAGGCCACTTCAGAATAGTCCAATGTTTTGTTCTTATCCATTCTTGGGTGCTTTTAGCTGTGTGTTTTGAGTCATTATCCTGTTGGAGGACCCATGACCTGCAACTGAGACAGAGCTTTCTGACACTGGGCAGTACGTTTCGCTCCAGAATGCCTTGATAGTCTTGAGATTTCATTGTGCCCTGCACAGATTCAAGGCACCCTGTGCCAGGCGCAGCAAAGCAGCCCCAAAACATAACCGAGCCTCCTCCATGTTTTACTGTAGGTATGGTGTCCTTTTCTTTGAAAGCTTCATTTTTAAGTCTGTGAACATAGAGCTGATGTGACTTGCCAAAAAGCTCCAGTTTTGACTCATCTGTCCAAAGGACATTGTCCCAGAAGGATTGTAGCTTGTTAATATGCATTTTAGCAAATTCCAGTCTGGCTTTTTTATGTTTTTCTTTCACAAGTGGAGTCCTCCTGGGTCTTCTTCCATGGAGCCCACTTTCGCTCAAAAAGCGACGGATGGTGCGATCAGAAACTGACGTACCTTCACCTTGGAGTTCAGCTTGTATCTCTTTGGCAGTTATCCTTGGTTCTTTTTCTACCATTCGCACTATCCTTCTGTTCAATCTGGGGTCGATTTTCCTCTTGCGGCCGCGCCCAGGGAGGTTGGCTACAGTTCCATGGACCTTAAACTTCTTAATAATATTTGCAACTGTTGTCACAGGAACATCAAGCTGCTTGGAGATGGTCTTGTAGCCTTTACCTTTACCATGCTTGACTATTATTTTCTTTCTGATCTCCTCAGACAACTCTCTCCTTTGCTTTCTCTGGTCCATGTTCAGTGTGGTGCACACAATGATACCAAACAGCACAGTGACTACTTTTCTCCATTTAAATAGGCTGAATGACTGATTACAAGATTGGAGACATGTGTGATACTAATTAAAGAAACTAATTAGCTTGAAATATCACTATAATCCAATTATTTATTATCTTTTCTAAGGGGTACCAACAAATGTGTCCAGGCCATTTTAGAATATCTTTGTAGAATAAGCAATAATTCATCTCTTTTCACAGCTTCTTTGCTTTATTCTATGACATCCCAAAGGCATGCAAGTATACATGATAAAATAGCTTTTAATTTCATCACTTTTCAGGAGGAATGAAGCATTATTTCAATGAGCTGTAAGGGTACCAACAAATTTGAGCACGTCTGTATATATATACAGTACTGTGCAAAAGTTTTAGGCAGGTGTGAAAACATGCTGTCAAGTAAGAATGCTTTCAAAAATAGACATGTTAATAGTTTATATTTATCAATTAACAAAATGCAAAGTGAGTGAACAGAAGAAAAATCTACATCAAATCAATATTTGGTGTGACCACCCTTTGCCTTCAAAACAGCATCAATTCTTCTAGGTACACTTGCACACAGTTTTTTAAGGAACTCGGCAGGTAGGTTGGCCCAAACATCTTGGAGAACTAACCACAGTTCTTCTGTGGATTTAGGCGGCCTCAGTTGCTTCTCTCTCTTCATGTAATCCCAGACAGACTCGATGATGTTGAGATCAGGGCTCTGTGGGGGCCATACCATCACTTCCAGGACTCCTTGTTCTTCTTTACGCTGAAGATAGTTCTTAATGACTTTCGCCGTATGTTTGGGGTCATTGTCATGCTGCAGAATAAATTTGGGGCCAATCAGATGCCTCCCTGATGGTATTGCATGATGGATAAGTATCTGCCTGTACTTCTCAGCATTGAGGAGACCATTAATTCTGACCAAATCCCCAACTCCATTTGCAGAAATGCAGCCCCAAACTTGCAAGGAACCTCCACCATGCTTCACTGTTGCCTGCAGACGCTCATTCGTGTACTGCTCTCCAGCCCTTTGGCGAACAAACTGCCTTCTGCTACAGCCAAATATTTCAAATTTTGACTCATCAGTCCAGAGCATCTGCTGCCATTTTTCTGCACCCCAGTTCCTGTGTTTTCGTGCATAGTTGAGTCGCTTGGCCTTGTTTCCACGTCGGAGGTATGGCTTTTTGGCCGCAAGTCTTCCATGAAGGCCACTTCTGACCAGACTTCTCCGGACAGTAGATGGGTGTACCAGGGTCCCACTGTTTTCTGCCAATTCTGAGCTGATGGCACTGCTGGACATCTTCCGATTGCGAAGGGAAGTAAGCATGATGTGTCTTTCATCTGCTGCAGTAAGTTTCCTTGGCCGACCACTGTGTCTACGGTCCTCAACGTTGCCCGTTTCCTTGAAATTTCTGCCTGGGAGAGACCTTGCTGATGCAGTATAACTACCTTGTGTCTTGTTGCAGTGCTCAGTCTTGCCATGGTGTATGACTTTTGACAGTAAACTGTCTTCAGCAACCTCACCTTGTTAGCTGAGTTTGGCTGTTCCTCACCCAGTTTTATTCCTCCTACACAGCTGTTTCTGTTTCAGTTAATGATTGTGTTTCAACCTACATATTGAATTGATGATCATTAGCACCTGTTTGGTATAATTGTTTAATCATGCACCTGACTATATGCCTATAAAATCCCTGACTTTATGCAAGTGTACCTAGAAGAATTGATGCTGTTTTGAAGGCAAAGGGTGGTCACACCAAATATTGATTTGATGTAGATTTTTCTTAAGTTCACTCACTTTGCATTTTGTTAATTGATAAATATAAACTATTAACATGTCTATTTTTGAAAGCATTCTTACTTGACAGCATTTTTTCACACCTGCCTAAAACTTTTGCACAGTACTGTATATATATATATATATATATATATATATATATATATATATATATATATATATATAATTTAAAACAGTTTATGTGCAAAAAAAAGAGTACAAAAAAATGATGACTTTGTTTTTGCTGCACTTCACAAATACAATAGCCAAAGATCAAAATATAGCCTCCAGTTGGAACGCTCCAATATTGAAATGAGAGAAATGCAAATTCCCCTTTGTGCAGTGTCTTGAATTTTTGTTTTGATAGCAAGCAATTCCACAGCATTGTGAATTTGTGTTTTAATATAACATTTATCCCACCTAGCTGAGGCGGCGCACAGAATTGAGATTAAATCGGGCCCTTAGGTTTGTAAACTAAATTGCGAGAGCTTGACCAGTGAAGCTTTAACATACATGTGTTCACCTGTTTACAAACCCAACACCCTAATAATTATATTTCTTTTTTTCCCTTTCTTTATAAAGAGACTTTTGTTTATATGGGAATAATGTATTATCATACTGTGATTCAGCCCTTCTGCAGGAAAAAATGGACTCTCCTCTATCTACAGTATTGTGTGCTTTCATTTAAATAGCCATTTTACTTTACAGTTGTCATCAACTCCTGTTCTGTCAAGTACATTGTAATTGCCTCACACATGAAGTCTGTCCATGTGTTTAACATGTGTAATAAAATCAAATATAATACCGGCAGTATTTAGAGTCTGGACAGCTGCAATAAACGTATATGGTAACAAATTCAAAAGCTATTACCATACTGAAAATGAACTGTAAGAAAAAAGAAGGAAACAAGCTCAATCAATAATTGACTTCATTGACCAAATTGCCTTTTTTCTGCCAAAATGTCTTCTGCTGTAATGTTCTAACACAGTTTTTTGTTGTTTTTTTTTAACTCAAAGGGTAATTTGTTCTCAGCTAAATATCACAAGAGAAAAGCAGTTGAGTAATGCAATGAACTCCCTCTTTTGTCTCTGAGATGACTTATCAATTGAAACAACATATTGGAGACTGCAGCACAAAAAATAGAATACAAGTTAAAATATGAGCAGTGGATTACTAATTTACACAAAACAGTGGTGTAACCACAACTGAACTCGAAAGACAACATGTTTTGTCACAGGAAGGGACACACATATCAGCTGCCAATCAGCAGCGCTGTCACTTTCAAACCAGAAGTCACTGCACATCTCACAGACCCATAGCCACTTCTCAATTTTATTTCTTATAATTTCTTTCCTTTTTATGCACAGGACAACGCCTCAGGTGTGAAGGCTATGATGGCCAGGTTCAATTGTGAAGGTAGCCAGCCGAAAATAGCAGACCATCCTCCTGTCTCTTCACTACATGCCAAAAAAGCAGCTCTTGAAAAACTAACAGCTCCAAAGACAGAGAACAGTCTCCAAGGAAATCCATCTCAAAATATACAACCGAAGCCATTGTTTCCAAAGGGATCTGTAAAGTCACTTCCGGATGAAAAACACCTCAAGGAACATTTTCCAAAGCCTAAGTCTGCAATAAATAAATTTAACAACATTAATACTCAAAATGAAGGCAAAGTTGTTTTTCCTAAATCACAGTTTAATGGTAAACCTTCAGAGGTGCAGAAGGACAATGAACCGAAACCCATGTTTCCAAAGCCACTTGTACCTAAGCCGACAACCGACCTGGACCAGCCAGAAAAAGAGACAAAACCGTTGTTTCCAAAACCTCCCTCTGGATCCAAGCCACCGTGGGTTACAGAAAACTCTCAGAACAATGATAGCAATACAAAAAGCATCATTCCTCCAAAACCCCCTTCTGCCCCCAAACCAAAGCCGGGCTCGTTCAAGGTCCGTCAAGAACAATCGAAGGATAGTAGTGTGACAGAATCCACGCCAAAGGCATTCCCAGGAGTTAACCTTAAACCAGCGGATTCAAGGAATAGGGGTCCTGTTACAAATGAAAGCAGTGATTCAAAAGTCATTGACAACAAAAAGGAAGAAGCATCAACAAGCAGCAACAAACCCATACACCCCCGGGAAGCTTTTCTTTCAAAAATAAACCAGAATTCTGGGGGTCCCCCTCCAGGTCCTAAGTTTATATCGAAAAAACCCAGCATTCAGGAAAAAACAGGCAGCACCAGCGAAGAGAAGAAAGACCCATCTGCTCCTAAACGAAATACTTTGCCTAATATATTTGCACTGGGGAGTCCACCGGCAAAACCAAACAGACCTCCAAATGTTAACCTGGAGAAATTCAAAAAGGGAGCAGAGTTCACCAGTGCTGGTAAGTCTTTTTGCTATATATTTTTTTCTCTTTTTCTTCTTAAGCTAGGTATCTATTCTGTACTGGATTTGCTGCAGAATATACCGTCTTATATTTTGTATGTGTAAATGTGTGTACTGGTGTCTAATTACTGCATTAATATGATGATTAACATTGATTGTTGTTAATCAGTTGTTATAATTGTATCATTTATCAACCCCCCCCCCTTTCCTTAACACAGAAACTCTCAAATGCCTGTATAATAGGTCTATCAAATGAATTACTGTTATTTCACAAAACAGCATACAATATTATAGTCACTTTTAATAACCACCTAAATTCTGTGTCTTTTTAAATATATCTACAAATATGTTAGACCAAGCAAAGGCAAATACCATGTGTTCTACAAAAATCTAACCATAGATACCACGGTGGCTTCTGTGGCTGTTCAGAAAACAGGTGCCATTTAACAGCCATTACTTTTTAGTTTCATTTGCAAAGTTATAGAGTATAAAGCACATTTCCAAAACAGTGGTTTCTTTTGTGTATGTTTAATGCAGGCTGTTTCCACACTGGTATATTGTTAAATGTAAAACACTACATTTTGAAATGCTTTTCACCACAATGTGTTTCCACTTTAATCATCTATGATTTCTAGCGTTGGCTGTTTTCCTTTTTGCTAAACAATTGTTGGCAAGTTGAATACATTTCACATCATCTATTAATCATTATGCAGTGATATGCTGGCATTTTAAACCTGTTTCTTCTTGAAATAATTTGTTTGCGGGGCTCTGGTTGTGAAATCAATACACTTCCTTCACTTTAAAATACAGGATTATAGAATACTAAGGAAGAACTGCTGAACAGAAATAATGAATTACATATTTTTTTCTTTAACCAAATGCAAATAAGTGAATCGATAGCAAGCCCTCATACACTTTATTTTGCTAACAGAGATTTTGCTCTTAGTTTGCATAAAAACCTGCATATGTTTTTTTTAGTTTTTTTTTTTATCGTGTTTACAGTGGAAAATATGAAATTTACAGCAGAAAATGGGGCAGTTTACAAGCAAAAACTGAAAAGCGTGACAACAGATCTATTGCGCTTTTATGGTCATGACAGTTCTGCTTCCATGTTTAAATGAGAGTTTATTTTAAAGAGAGAATTTAGTCATCCAAATGCAAACTACCTCATTAATAATACAATAATGGGAGGGTTTATTTAAATATCACCAAACGCGCTGAAAAGAGATGTTGCGCGATAAAGGATATCGTTCAAATAATGCACAGGGGTTTACATGAGGCTTTACGCGCTAGGCAGAGATGAAGAGAAGGTTACCCCCCATCTGTCTAGAATGCAAAGGGCTTGCAGTTAAAACGGTTCATGCTGCCAAGAAGAAGAAAATAATAATAGTTATTACTATTATTGTTTAGAATTAGTTGTTCTAGAAATGGTAGAAGTAGCATGTGTACAAAAACCAGCAGCACTCACCAATTCCCATTACTGCTTTTCTTATGCTTCTTAGGCTACTGATGTCCTTTCACACACCCATATATATTAGTCTTACCAACTGCGTAACTGTTAATGTGCTAAACAAAAGTAGTATGCGTTCAATAATCACAAATATTTGTTAATGTGGAACAAATGTATTAAAAACAACTCATGATGTGTTGGTTTCAAACACAGGTACTTTGTTGAAATATTAAAATTAATTATGCAAAAAATGTGGAAACTTACACAAACGCTGTTAATATAATAAATACATAATTTGTGTGTATTTGCTAATTAGTTATAAGGGTATATAAAATCATATGCCCACTTACAACGTAGTTGCGACAAAAATGGATGGATGGAGAAGACGCAGACAAACACTGGCTAGATTAAGTCTTTTATGGGAAGAACTCCTTCAGTCCCATGCAATGGGTTTGCAGGAAAGGAATCGTGCAGCTATTGCTTTTTTATCTAGAGCTTTCTTTCCAGTAGACACCCTCATCCACTTCGTCCCTATGTACAGACCTCAGTTTGTGCATCGGCAGGAAGGAGGTTGTGCTTCACGAGTCTTTCTCTGACGAACAATGGACTGAAACATTTCGGGTCATCCGACCTACGTTTGACCAACTGGTGGAACTTGTATGGGTGGACATGGAGCCGTCACCAATACATGTCCGTACACCTGTGCCGCTGCAGTTATGAGTGGGTATTGCTCTGTACAAACTTCTCGGACCGCTGATTCGGCAGGACTGCACACAGCAGAACGGGTGCCCACCTCAGCGGGAGCTGGGGTAGGCACCTGCAGTTCACTTGTTATTGTGCGCAGAAATTCGGCGTGTAATGCAACCACCTCTTGGTGCTGTTGATCAGCGTGGTCCAGCCTTTCCAAGAGGTGGCTGTATTGCCGATCCTGCCTGGCAGCGGTGCGTGCAATCATACGGTACATCCTTCTGTACTCCAGGCGCATCAGACAATGCTCCTGGATCAGCAGCTACAGCAACTACAGCGTTCAAACCAACTTTAATTTAAAGAAGAACAGTTGTGAATTGCTTCACAGCTTTTGTTTTACATGTGAATACTAAGAATAATATGTGAAAAACAAAACATATCCCATATGCGCACACACTTAGCCTGACATGCGTAAAATGGCTTGATATCCCCAACCATTTGTTTTTTCACAAATTATTATTAGGATTCACATGTAAAACAGAAGCTGTGAAACAATTCACAACTGGTCTAATTTAAATTAAAGTTGTTTTGAAAAAGCTAGCTCTTGTGGTTGGGGATATCAATCACTTTTAATTGACGCTGGGACGGTGGTGTGTATATGCGATATGTTATTGTATTCACAAATTATTAGGCTTCACTGGTAAAACACAGACTGTGAAACAATTCACATTTGGCATCCTTTAAATTAAAGTTGGTTTGAGCGCTGTAGCTGCTGTGATTGAGGAGATAAAGCCATTTTACGCATGTCAGGTAGGCCGTGTGCGAATATGCGATATGTTATTGTTTTTCACAATTTATTTGTTTGATTCACATGTAAAGGAGAGCTTGTGAAACAATTCACAATTGGTCTTCTTCACATTAAAGTTGGTTTGGACGCTCTAGCTACTGCAGTTGGGGAGATAAAGCCCTTTTACGCGTGGCTGAGGCCAAGTGTGCATATGTGCAGTATGTTATTATTTTCCAGAAATTATTCTTAGGATTCACATGTAAAACAGAGACTGTGAAACAATTCACAATTAGTCTCCTTTAAATTACAGTTGGTTTGAGCACTCTAGCTTCTGTGGTTGTCGAGACACAGCTATTTTCATTCATGTCGGGTTAGTGTGAGTCGAATATCAAATGAATATCAAACATTTTAGTTTAGAAAAGTAAACGATGGCTGGCGCAATTACCATATTGTATTGATGGGGCTGGTATTTCACAGGATGTCTGGGAGGATGAGGATTCCAGCAAATGGTCCGATGCCACTGCCACTGGCCGGTCACCCATTAACCGGTGCATTTCCTCCCAGAACCGAAATTGGGACCTTGAGCTTTGACTGGAGGACTGCAGGTGTTTTCTCTCCTGCAGATACAGATATTTCAGTTTCTTGAATTTATCTCATACCTGCAGGAGCGTGCTATTTATACCAAGTTCAGCCAGAGCACCGGTAATACTGGTGAAAATGGTGACATTTCTTTGGTGAGGTCTATCCAGTTCATCCATATCCCCCAGGTCCGCAATAATTTGGAGGAGGAACAAGTTTCCTCAACCGTCCAGTGGACCTGGTGTTGCGTGCTGTCAGAAGGGGTGGAAGCTTGAAACATCCTGCGGGAAAAAAGCTACATTATTCATAGTATTATTATTATTATTATGATAATAATGCTGGTCATAACGATCTAGTAGTTATCATGCATTGTTCATAATGCAGTGAAATTAATAAATAATGGTATAAATCAACATCTCTATATGCAATTTATATATCATTTAGCCGTGACACTCATCAAGAGAAGCGGATTGATAATAGAAATTTTTATAACATTACAACATTAATATTCCACATAGTGTGGCTGGATGTCATGGTAGCTTTGCTGAACAAGTGTATGTGATTTTGCTGTAAGTTACAATGCTTTGTAAATTCTGCATTGCGTTCCCTGTGTGCCAGTTACAGTAAATGACAGCATCTTTTTTATTGCCTGCGTGTCATTTATAAGTGGTGGCTGACTCAGCTCTAAACCATATATCTACTGTACAGTAATATTGCGGAAGTAACTGCTTTAAGTCATTAAGTCAAACATTAATATAATGTACTGCACAAATGGAATGCAGGCTTTTTATTGTAAAAAAATGGTGAGTTAGAAAAATACATACTGGACATTGTTTTTAATAATTACAAGGTATGTGAAACTGGCTTGAAATACTGGACTGTCCACTAACAGGAGATACTGGATGCTGTATAATATAGGCTATTTTTATTGGATAAGTGTGTACTTTGTATGATATGGTTCAGAACGTTTTCTTATGTACAGTACAAGGCTGTGAATTAATAGTTTAAACTTTTAACCATCTTGGTAAACACCTTTTTAACTACTGTATATATTCTCAGGAAAAAATAGACTTTATATTTTACTTTGTATTTATTTCAAATATTACAATTACATTTTTTATTTCTGATTAATTTAAACATACTCTGCTTAACTATGTGATGATATAAAAACTAGCTTGTGTTTTAATCATCAAAAAAGACTACATTTAGCCAACGGTGTGGCTGTAATTTAACACCAAGCCAGCTGTAAGCTTTATCAGATCGTTTACGCTTTTGGTGAGTGCAAAAACTGACACATTCTGCAAGACAGTTAAGGCCCAATATAGAACTTCACACTCCCTCTCTACATTCTCTCAATTGAATTTTACTGTGTGTAGAAGAAACTAGAAAAATATAATATGTAATACTAATATTATTAGTATTAATAGTAAATAGCCTGAAATGTACCTTTTGAAACTCAGTAAACTCATAACATTGTACACTGTGAAACAAGTGTTAAAACATTCAACTTACAGCTATGGCCAGAAGTTTTGCATCAGCTAGAATTTTAGGATTGAGCAATAATAATAACAAAAAACTACAAAATGATATTGCAAAAATCTATCGAAAGCCATAATAGCAGTACAGTATTTCATGTTATTTTTTCGAAATGTCACATTTTTCAATTTGTATCAGTTTTTATAGTACATGGAAAACTACAAAGTATGTAATTGAATATGTTAACGTAACATTATTCAGCAGGTTTCATTCAACTTTATGAAGCAAAATTTGTTAATTCTATAGGGTGATGCAAAACTTTTAGCCATAGCTGTACATTCATTTCCTGTGTTACAGACAATATGACCACTAGTGGCTTACATTTGTGATTCATGCTGCAACTGCATAAAGAAACTACAAGGGGTCATAAACTGTGCCATTGCTATGGCTTGGTCACCACTGAACGTGAACCTGCTGTCAATGGTTGTACTATACCTGGTTAAATAAAGGAATTGATTGTGTGGTTTGTGGTACCAGTTGACAATACAGACACAGCATAGTCAGAAGCAGGCAGCACATAACATATTGTAAATAGGTGGTTACAACTCTCCTCCAGTGGCTATTCAAGTGTTTATTTAGCACACCTAAGCACCCCTTAGCTATGCTTTACTTTGCTCTGTGATGCTTATTATAACGTGTAACTTCTCTGTGTAGTACACTGATGAGACAGTAGCTATGCTTTACTAAGATTTCACTTTGTTCGATGATGCTTATGATAACGTGTAACTTCTCTATGGAGCACACTGGTGAGACAGTCAGGGACCAGTCCGACTATTTCAACACATGTAAAATATATGGAGGGAACCGTTTTGGTTTCTATACAGCTTGCTCAGTTCGAGCAACTGAAACATTATTTTGCAAAAGTTATAGATCCAGCAGCTGTCTGTAGCACAAAAAAAATAACCATCTTATCATCAGACTGGCTGAAGGGATCATGTTGATGCAAAGTTAGACCATTAACCAGTTACTTAACCTGAATCTATAGGAATATATCCCGATTATTTACTCATTTCAATCAATCAATCAATCTTTATTTTATATAACGCCTTTCATAGTGGACCACCATCACAAAGTGCTTTACAAGATACAGTAACAAAAAAACAATGCATAATACATGAAATACAGTGAAAAATGCATAATACATGAAATACAGTGAAAAACAATGCATAATGCATTAAATACAAGGCTATGATGTAAAAAAGAATTCTAAAACATTGTGGATGCAAAAGAAAACAAACAAAAACAAAACAAAACTATCAAGTCAGCTTTTCAGAGACAAAACAATGTACTATATACGCAGAACCAACAGCAGTAGCAGCAGCATTTTGGATTAATGCAAGTATTAATGTGCTTGTTACTTAGTTCAATTAGTTTAAATACTACATCATGAATGTGTATTGTGTTTATATAATCTGGAGTAATACCACCATACATGTATCTTTAAATATAACCTTTTTGAAAGTCTAGCACAAACATTTTGTCCTCTTAATGTAGTTTTTAATTCCTTTCAGTTTGAAATAATCAGTTATTGGAAGCCATTGATACATTCATGTTTAATCAGAATTTATTAAATCAAAAAATCATTAATAAACTTTTGGAGAAAAATACATACAGCTCTAGATGTTTTATACACTTTGTTTTCTACAGCTGCCACCAGCATGCAGAGATGTCTAAATTATATGCAGTTCGGACTACCGTTGCCAGATAAGCGATGGTCTCCTGTGCATTCTAGGCTTTTGTTTACTGTGTTACATTCATTATCTTTGTTTCTTTCAGTGCCTAACCTTGGAATAAATAAACCTGTAGCTCCTCCTCCACCTCCCTCCCACCCTGGGGTCCAGACCACACCCTCTCTGCCAAGCCTGCCTCGGGGTCATCCTGCTGCAGTGTGAGTATGAAGCAACTGGATTACTAACTTTGAAGTTTCAGAGTTCCTGTTGCATTATTCAAAGAACTGCCATTAAAAGATGTTGCCTCAATAGGGTACACTGTTAAATAAAACTTACAGAAAATTGTTATGTGACAGTTTCAATGCAGTTGAACCACATAAACTAGTTGTCACTGTGAGCGCATAGGATTTCAAAAGTCAGAGTATCCGGGGTCATCTTAAGTAACTGTGTACCACTGTCATGTTGCTAAGCTACATAGCAGAGCATAATGTGTTGTTATGCTTTTTCACTAGGCCGAGTTGCTATAGTTACAGGAAACCAGAGGCCATTTATTCACATGTTACAGTACAGTATTTGCATGTTTTTATGTATGTAGACAGAGTCAGAGCACACAATGACCAACATGCTGACACTACCACAGTTTAACTAAATCCAGAATGTTTTTTGTTGTACATTTTGTAGGAGACTCAAATTGCCTATCAGTTAAATCAGAGCACTTACTGTAACTTGCAGTCTAATTTGATACACCCTCACACACATCAAACTCATGCAATGTGAAAAGATAATGACAAAAGATAATTCCACTGTATCAGCATGGTTTGGCTGTATAATCTGGTTTACGCAAATAACCGGGGTGTGTATTATCTAGTCATTTGCCTCTGTTAAAATAATTAAGGTCAAGGCATTCTTATCAGTTTTCTTTTTAATTACACATATTATACTTTACATATAAAATAATTCAGCATGAAACACCCAGTAGGTGGTTGAAAACACTACAAGGTCTGTTTCAAACCAGATATTTAATGATTGCTTTGTGAATAAATATGTATTATAAGTATGTATCATGTATCATGTATCACAGTGGTGTAAATTTGGTTTCAAAAGTGTGGGATGCATAAAGATTATTCTATCTGAAATAATGAAAAACTGAGAGGAACATGCCCCCGTGTAAATTACACCTATGATGTGTCATACCTGAAAGAGCAGCATGGTCACCATGGTTACCTGCAGGATGTCAGCTCTTCCTGTACTAAATTCTCCAGGAACATCCTCACTTTAAATAGCACCTGCTGTATATAGAGAATAATATTTCAATCGTCCCTTTGAAGAATGGATAGCAACTTTACAGTCTTAAAAGTTAAATTGAGTTTCAATGTTACAATTAGGTTTAAACGTAGCATAATTAACACATACTTAGGGAACTTCATTTTCGGTTTTTATTTTTGTCCTGTAACTTGAATGAGACTATGATTGTTTTTCATTGATAATGTAAAAATACAAAAGGCAGCTCCTTATTTTATTAAAACCGAAAACAAAAAGTGAGTTCAGGTAAATTGCTTTTCCCGGAATTCAAATCTTATTGACTCGTTGCAAAAATGTTATAACCTGTTTTGCAAATATAATAGTTTCCTCTTAATTATGATTTCATTAAATCAATTTAACTTCACTCGCTGTTTGTGTTAGTTTTGAATTACATTATCAATGAAATAGAAAATGAACTTGTTAATTGAACAGTCTCGGCTCAAAAAAAGGGATATTGCATGTTCAGAAATAAAAACAGAAAACAAAGAGCCCTGCACATACTGTACGTAACCCATAAAAAGGTTCCCTTTTGTTCTTAAAAGTGTTGCATTCCAACACACCCTAACTGACAAAGGGAATCTGTTGCCTGATGCAAATGACTTAGTAAAAAAAAAAAAAAAAACAATGACCCCCTGTATTATGATGTTCAGAGTTACCAGGAAATATTGACTTTGTTTGAAGATTTACCTATAGCTGACTGAGTGCCTACTTACAAATATTTCCATTACTGGTTAAAATTGACAGATATTAACATTTTATACAATTCTAGACCTTTTGTTAAATTAGTTGCAGTTGACGTTACAGCATGTGCTGTAGTGTTAATTTCCTTATCAATGGGGAAGGGTAATTTTAACCCCAATGTTTATCATTTTTTCCATCTGAACTTTGTTGTACCACGCCTCAGTTAATTGTGCATATCCTGTTTTGTATTTAGTACATTTATTTATAAGTATGAATTATTCTGGTCAGACAGTGTTTGCTATATTGTTGAACTAGCTATATTGTAAGATTCAGATCAATGTATATACTCACCTGGATTACAGCTTAACATTTGGGTGCCGTTCTGTAGTACGGTATCTCTGGAGGCATATTGGTGTCTGTGATAGGCCGGAAGCCTGCACATGTAAATTGTATTTTGTGTATTTTTTTTTTTAGTAGCGGGCTTTGCTCGCAGCTCTAGCGCTGAGATAGCTGTTGCGGGGGGGGGGTGCATGTTGCTTTTTGTTTGTATTGTTTTTTTGGTTTGTTCAGTCTTTTTATTTGGTTTATTAATAGTGCGCTTCAGCACTTAAACTGCAGCCTTCCTCTTCTGGGTCTCCTGCCTGCAGGGTAGCAAGCCTCGGGCACCATGCTACCCTTTCACAATGCCCCTCAGAATCATTTCAATGTTTTCCATTGCATGAGGGACTCTTATAAATGTGTTTTGTTCTGTTCTGTACAAGTACTCAAAATATTCGTTTTTCAGACATACTTTTATTTATTTTTGAATTTGCAGTGTACAACCTGACCCAGATGAAACTTATGATGATGTCGGTATGTCCAGTCCACCGCCATTACCTGCTGGGAAGCCAGGAGATGGTAATACTGAGCAGTGATTCACTTGTGATATGCACACGCACACAATAAACACTGTATTACAGGGTGTTCACAAAGTCACTATATATAAATATAGACATACATATGTTCATACATATATACCGTACATAAACCCAGGGGCATAGATCTTTGTTTGCAGTTGTGGTCTCTTACATTGAGCTGACTGGGGGTGGATGGGACAAGTATTAATAATCATGTCAATAAATTGCAATATGTATGTATGGTGTGTTTCTGACCAATTTAGTACACGTTTAAGCTAATGATAGTCAATGAACTTGACCTTTATTTGAACACTCAAGGTGAATTCTGTATCAAACTTATTACACTGTTTAGTTCTCAAATCGACCAATTATGTTCCTGCGAATTTCTGACATGCTTACAAACACCTTTGAAAGGCTCTTTATTATTATTATTATTTATTTCTTAGCCGACGCCCTTATCCAGGGCGACTTACAATTGTTATAAGATATCACATTATTTTTACATACAATTACCCATTTATACAGTTGGGTTTTTACTGGAGCAATCTAGGTAAAGTACCCTTGGTACAGCAGCAGTGTTCCCCACCAGGGATTGAACCCACGACCCTCCGGTCAAGAGTCCAGAACCCTAACCACTACTCCACACTGCTTTATGTTTTGTGTCAATCTTGGGTTTGTGAACATGACACACTGATACATAATTTAATCTTTCCTGTGTCATTGTACTTAACAAGCAAGTCTTCAGTCTTCTCAGACCTGAAAAGCTTCTCTCACATTCGCATGAAGTAACAGGGCAAACAAGTAAGATTTTTAGTAGCATGAAGACATGTGGGAACTTCTGGCAACATTGCTTTATATGCTGTCTTTGCTTCATATAGATCTTTGGCTTTAGTGTGGTCTATAAACTGTAGTGATATCTCTTCATTGACTGTTCCTGTGATAAGCATGTTTTCCAGCTCATATCCCAGTGTCTTCTTGTTCATATTTCTTCAATAATTTCCTCTGGACCGAATCCATAAATTCAAAGTATTGAAACCTGAAATGTTCTTCAACTGTGGAGCTGTGGTACTGTTGGGCATATCCTGTGTATCTTTGTGGTGGCTGTCTTCTACGTGGGAACTGCAATGGATCCAGATCCAGACTCTCAGCTATCTCAGCTGTTTCTGTGAAGATTTCACGGAAGGCCTCCTCACTGCGCCAGTCTTTTAATTTGTTACTGGTCAACTACTGTTGAAAGCATGCCTAGCACAGTTGAAGATGTTGCTTGCAGAGAGCTGTTGAGCTGCTCTAGTAATGCTAGTGGTTTTAGTGCCATCTTGATCCCCTGTAGTGTCCCACCTTTTCAAACACCATTTTCAGGCTGTTTGCAGTTTCAGATGTTCCAGACATCTCATTCCGATTGCTGAAAGCAGACCAGTAATTGGAGCAGACCCAGCATGTTTGGCACTGAGGTTTGAGGAGAGATGGATTTGGACGGACCTATCACCATTGTCTGATGCTATCTCCTTAAACAGATCCCTGTACTTTCTTGATCCATTGAATAATACACCTAGCTGTTTAACTCACTGGATTGAATAAACTATTGGTGAATATCGTTTATTATATACTGAGGCCTGTATGACCAGGTTGGAAATGTAGGAAACACAATGGAAGAATATTGCTAGAGGCTGCTTTTCTTTTACCTTTGCCTGACAGCCATTGTATTTACTGCTCATGTTTGGGGGCCCCCTCATATGTCTGTCCTCGTAAATAGTCAAGTGAGAGTACAAGGCGTGTGATGACGTCAAACACCATTTCAGAGATTCCATACACACATTTTTTTATTAATCCCATACCTGTTGCTTTTGCACAGGAAATACAGATCACTTGTTTTGAAACAGTATCATAGTTCTTTAAACCACTTTGACTGGAAATATATTTTTTAGTGCTTGTTTGCCTTGGTGGTATGATAGCAGTATCCGGTTGGTAAGGTTCAGTTAGTTCCATAACAGCATTAGTCACAGATACATCCTCAACATCATCTTCCTCATCTTCATTGGTGGCCGAGCTGCCTGGTGTCATCTGTTGGAGCACTATTAATACCTGTCAACAATAAAATAAAAAAGTCAGTAAACTAAGTAATAACAAATGAAAAGGACATAAATGGTAAATAAGCAGATTTTTAAATTAATTTTATTCTAAAAAATACAGAATATAAATACTATGAATGATAGATTAAGTTTTACAATGTAATAAACACAATAAACAATACAAGTTCACAGGGTGGGAGCCAGGGCTGCAAGAGGAAGGGAGTGTTTTTTTTGCAGTTTAGGATTGGAGGTTTGGACTCTAGACAAGGGAGAGAGAAAAGGACGGGCCGGACTCCAACCGTGAGAGCCTTCCCTATGGAGTCGAAGCAAGCCTTAATGGCCTCCGGGCCCTTGAAACACAGAGTCCGCTGACTTCTCGGAGTCGTTTTAGTCTCAGCCTCGCGACTGGGTCCCAGTTACCGACCGGGTTCGACCCTGAGAGGATGGAACGGCTCATACGAAGCCTTGACGTAAGGAAGAAAAGAGAATCTGAAAGAACACAAATAATTGTTAGTTATGGGACTCAAGCACTAAGAGTAAGAGGGCCACATCCCAGGAGGGTAAAGAAGGAAGTAAGACTGAGCCTTCTTTCTGGAGGCAAGATATAGCGCATGAGCTGTGAAAGAATAATGTGGCCTGTGGTCCCCTCTGACTACACGAAGAACCTGCAGAGTTACTGGAACTCCAGGTCGGGGAAGTGAGACCCCCTATCCCCCCAGCGGGGACCGACACAGAGGCACGCGGCATATGAAAGAAGTGAGGAGGAGGAGGGAGGAGGAGGGAAAAAGCAAAATGCAAGAGAAAGAGCTGAGCTGTGACTGTGTTTAAATAGGGAGTCAATGATGATAGACAGGTGAAATTAAGAAGGGGCGAAGCCCTGGCTCACACCCCCCGAACTCCACTAAAGTTAACATTAAAAGAGAGAAAGACAGAATAGAAATGTTAAATATATTGGAATATATAAAATGTAATTAGTAATTGATTTAAAAAACTGAAAAACAGAAAATAAATATTATGAATATTTCAGGGTTCTTACAGGCCATGGGGAAAAAAAATGCAAGGTCTTTTTCAAGGACGTAAATTTAAAGGACATCATATGCTGATTTTAATTAAACAAATTCCATCCATGTACTAATGCATTGAAAACAATGCAGTATTAGTATATTATACAGTTAAATGTATTACTACTTTTAATGATCAAAAGTATTGGCTTTGCTCTTTTATCTTAAATCATGTTATTTGTTATAAATTTGCAATGTGTTAAATGCTAAAAGCAAATGTTTAAGCATAAATAGATCAACTGAAGAAAGTCAAAAGACACCTAACATCTGACAGGCAAATATACAAATAATCATTATAGTTTATTACTGAAGCTCCGTTCAAATAAATAAATAAATACATAAATAAATAAATAATCACAAGTTAAAGTAGAAAGTTAAGCGCAGAAAACCCTCAAGCTTATGAATTTAATTTGTCAGGTCTCAGCCCAGTTTTTGAATCGAATGCATTATTCACTTTTTCAGTTCATTTATTGACAAAATAAATTTGTCTGGTTGACCTATGAAAATCTTACTTTGTTTTATTTAGGTATTTTTTATTTTGATATGGTATTTTCCAAATACAATTGTATTTTTTAGTTAAAATACAGTTTATCCAAAGTAGTTTGTATTTGGTATTTTGATACATTTTTCTCTGAGTATTTAATACATTTACCCAGTATTTTGCCCGAATCTGTACACAACAATAAACCAACCATGAGACATGAGATTAAAAATTGCCGTCAAACCTATTAATAAATCGAGGATCTAAGTAGCTATTAACAAAAATGTTATTTTGGATTTACCATCGTTTGCTAGACGGCTTGCAGATCTTTGTATGGAAGGCCATCTGGGTCAAAAAACACGTTATTTAGTATGCGTTTCAAATATTTACTACATGTTCTCATTTAACTTTAGTATGTGTTGTAATTCTAATACTACGCATACTAATTTGGCCAATCAGATTGCTGAAAATGAAACAAGAACCAATAAATTTAAAGAAAATAAATAAATTATCCAATTAAAAGTCATTTTACATCTGCCATTCCTGCCCAATTCGTGGCGGTATATGGACTTGGCATTGTGTAAAGTCCAGTGAAAAATGGATAGACCCGGAACCTCCGAGACGAGCATCAACCGACGGCTCAGAGCCTTAGAAATCGCTTTCATTCAGTGGTAACCCCACTCTAACTAATATTTCATTTTAAATCTATTAATAATAGTGTTTTAATTAAATTATACCAAATCACGTTTTATTTTATTATCTGTGGGAGGGTGCGGGTATTCACTGACACGGGAGACAGAAATGGTATTTGATAACACCACACAGGTGCTCGGTTTTATTATTTTTCTTTCGTGCTCTGGTGCACTGATTTCTTTGAGCCCGTAGAGGGCGCTTGTGGTCCGTGGTCTGGCTACCAGCTATGGTATCCAGAACCAACGGAGAATACCACGGCAAGGTACTCAGGTACAGTCCGGCACTCGCAGGTGCTCACAAATTATAAAAAAAACGAAAAGGCAAAAAGAAACAGGGAAAATAAAACACAGTAAGGAAAAACTACAAAATAAATGTGCTGCACTTCGCAGCGTGAATCTCCCCAGTCGCCGCTACATTATCACATAAACTTCTTGCCAAAATTGTGTCATAGCTTTAGGTTTTCGCATATTGTCATTGATTTGCCCCATTGCCGCTGTACTTTATGCATCCAGGGCAGGTCAAACATCAGAAAAAAAAACTGAGATGCGACGGTCGCATCGTGCAGTGTGTTCATTAATTCTTGATTTTTTTAAAAATGTCTGAAATTAAAAAGATGTTATCCTGAAGGAGATAGGCTACTCTTGTAATTACGCTGCATACCTGTAAAATGACCAGCCCCTATGTAGGTACCACTGTAAAATGACCAGTCACTATGTAGAAAATGCGTAATTAATTTACATTTATTTAGAATGCGTAGTTTTTTATGTATTCTGATAGGTTGAAATCAATACTAAATATTTTAAACTAAATCTTTTTTAGAGGATCACTCTTTTTTTTTTTACTGGGATAAGATGAGACGCAAAAAGATGAAATATTACATATATAATGACAGTAAAATTAAGCTTGAAAACTGGGCCTGACCAAAAAATGGATATGTATATACCCCCCATCCACCCCAGGATCGACACCCATGCATACACCTCAGGGATCTGTATGATCATCCAGTGTTATCAGCCGCCATGCTCCTGCATGCGTTGCATAGTACTGTGTTAGTGGTTAAACAGTGGCAACAGTGCTGCCACATTAGCCTGTTTCAGTGTGTCCATATCAGCTTTGCATAAGAACTTTGCGAACACCACATATACTTTTAGTACAATATTAACAACGATTGCATTTGAAAAATACTTCTAACTTGGATCAATCTGCAGTTGTTTTTAGCACAATAAATGGGTAAAACCAACAATACATTTATCTCAAACTGCAGTTGTGGTGCAATTGTAATTGTGTTTTGTGTGTGTCATTTTGTTATTATCGTGGCAGCAATTAAATTGCTGTTGAATTGCTCAGCCTACTCTAATAACTGCAATGTGTACATTTATTTGCAGGCTATCCTGGCAACAATGAGGTATGTAAATGAACTTATTTTTATTGCGTTATTCAATATAAAACTTCAAATAATAACATAATATAACTAAACAAATACTGTTTTTTAGAAGATCTGGCCAAAGTAGAGATGGTGGGTAAGCAAGTGTTACAGATATGAAAACTGCACAGGTTTAAATAGATTATTATTATTATTATTATTATTATTATTATTATTATTATTATTATTAAAAATAAAGAAAAGTTATTATTTAAAGTAGAACCTACCCTATCTGACCCAGAAATATGTAAAACTAAAGTACCTGCACCATTGCTGTCCATTACATGGCAAAGCAATGAGTTGAGAATGGTTTTGCTGTGATGCCATATACCAAGGCAGTGTTTAACCATGGGAAGTAACGGCCAAATCATATTGGACCATATGAACTGTTCATAGTTGATACAAATATCTAGCTACCTTGGGGCCACTTACATTACAGCCCTGATTTTTATTTCTGTCTTTGTTTTCTTATTAAAGGATGATGCAATTGATGAAGAGATGTATGAGGATCTGGAGGAACGCTGGTAAATGCTTTTTGTTGTTGGTGGTGATGGTGAATAATGCTGCTGATATTGTTTTTAGATGTAGCTAAAGTATACAACTGTAGAGATTAGCATAGGTTCATTCCAGATCAGGACACTGGTAATCTACTGAGTTTATCTGAGATATGTTGTATTCGCTATATTTCAATCAATAATAAAACTGAGTGGTGTTTGAGATGTATATGATAGTGGGTGCCCAGACAGAAACAGGATATTACGATAATGTGTATTTAAGGAACTGTGAACATTTTAGCAGACAACAGGAAGCAAACAATGATGAGAAGCTGAGGTATACTGATCAGAAAAGGGTGCTGGATGGGCATAATAGCAACGTACTGTCTGAAACACCATACTGTAATTATTATTTATTTCTTAGCAGACACCCTTATCCAGGGCGACTTACAATTGTTACAAGATATCACATTATACATTATTTTTACATACAATTACCCATTTATACAGTTGGGTTTTTAGGTAGGTAAAGTACCTTGCTCAAGGGTACAACAGCAGTGTCCCCCACTGGGGATTGAACCCACAACTCTCCGGTCAAGAGTCCAAAGCCCTAACCACTACTCCACACTGCTGCTTGTAATGGGGGAAAACAATTATAAATGATCAGATCTAAAATTGAAAACCAGGGCAAAAAAAACTAAAATACTTAAGGAAGTACAATAGTCCTTCACTCAAGCCCACCACCAAAATATTTTATGACTAACACATTAGGCTTGATGTGGCATCACAGTTTGACACTTACTGCACACTCTATCAGAGTTGTGCACTTCTCAAACCACAGGTATGCATAAACAATGGCAGAATAACATGTTTTTTGTTGTTTTGTTTTTTATGCCTTACGTGCTATATAGGAAGTGACATCAGATATAAAATATAATTAAAAGTGCTGAGATCAGAAAAAGCATAGTAAGAAACTTCGTAAATATAGTCCTGTTGATAGGTGTTCCCCTCGGAAATGGTGCAAACTTATAAGCTTAGCAGATATCGCCCTCTAGTGTTAAAAAGTGAACAACCATTCCTTCATTTGTCATTCCTGTATTTAAACACACATGCAAGTAGGAGGCTTTTAAAATCCTTGTTCTGAACATGATTATTTGGTTCACAATTGCAGACTGCTAGCATTGAAAAAAATAACTACAGATTTACTGGCTTTCTTTTTCTAGAACTCGTTTTAATTTTGGGTCTGTGCACACTCAGAGGATCCTTATATCACTTGATAATTGCACAGTACCTGAAAGGTTTCAAATATTTATATAAAATTGAGAGTTTATATACGATTATAGCCAAATAGGAGTCTAGGATTGTAAGATAAAAGTTTGGTTAAGAATGGAGCAAAATCAAGGCTGTTGTATCGTGTTTACCATGTACAGTGTGACATCAGTTTTGCTGCATTTTGACTTTACTTGCTTCTGCCTAAGACCTCTATTGAGTGTTACGCTGGTGAGACGTAAGCTATTTTCAGAGGCTTGGTTCCCAACCTTAACATGTTCTGGGACCAGCCAGCCAAGTAAAGCTATATCTACATCTCAGTCTGTCTCAGCTGAGAAGATGCTTACCTGCTTAACTGTTGAACAAACTTTTCTAATAAGGTCTGCGAAAGAATCAAAAGATGATAAGAAACGAGAGAAAGAGGAGAAGAAACGCTTGGAGCAGGAGAAAAAGGAACAGAAGGAGAAAGAAAGAAAGGAACATGATTTAAAAAAACGATTTAAGGTAAGAACACAATTCACCAAGTGAAGTTGTACATAAAATACATTGACAGTTGGGCCTGATTTGGTCACTTATGTTATGGAATAAATTCTCAGAATAATGAAGTATATTATTATTTGCGAAAATTCATTCAGCCTGTGTCTTGACTGAGCAAGACAGATAATACATAAATATATGCTGATTTATAGGTTTTTATATTTCGAAAATAATAAACTTACTCAAACCTGACTACAGTAAACTTTTTGACTTTTTAGGATTCATTGTATTAATAAAAATAATGTATTGAAACTTAAGTATAAATAAACCAAGGAATTCTGATAAGTTATTGTTTGAAAAATACATTTGAAAACTTATCATACAGCACTTGTATATGTTGTTCAAAGTTAAATACAAAATAAGCATATCTGTAGATATGTGCGTGATGCTTATTCTGTTCTGGGGTACATTTTGTGAAATCACAAATGAAAAGACACTACAATGTTTTTTGTTTAATGTTTATACTATGCAAAGCACTGGTGTGCACATTTACTAACAACCACAAACACATGAACAAACAAGCAGAGGCACGGTGGACAAAATAAAAGGCTTAAACAAAACAATACAGTACAGTACAAACACTGTTGTCAGGGTGGGCCTGCAACTTCACTGACCAGGTTACCAAAATACACAGCACACACTCAGTTACCTAGTTACCTAGTTACCTACTCTCCCAAATTCCCTTCTCCTGACAAAGAATTTCTCCTTGTTTTTATACATGTGGCCACTCCACAATTAGCATCAATTACCTAATTAGAGAAGGGCCACACCTTTGATTGTTGGCCTGGACAAATCTAACCCCATCACTGCCAACCTTACATTCCCACAGCCACGCTATTTACAGCAGCAGGGCTTCTGCTCTGCCACCTGACTTTATTTTACTTACAAAATTCAGTAACTGGTTCCTCTGTTGGCAGCACATTTTAAAGGCATTACAGTAGAACCTCGGAGCTACGAACACCTTGGGAATGGAGGCTGTTTGTAAGCCTGAAAAGTGCATTAGTTTTCAATGGTGTACACCAGCTATCTACACTCTCAATTTGAGGAATAATACAAGGATACAGCACAGTGATGCAATATTCATATTGTTATGGTTCTTTAACAGTACTGTAACTGGAAAAAGACTAAATGTAAGTTATTATTAAAATCTGTAGCCAAAACACAGATTTCAACGTCCAAGAAAACCTGGGTTCATGTAGTGCTTGTTTTGAAATAAAACGCAGTCATGCAGTTTGCTGTCATTTAGCCTTGTTTGGCTTGGAAAAAATGAAATCCGTGTTCTGTTTAAAACTAAAATCTTCAGAGTAAAATTGCCCGTACTTGAATTCACCTTTCTGAATACATTTGTTGGTACAGTAATTTTGCCTTCTCCATAACCAGCACACTGCTTATGAGTGTCTATCTGGGTGCATTGCACGCATGGTTGAGGAACTGGTCCTCTGAGGGTCTACTGTATGTCATTTTTTCTGTGTGGAGGGGGGGGGGGCAGAAATCCCTGTGTGAACTTTTTTCATTTGCATCTCTTTACACAGTTACTGTAATTGTACCTCTGTTATTTCAGGTAAGTACATATAAGTACTGTATATAATGCAGCTAATGTGCAAGAGAAAACATTGCCTTGGCGCTAGAGTATAAAGAGTACTCAATGATTGTAATTTCTAATTAAAGTTTGTTTGTGAATTATCCTTTAGTTGCAAGGCCCAATTGAAGTAATTCATAAAGTGAGAGCTAGAGTGGACTACAAGGGCGCAAAGAACGAACTGACTGTAAAGCAAGGAGAAACCATTGATATAATCCGCATTACCGAAAACCCTGAAGGGAAGTGGCTTGGCAGATCAGCGGACGGGTCATGTAAGCATCTGTCCTCATCAACATTATAACCTAATATTATTATTTTGCAGCAGCCCTTAACTGTATTTAATTTGTTTAGTTTTGGTTTCTTTTTTAGAAATGCATGGTGCAAACTGTGCACTGGATCATAGTAGATCTTGTCCAGTATGCCTCTGTAAGAGCCCAGTTTTTAAGATTAATAAATTCATGAACTTTTAAATGTAACGGAAAATTAACAGGTAATGATTTTATTTAAATTAATGTTATAGATTGCCTCATATTGTTTGTATGTCTATATTTTTGCACACACAAAAGAATACTCAATCATAATATTCACTTTTGTTCCAGATCTCATTGCTCAATGCATACATTTGTATTTTCTCTCAGCTATGAAATTACCATAACAGAATTAAGGCCGTAATATTTCAAATGTAATTTAATAATGGAGAGAAACACCTCTATAGTGCCAGAGCTGTGATGTGGTTTTGGATTAATCCAAGACTAAATGACTTTAAATGCTCCCTTGGTTTAGATGGCTACATCAAGACAGTGTCGGTAGAGATTGACTATGACACTTTGAAAAAGCAACAGAAGACTGCCTTGACCTCTCCCTCTCAGAGACAAGTCACAGCGCAAGATCAAGATGTTTATGATGATGTTGGACAGGAGGATGATGTCATCAGGTAAGGAACAGTTACGTCAGAGAACCACTGATTTAAAACAAACATATTTTATACAAAATGTTGAACCCAGGTAGGATGTTGTTTTTGTGAGTAGCATAGGGTTTGACAGGAAGCAGATTCACATTTTCTTATACAGTACATCTGATCTTCATGATGGTGGATCTAAATACAGAGACAACAAGATTGGTGTGAGGGACAGCAAGTTTTGTCGTTATATTTTGTCCGTTGGACAAATAGGTTTTATTTATTTGTTTTTCCTACGTTCGTTCTGTTGCCAGAAAAACACTCCGGGTTTATTTCGAAAGAGCCATGCAAGTTTCTGAAAACTGGATTGTGGAAGTCTAGCACCTACACACAAACATTTAAAGTGTTTGCGTCCCACCCTTATCACTTCTGATTGGCTAGCTGATCTACTATGGTTACAAAGAAAGCGAGAAATGGCTGCCGAGCCAGCCTCTGGCAAGGCACAGACTAATCTTTTAAATTTAAGGTATTATTTATGTTTTTTGCAAATTAGTAAATACATGATCCTGCTTTCTTAATACATGAACCTGATCATTTTTTACTAGATTTAAACAGAAGCGATATTTTTTTATTTATTGGACATGCACAATCCATTGATTTGTGAAACTATTAAAACGTGAAGATTGACAAATATGTTTATAATGATAGAAATTAAATTCTGAGATTATGTACAATATTTTATTATTATTTTAAACTGCTCCTGTTCACACACAGCATAACCAATCAACATGAAACTTGGCAGGTATCATCCTGTGTAGATTGCAGTTAAGATGCAAAAATAAATTGCGCATCAACCAAGATGGTGGCCTGATGCATTTTTTGGAAAAACTTTTCAAAATCTTCTTATTGGGAACCAGTGAACCGATTGATCTGCAATAAATTTTACTATCAAAATGGCTGCCACCAAATTCACCAAAACGCACCCAAACATCAAACTGTTTCTGTTTGTAAACCGTTTAACCAACTAACTCCTAGCTTGGTAGTCGTCATCCTGGGGACTATGGAATTGAAATATGGCAAAATGGTGTTCTTTCATAAAACAAGATGGTGGCTAGACCTACATTTTGTTCTTAAATTTAAAACCGCTTTAGTTGAACACGGTTTAGTTGATTAACTCCAAAGTTGACAAGCATCATCCCTGTGTCAATACAATTGACTTTTTCAAAAATGGTGTTTGTGCTTAAAGCAAGATGGCCGCCTGACACATTTCTTTAACAACATTTAAAAATCTTCTCCTTACAAAGTGCATGGTTACTATGTAACACATATAGGAAACCATATGTGATCTATCCAAAAATGACCTTGCCTGCGACCTTTGACCTCTCCTTAAGGTTGAATGTAAAATTAGCTTATAACTCCTTACAGTGTGTAGACAGGGTCATGGTTACTATGGTGTTTAAAGTTATAAAGCATCGTGAGATAATAAACTAATCCAGTATGTTGAATTGAAACTGCTCCATAAAACTGAGCTGCTCCATAAAACTGATCTGTTGCTGACACTTGTGCTGCAATGCTACAGCTTGCCAATATTTCCAACTGGTACTGAGCTTGGAAGCCGTAAAACTGCCTGGCAGTTCTAGTTATAGTTGTATTAGTATGTTACTTAAATTTACGAGTAAATGTGTTCCAAACTGCACTGAAAGGAACATTTCCTTAAGGTATGTTATACATTTGTTAAGATGAGGTGGGGTCACAGGGAACCTTTTGTGTATCTTGAAGAATTTAGTGAACCCGTCAAGCTACAAGGCTATATCCGCCCCTGTTAATCAATAACTGATTGATTGTGTTCACTGTTAAATAAAACCAAAATCCTACAAGTTATATTCTACTTTTTTCTATGTGTTTTGTGCGACGGGGAGGGGGCAAGTACATTCTTGTCCCATGGACAAGAAGTTTTTTCAAAAATTGCACACCCCTGTAAATAGTAGTGACACTTTCTATATAATAAATAAAGGATTATGAAATTTAAACATCCCAAATGTGTCTCTAGTTTATTTCTGTCTGTGCAAATATGAAAAAATACTGAAGAAAGGTAATATTTTAATGATGAAAATGGTAGTATTTACAATTAACTTAAAGTGTTAGTTTTACTCACCTGTAAAAAAAAATCCCATAAACAAAACAGAAATATTTAAGTATCTCATTTTTCTCTTTGTTAGACGTGACCCTGGTGCTGGAGGTGAGTGGGTTTTTTTTTAAATATTTTTTTTGTTTCTTTTTTCATATAATAATACTTGTTCTACAGTATATATATATATATATATATATATATATATATATATATATATATATATATATATAAAGAAAAAGAAAAGGATATTTCAGGTACTTAAAAAGGTAGAATAATTGATTACAAATCAATTATCAGGACGTTTCGGACTACAAGTCCTTCTTAAAGCACTGTTTTTAAGTACCTGAAATATCCTTTTCTTCTTTTTCTTTTTTCTTATTGATCATTTTGGTACACAGCAGTTTTCCTTTTTCTTTTTCTCAAACTTTATATACAGTGTATATATATATATATATATATATATATATATATATATATATATATATAGTTAATAAATGACTACTTTATTAACTACTTTTTAACTGTAAGTCATGTATTTATGTATGTATTTGTATTTGCACTAGTTGTATTACCACCTCCTCCTGGAGAAGAAGATGATATTTATAATGATGTGGATGATCCCGACTTGAACGTAAGGTAAATGTTTTCAAAGATTATCAAAGATCCTTAAAAGGAAAACCACAGCACTTCAACCACAGGAGATTAGATTGCAGTACTATTTTAACATGTTACCACTTGTGGTAATGAAAGACGATTTAAGCAATAACACCTGACAAAGAAGGAATTGACAGAAACTGGACTACGTTTTATGGCTGTAATGAACCAGAAAGGTTATTTCAAAGAGAAAGCTATAATTGCAATGCTATTTGTCAATGAAGGTGTATTTGGCTTTTCTTTGTTCACCTTGTGGTGCCTAGGCATATTTATTCCAAATGTGGTTATTGATTTTGTTTTTTTTTTGGTTGGGTGTCTTAAGCCACATGATGCTGAATAATCAGCTAAAGCTTCACTTATTATAATAATAATAATAATAATAATAATAATTATTATTATTATTATTATTATTATTATTATTATTATTATGGGCCTCATTTACAAAGCATTTACCGTACGCAAAACATAATTACCTGTGCAGTTCTGTCCCCGTCCTATTTACTATTCCCATTATGTGCGGAAGACAAGGATTTGGATGCAAAATGAAAGGGGCAGAACAGTGCCATCGTCTCATTTGCATTGAATTAATTGTGTTTACGTATGCAAAGCAGCATGTTAAACACAGATAATGAGCTGCCATACATTCACAAGCTATTCACAAAGCTCTGACCAGGATTTAAGGTCCTGTACAGCCATAACGTGTCAATGCGACACTATGATTTATTTTGGGCTAATTGTATGTAGACTACGATAAAAAGAAAATATGCTGAAATAATTTAGTTTCAATTTAAAATAATATTATATTATTTACATGTCCTACAACGTGAAGCCTATTGTGTAATATATGTACTGAGAACACATGTTTATTAGGCTATTAACATATTTTATTTACTAAACAAACATGAATCGATTGAAAACATACAAATACATATATAGTATTTTAATTAATTAATTAATGTCAAAATAAATAAATACATATACTAACTAAACTAGCAAATAAATAAATAAATAAATACATACATAAACCTCCTAAGATAAAGAAACACCTCCCCCAAACCTGAAGAAAGAAATGTAGCAAAACATGTAAATACTTAACCTCAAACAAAAAAAAACAAAACAAACAAAAAACAGGTCCGACCTACAGTTGAACTCGGAATTGGAGTTGCAGTCCTGAGAGCTACACATTATACATGCACGCAGTGTGGAGTAGTGGCTAGGGCTCTTGACTGTTCACTGAAGGGTCCTGGGTTTAATACCAGGACACTGCTGATGTACGCTTGAGCAATGAATTGCTTCAGTAAAAACCCAGCTGTGTAAATGGGTACCAAAATTTATATGTTAAAAAAACAAGTTGTAGTTCGCTTTGGAAAAAAGCATCAGCCAAATAAATACATTATTATTTTTATTACAAATAGGCGAGACCACCATAGTGCTGATGAAAAACCCACCCAAACCGACCTCTATTTCACATATCTTACAATATACCTACCTTTATTCATAAAACCGCCTGGAACACTCAGCTCATAAGTTCCATTTGGGATGAAAATGATACACATAATAAAACTAAGTGAGTTAAGACAATACTAAAAAAACCTACCCAAACAACCTTTAAATACCTTTATTGATCAAACAATATTAGAAGCAAATTTCAACTGACATAATGTTACAAGATTCATCACAGTTGTAATTAAACATAGTTACAATGTACATTTTTCTGTAAGTTCTGGCTTTAACAAAATTGGGAGGTTATGTTGTAACAATAAATCTTGTAGCATTGCGTCATACAGTTGAATTGAGTTCAAATTCTGGTACCTATGTATACAGTTGGGTTTCCAATTAGTTAGTAAATAGTATGTGACACTTTGGGAAATACCAAGCACAGTCATCTCAATTTTCCTCCTGTAATTCTGGCCAAATTACCATTGCTTAGTAAATGAGGCCCTATATGTGGTTAACTGTCATTTTGTTATAAACAGTTGAACAGCTTTATCGTTAAGACTGCAAGTCCAATCGCTATAATTAGAGGGTGCATCAACTGTCTCCCTTGCTAGATTACAATCTTGAAATGTTATCAACTCTAAGGCTGCATTCACACTGGGTCCGTTTCAAACAGGCTCGGTCTGGTTTGTTTAGTTTGAAACAATGTATCAATGTGCTTGCTGTTCACACTTATCTGTGAGCAAAGCGACCGAGTTCGTTTGGAATGCGAGCAAAAGTTGTTTTTTTTTGGTTTCTGTTTTTTTCAGGACCGAGTTTGTTTGTGTTCACAGTGCCGTTTTCAAGTGAACTCGGTTCATTTCTATGGTGTGTGAACCAGATGTTTACAATATCCTGCAAGGCATATTGAAAGATGTCAGCTCTTGATGTATTGCTCCGGTATTTAATATAGCATGTTTTAGATTCTTACATATTGCTGTGGAAGAAAGCACTGGGGGAGAACTTCGCTAATTTAATGAATACATTTCTTGAATGCCTACAGTAGGAGAATAATACAGCTTACACAATTCTTCACGGTTCTCCTAATGCTGGCATTAAGTAATTTGAGAAAAGACTGAATACATTTTACTATTTTTGTGAGTTTTATCCAATTTGGCAAGATTGTGGTGTCTGACCAAATTTTTTACCAGAGCTTCAGTTTCTCGCACTGTCCATGTAGTTTAGGATTACCAGATTTCCACAGTGAAAAAACAGGGAGTTTTTTTTTCTTTCATTTACTGATGCTGTAGCAACTCTGAAGCCAAAAAAAATTAACATCAGGTGAATTTATTGCAGATGATAACAACTCATTATTTTCTTTATAATGTCATCTAGTCAAAACATGTTAAATGTACAAAAAGCCAGATTTAAAAAATAGATCAGCTATTACCATTTAAACATATGGTATAAACCTATTTAGAATGGTTAAACAAATAATTCATAATTATTTTTGAATGGCACTAACACACAACCTAATACATTTCTCTGCTATTATTATTATTATTATTATTATTATTATTATTATTATTATTTTTATATACTGTTTAAATTTAGTTGTCGCCAATGTTTTTTTACCCCGGTTTTCTCCCCAATTTGGAATTATTATTTGTATCCCGGTTCACCGCTGCAACCCCCTGGCGACTCGGGAAACGGAGGCTGGAACACGCGTCCTCCGAAACGTGTACCTGCCAATCCGTCATTTTTCATATTGCGGATCCACAGCGAGGCCACCAGAGGGCAACACAGATCTGATGGCTCTACTGCAGAACCGCAGGCGCCCTATCGGCCACAGGGGTCGCTGGTGTGTGGTGATCCATGGATTCCCCTGCCGACCTCAGCCCTCCCTACCCAGGCAGAGCTCTGCCGATTGTGCGCCGCCCCCTAGGAACCCCCGGTCACGGTCGACAGTGACACCTCTGCTATTATTATGAATAACTTGCTGAGCATGCTGATACAGTTTTGTACTTAAAAAAAAAAAAAATGCAATAGCAAAACCGGGACGATTAACAATTTTACTGTTTCTGACCGGGACCAAAAATGTACCGAACCGTACTGAGTGCAGACCAAACCCTCTAAATGGACCCAGTGTGAACACAGCCTTACACTTGATGCACCTTATTGTTATCACCTTATAATCACAAACAATACACCTAAACATACATAATAAGATTGTAAAGTCAATTCTAATCCTTGACGGAATTAGTCTTAGTCTGTAATGTTGGGGGTACATTATTATTTGTATTATTATTATTACAATTGATAACCAAGTGCATGCTCTAAAGTTCTGCCTCACAGGAAGATCCAAAGTCCAGCTCCTGGTCCTGGGGGCTGTTGAAGATGATAAAAGGCAAAGATGACAAAAAGGGAAATGTAGAAGAACATTTGTAAGATGCCAAAAGCAAACAAAAACAAACAAACAAACAAACAAAACAACATAATGAAACTAATGATTAACAATAACTAATGTAATTAATTCAATTACACTAATAAGGAGACTCTGATTTAATGGGTGTAAAAGAGCAGGTATAGCACACTGCCTCTATTACTTGAATAGTTCACAATCATTCAAGTTTAGCCCAAGAAAGTAAGAGTATAAAATATACCAAAACAAATATGCAGTAATCTGTTTTTTCATTGGCAGAGACAACTGTTTTACCTCCACTGTTATGGGAGTATGTTGTATATATGGACACTTTTGCATCTTTTAAATCCTATAGCATCAAATTACATTGTACGAGTCACATCACTAAACATGTCATTGACTCTGTGTTAATCTCAGAGATGATGGTAAATCCTATTGTATATGGTATTCTGTGGACGTAACCAGCTGATGTTTATTTCAGATTAAAATAGATCCTAATGCTTCACCCATGTTTCTCAACTTCAACAAACAAAGCCATAATGAACAAGAGGTGCATTTATCAACGATTGCTGCATGCACAGTACAATGCTACCAAGATCTAAATGCAAACTAAATTACATTTCCATTGTAGTTTCCAAGTATTTTTGTTACATTGGCTTTTAGTTGTCATATCCATAAGATATAATCAACTTGTACAGGAAATACAGAAGTTTCCTCGCTCATTTGTTAAATCATAAAAGCCACAACTGTATCTAAGTGTCAATAGAAAATGAAAGTCTTATGTCTTTTAGGAAATACATGCTTATCACTTTCTGTCCTGCTGCTGTTTAATAACTACAGTTAGGCTCTCATCAGTAGTGTCGGTTTTCTGAATAGACTACACAGTTGCCTGTCTTCTAATTGGAAACAAAATTCTTTATATACTGTAGTTGGTTATGTGTTGATACATGCATGCTGCAATACAGTTGAATGTGTCTTACTTAGTTCATTAATATGGTTAGATTATGGGTTAAAATAATATATAATATTGCAATGCCACAAACAGTAAACATTCAGCGATTAGACCTGAAGCATCTGTGTAAGCAACAAGCAGATATATGGGGCTCTATTCACAAAACATTAGGGTCTGATTTAAAGAATGTTCTGTTAAGGGCTGTTTTTCCAGTCACATTATGATTTAATTAAATAAAGTTTGTAGTTTTCGAAGCCTTTTCAAATGTTTAAGAGAAGGTTTCTTACTTTAGTCAAATTCTTCAAAGCTCAGTTTAGCCTAAAATAAAAATTTTCTTCCAAACTGTAACATTTAATTGTTACCCATAATCTATATTTGTTCTCTTTTCTTTTTGTATTAAATGCTGCTATATTCCAATTATATGACTGATATATATATATATATATATATATATATATATATATATATATATATATTAGTAATTCAGTGTTAATTTCACAGAATACCTCCACCGACTGAGTTTTCAAAAGGTAAGAAAATGTTTTGTTTAACATTCATTTTAATCTGTGTAGTTGGTTATATTGACTCTGAGATGCACCTACAGTACAGGGAAATTGAATATAGGTATTGGCAATATCACAACAGAGCATGTGGGGAGGCAGAACCTCATAATTTGCAAATCTCAAGGAGTCAGACATCAATAAATCTGCATCTCTTGTCGAAGTCTGGAGTGTTTTTCTGAAGTTTTATCATTGTATTTGTTGCTGACAGTCCACTGCAGTGATAAAAAAAGAAGAAACAATGTTGAATTTAAAACTTCTTATTGAACCAACAGAGTTTAATATATATATATATATATATATATATATATATATATATATATATATATATATATATATATATATATATATATACGAAAAAAGAAAAAAGAAAAGGATATTTCAGGTAGAATAATTGATAACAAATCAATTATCAGAGAATATCGGTTGCAGGTTCTTTTACTGTCCGTTTATCAAGGAAGTATTTTAGTGCTTGTAAATATATATATATATATATATATATATATATATATATATATATATATATATATATATATATGTGTGTGTGTACAAGCTTTCAAGACCACAGTTTAAACTTTAAAAGGGAAATTACTTGAACTTTTGTGTATTTTTAAATGATATGCTGATTCAGTAAAAGGTATCACCTTCAACATTGTTTCTTCTTTCATTTTTCAAATTGTATACCTAGGAGATTGATCCTTAGTCCTGTATTGATTTAAGGCCATCCTTCCCTTTTTCAGAGAAAGCACCAGCACCAACAGATGACGAGATCTATGATGATGTGGACTCACATGATTTCCCTCCACCCCCACCAACATCCAGGTAATAATGTTTTCATCCTCCACCCAATGTACAAACAACAATAATAACAAGCCCAGTGTCAGTAAAATACAGCCCAGCCTCACCTGCCTTGGCTGTACAGACTTACGACCTCATTTACAAAAGGGCACTAAACATTATGATGCACCACAATTTCAATTAGTGTGCACATTCATGATTTCCGTATTTACTATTGCAATGTTATTCATTATCATGCAAAATAGTGGGCATATTATGGTGCACACTGATTTTATCGTGCCACACTATGGTAATCAGAATGAATATGTAATGTGTATGGTAATGTATGACATGTATTTAAATGAGGCACCCAGCTCAGAATAATGAGATGAGCTTAATTCATACTGTATTTACTAAAGGGTGATAATCGTAGTGTGTACCTTAAAGTGAGCGATAATTAGTTCATTTGGAAACCAGGCTTTATACACTGATAGGCACACTATTTAAACCTATTTTTCTGGGCTGAAATCTATTTGGCATCATGGAGGCATTACTTGCATTAAAGTTTTCAAATAGAGCAGTGAAAATTACCTGTGAATAAATGTTAGAATTTCTTAGATTTTATTTTATAGTTCATTATGTTGGTACAAATAATAGGGTGGTTAAATAAAACACAGGACCAAAGAAGGTATTATAATTAAAACAACCTCCTCCACTAGAATTTCTAACTCCTCTGCGTGCAGTTTTAGTTTGCGTTGCCTCTGCCTGTCCCCAGTGGAGGGCTGTGTCTGTTGATTGCTCATTTTCGGTCAATGTAAGCCACCTCCACCTTTCACAATAAGCCACTGACCAAAAGATACGCCTGGACTGCTGGGGCTTTTTATATCACGGTAAGTCTGTGACATTATCGTGCACATATCGCTCACAATACATGTAGTGTGCACGCTATGGTATGTAAATTAACCAAATAGTGTGCACGTAAATTAATGCGTTCTCTGTTAGTTAATGGGACCGTAAATTTCGATTTATGGTGCACGTTACAGCTACATTTAGTGCCCTTTCATAAATGAGGCCCTTAGAGCTCTCACTGTCAGCAGCTTTAAAAAGCTGTACTTTTCTTTTCTGTCTATGAAATTGCACAGTTGAATGTGGCAAATTTCAGATGCTAAATTTGTTTGTTTATTTTAGTCTCTTGAAGTTGAAAGCTGACCCCAAAAAGCAGAAGAAATTTGAAAAAGAGGAGAAGGAGTTCAGGAAAAAGTTCAAAGTAAGAACATAAAAAGATATATATTTTTTGTTCTGTATACTAAGTAATGTTTAGTTTAGGTTCAGTGGACAATTATGTTCTTTACATCAGCATGTTGATATAAACAAAAGAAACACAAAAAACAAGAAAATAAGAGAATGTAAAAACGGTTTACCTTAGAAGATTTTTGAGGAAACAATATGTCGGGAGAAAAACTGTCACAGTTCAAAGGAGGGATGAGGTAATACATACTAATTCAAGCTTTAAACATTTACTTTGTAGAGCCATTAAAGAAGATGCAATTGGTACTTTACCATACTTACTTCTTTTCTACAGTTTTCTACACTTGGCAAGGCTTTTACCAAGGCATACTGAAATACACTTCTTGCTTTCAAGTAATAATTCAGGTTGCTCTTTTGTTTTCAATTGCCTCTGCCTGCAGTATGATGGAGAAATCCAGGTTCTGCACCAGGTGACAGTTGTACCTGCACTGACAAACAAGAAGTGGGGAGGCAAAGACTTACCCCTGAAGCCTGGGGAGGTGCTGGATCTTATACAGAAGGCAGTAGACAACAAAATGATTTGCAGGAATGACGAAGGCAAATGTAAGTTGGGGGAAATATATATATATATATATATATATATATACAGCTCTGGAAAAAATTAAGAGGTGGAGAGCATGCCAAGACGCATGAAAGCTGTGCTTGAAAATCAGGGTTATTCCACCAAATATTGATTTCTGAACTCTTCCCAAGTTAAAACATTAGTATTGTGTTGTTTAAAAATGAATATGAACTTATTTTCTTTGCATTATTCAAGGTCTGACAACACTGCATCTTTTTTGTAATTTTGACCAGTTGTCATTTTCTGCAAATAAATGCTGTAAATGACCATATTTGTATTTGGAATTTGGGAGAAATGTTGTCAGTAGTTTATAGAATAAAACAAAAATGTTCATTTTACCCAAACACATACCTATAAATAGTAAAACCAGAGAAACTGATAATTTTGCAGTGGTCTCTTAATTTTTTCCAGAGCTATATACATATATATATATATATATATATATATATATATATATATATATATATATATATATATATATATATATATATATATAATTACCCTTTCTGTAATTACTATGTAACACAATTTTTGATCCTGGGTAGTAAGTGTTATTTCCTAATTGCTTATGCCTCAAAAGCATAGAAAATGGCTATTATTCCCCACAAACTTTGCTTTTGTGACCAGAACAGTGATATTTTGAAATTTACCTATTTCCAATGAGAAAATGGGCAAATTTGTGTCTTTTCATTCACATAAAGTCAGAAAAAAACAACATATGAATCCAAATTATTTATACTAAAGTAATGCAAAAATTACTACAAAAGATTTAGAAGTGAGTAGTTTTTCGAGATTTACGATTATACTGTAAATCACTTTCACGAATCAGCCCCCAAATGTAGTCTCCCATCTTGTTCTCGTTATACTGTCCTTAATAGCGGCGTTCAAAGTCCAGTATATCCTGGTGGAAGCGCTCGCCTTGCTCCTCCGAGTACGCTCCGATATTCTCCTTGAATTTATCAAGATGAGCATCAAGGATATGGACTTTGAGGGACATCCTACAGCCCATTGTGCCATAGTTCTTCACCAGAGTCTCAACCAGCTCCACATAGTTTTCGGCCTTGTGATTGCCCAGGAAGCCCCGAACCACTGCGACCAAAGCTGTTCCAAGCCGCTTTCTCCTTACTAGTGAGCTTCTTGGGGAATTCATTGCATTCCAGGATCTTCTTCATCTGTGGTCCGACGAAGACACCGGCTTTGACCTTTGCCTCAGACAGCTTAGGGAAGAAGTCTTGAAGGTACTTGAAGGCTGCCGACTCCTTATCTAGAGCTCTGACAAATTGTTTCATAAGGCCCAATTTGATGTGCAGTGGTGGCATCAGCACCTTCCGGGGGTCCACCAGTGGCTCCCACTTGACGTTGTTCCTCCCCACAGAGAACTCGGTCCGCTGTGGCCAGTCCCGCCTGTGGTAGTGCGTCTTGTTGTCCCTGCTGTCCCAAAGGCAAAGATAGCAGGGAAACTTGGTAAAACCACCTTGGAGACCCATCAGAAATGCCACCATTTTGAAGTCTCCTATGACCTTGATGCCATCTCAGAAAAATGCAGATATGTATCCACTTAGGCAGCTGGAACTAAACTGACCTGATGGGCTTAAGGCCCCTGTATTCATACTACTATTTATATTACTGGAAAGCTCTAGAAAGTTCTAGAAGTTACTCCAAGTTTACTCAGCACTGAATCTATCTGGAATGTTCTGGAAAATAGGTAAATTTCAAAATATCACTGTCCTGGTCACAAAAGCAAAGTTTGTGGGGAATAATAGCCATTTTCTATACTTTTGAGGCATAAGCAATTAGGAAATAACACTTACTACCCAGGAACCAAAAAAAAAAAAAAAAAATTGTTACACAGTGTTATTTCATATGCTCATTTTACTCTGAAATACATTTATTTTCATATTTCATGCTGCTTAAATGGGGATATTTCACTTAAACAACAACATTGTTAAGGGGAAGTGGAAAATTCCAGAAAAATCAACAAGCTTTGTGTGTGTCCTATAAGTATATACCCTTGTAAATCACAGGCTAGGGCATTGCAAGATTAGGCCTTTAATCACAGAGCTGCATCTTGGTTTCTTTAGCTACAGTCTAGAAAAGGTCCATGTATACAAAACTATTTAATCTATCAAAAGAGACAACACTCTGCATTTGCCTCATGACTCATTAAGCTTTGTTAATATGGGGGTCCCACTATTAGAAATACTGTACAAGCACCATTCAGTAGCTTTATAAATAGCTATGTCCTTTCTAAGTGTTCTTCCATCTACTAAGTTAATTATGGTAGAGGAAGATTGAAAATTGAAGATTGAAACATGCAGTTGCCCGGCGATATCTGTGGTAAAGTATATATATATATATATATATATATATATATATATATATATATATATATATATATATATATAACTAGTAGTTAAAGTAAGCATTTTGACTTCCTGGTTTCTTTATTTGATTGCTGCAATGTTTCTAATAATGTGAGTATTTTCAGCAGATTAACCTTTACATTAAATAAAGCAGACTCTTGTGTTAGCTTTATTGTGCATGTGTGTTTACAAAGCATAACATGTATCTATTTTCTTTTACAGTTGGCTACGTTTTAAACAGCAATATAATCGCTGAGTAAGTAAAAAAAAAAAAAAACACTTTCATTTTGCATTTAGCAGATTAGATGCTGAAGAGGGTTGCATCTTGTGGTAGACCACATTGTATGAGTTAATCTATCTATGTAGATTTTAAAACTGTAGAGGGACACAGTGTCTTACCCACTACCCCAAGTGACCACCAAGTTCAAGTTTAAAGCAAGTGTCTGATTTAGGGATTCATCTAGTCCATAATGATATATTGCATGAAAGCAGCTGGAAAAGATTATTTACACATAAACAAAAGGCTTTCACAGTTTAAAATCATACTTCTCTACACCTGAAACACTCAAGTTTACTGTTGCATTTGAAAAGATCATGTCTGTGAACTTTGCACTGTACTCTGTACTGCTAGGTTAGTGGGGGCGATTTCCTGTAAAGATAAAAATAAACAAAGTAAAAGAAAAAATTAGCAAACAGAAAAGGCAGCATTTTGCATTTGGAAATGTGTGGGTAAAGGGACAAGGCAGAATCAAATGAACCCCATGTTCCGAACTGTATTGCCTAGACTGCATGCATATTCCCATCAGGTACAGGTTTTTCATATTTTATATATAATATTGTACCATATTCAATGTAAGCATATTTAAGTCTCAAATGGGAATTTTAAATTGAAATGTTTTGTTTTAAGAGGTAAACGATACAGTTGGCTATTGTGGATTTTTTTTTACTGCTGTTCCTCTGATGCGTTCACAACTTCAGTTGAAGAATGAACATTTAAAAAATGTCATATTTCAAAAATACAATTTCTCTTATAGACATTTTTTCCCCCTAAAACATTTAATGAAGAATATAATCAACTGTTACCAAGACATCCATTTGTGCTGAATATACAAATCTTCTGTTTTTTACAGTGATGCTGATATATATGATGACATCGGAGAAGGTACGTCACATCTAAGAAATGACCTCTATTTAGAATTGTTACAATATGTAGCACAAATGAATAACACACTAGTGGCAAAGACTCATGTTTTTTGTATGCCAAGCAATGTCACAAAAAGTTATTGTCCCTTACAAAACCATGCAGTATCTTTTTATGTATGAAAACATTTAAGCTAATATAAAGGCTGAGTAACTAGTGACATGTTGATGACACCATTGCGGCAACTTATAGAAACATGCTATCACATACTCGACAATTAGAGATCACATAATGTATCTCATAAAATGCATCAACATATATTTTAGCTTATTTTATTTTTAATTTTTCATTTAGTGTTAATACCATACTGTTTCGGAAATTCAAGTATCTTTTGCATATGCTGCTCACCAATCATTTGTTTTCAGTATCTCTTTTCTTCTATGATATACTCTGTTAAAGTTTACTGAATATGACCCATTGTTGTTGTTGTTGTTATTATTATTATTATTATTATTATTATTATTATTATTATTATTATTATTATTATTATTAGGTTGAATTTTAAATTAATAAAACTGTAACTGTGTTATTTTCTTCCCCCAACAGGTTGCATCTATGATAATGACTGAACATCATTCAAGAGACATGCTTTAGCTACTGTATGCCTTTGTATAAACACTCACGCTTTATCAATGCTTGCATCAATGAGTTAAGCCATGTACAGTATATCATGTGTGCTAATGCTCACACACCTCATAGATTATACAGACAATAATATGGGGGCTAGCACCTTGCATAGTACCCTGTAAATTTGAACAGGCATTATTATTATTTTGCATTATTTTTAATGTAACTGCTTTTTTAATATGACTTTCCAATACCTGCAGTATGAGGGAGAAATCCAGGTTCTGAACTAACATTTCCTGAGAGTATTACCAATAACATTTATTTTCTTTATTGCACTAATAAAATTCCAGTGAATTAGCTGTTATACCTGTAGTGAATTTATTACATATCTGTGACCATTTTTAGTTATCGTCATAACTAGGAAATAGCTACAATACATGAGTTATATGATTTTTGTTTTAGATTATAATGGTAATACTGTACATATAACCTGTACCATTATGTCACAATTATTTAACTAGTTTCCATAACAATTTTGTTCTGTATAAATATAAACCAATGCCTCAGATTTACAACAATCTGGTTAATAGCTCTTCATGAATCCAAGTTCTAGGTAAACATTTCAAATAAGGTAAAAAGTACAAATTCTCTGTTTGTACTGTTTGCACCATCAGGGTTAAAATTGATTTTTCCTCTTATATTTCCAGATACTGTACTACTTTTTTTGTAATACTAAAATAAACCAAGTTTAGTTAACTTCTTCAGTGTTACATATTTCACATTGTGTATGTATAAATTGCTGAGGGCACTTACTTTGTGAAAACAAGTATAACAAATTAACATATTGCAAGTGAAGTAAATGCTTTAGTCATAGTATTTTACATATAAAAGGTCATTATTTTCCTTTTGTGTTGCTGGCAATACAGAGTAGGTGTTAACTAGACGATGCTGACGCTTTGAACTCTGGTTAAGGCAAATTAACACTCATGGAAACACTTAATGAGTGCAAGCAAAATAAAAGGACAGGAAATGTTATTTGAGGCCATGACACTTTCAAAGAGGCGGGGTGTAAACCTTGCGATATTTCCTGGTCAAATTTCAATACAGGCAAACGGTTTGGTTTGGCTAAACCTCTCCTACCCTGGCGAGTTCGCAAGCATATGTTCAGTTCAACAGCTTGTAAATGGAAGCCATATTTACAAACCTTTAAATAATGGGGTAAATGCCTGAAAGCAAGACCCCCTGCCCCCCCCCCCCACACACACACACACCCCACACACACATATTTGTTACTTCTACATTCTTATTTTTGTTTTGTAAGTGAGCTATAATTATTTTTTAATTGAGTGCTTTAGTTATGAGGTCATCTCATGAGGTGTTTTTGGAAACATTAAGCATTGAAGGTTTTATACAGTATATTTATTCTCATTAGATCTTATTACTATATTCATAGAATGTCAAAAGCTGTATTTTAAGTAATGGAATTGATGTTATTATTATTATTATTATTATTTATTTCTTAGCAGACGCCCTTATCCAGGGCGACTTACAATCGCAAGCAAATACAAATACATTCAAGTGTTACAATATAAGTCATACAATAAGAACAAGAAATACAATAATTCTCAAGTGTGACAAACCACAATTCAATAATACAGCAGATAATAGTGAAAGTTACATCAGGATATGATTAAGTAGTGATAGTTACATCAGGATATGATTAAGTACAAAATACTACAGATTAAACACTTGGGAGATTACAATATTCTGAGGTACAGGATTAAATGCAGTAAAATAGGGGGCAGATAAGAGCAAAATAAAGCATATTTAAATGAAGGGTGATAGTGTCCCAGGATACAACAGAGGAGTTCTACAGGTGCTGTTTGAAGAGGTGAGTCTTAAGGAGGCGCCGGAATGTGGTCAGGGACTGGGCAGTCCTGACATCTGTAGGAAGGTCGTTCCACCACTGCGGAGCAAGGGTGGAGAAGGAGCGGGCTCGGGAGGCAGGGGAGCGTAGCGGAGGTAGAGCCAGTCTTCTAGTGCAGGCGGAGCGGAGAGGTCGAGTGGGGGTGTAGGGAGAGATGAGGGTCTGGAGGTAGCTGGGTGCAGTCTGATCAAGGCATCTGTAGGCTAGTACAAGAGTCTTGAACTGGATGCGAGCGGTGATCGGGAGCCAGTGGAGCGAGCGGAGTAGTGGAGTAGCGTGGGCGAAGCGAGGTAGAGAGAACACCAGGCGAGCAGCAGAGTTCTGGATGAGCTGGAGCGGACGGGTGGCGGACGCAGGGAGGCCAGCCAGGAGGGAGTTGCAGTAGTCTAGGCGGGAGAGTACCAGGGCCTGGACCAGGAGCTGGGTAGCATAGTTGGTGAGGAAGGGTCGGATTCTTCGGATGTTGCTCAGGAAGAATCTGCAAGTGCGTGCCAGAGTGGAGATGTGCTGGGAATAAGAGAGGCAGGGGTCCAGGGTGACTCCAAGGTTTTTAGCTGAGGAAGAGGGAGAGAGTGTGGTAGATTCCAGAGGAACAGAGATAGAGAGATCAGAGGAGGGGGAGGAGGAGGGAAAGAAAAGGAGGTCAGATTTAGAGAGGTTGAGTTTGAGGTGATGCGAGTGCATCCAGGAGGAAATAGCAGACAGACAGGTAGAGATACGGGAGGAGATGGTGGAGTCAGAGGTGGGGAAGGAGAGGAAAATCTGAGCATCATCAGCATAGAAATGGTATGAGAAACCATAGGATGCGATGAGGGGGCCCAGGGAGCGGGTGTAGAGAGAGAACAGGAGAGGACCCAAGACTGACCCTTGGGGGACTCCAGTCAAGAGAGGGTGAGGTGTGGAGGTTGCTCCACGCCAGGTTACCTGGTAAGTGCGGTTGGAGAGGTAGGAGGAGAACCAGGCCAGAGCAGTGCCAGAGATCCCCAGGTCAGCAAGAGATGATAGTAGAATAGAGTGATCAACAGTGTCAAAGGCAGCAGAGAGGTCGAGGAGAATTAGGACAGAGGAGAGAGAGGCAGCTCGGGCACACTTAAGTGAGTTGGTGACAGAGAGAAGGGCGGTTTCAGTGGAGTGAGCAGAGCGGAAGCCAGATTGGAGAGGGTCAAGCAGAGAGTGGTTGGACAGGAAAGCAGAGAGCTGGCGGTGTACAGTCCGCTCGAGGGTTTTGGAGAGGAAGGGTAGGAGGGAGACAGGACGGTAGCTCTGGAGGGAGGTGGGGTCGAGGGTAGGTTTTTTGAGGAGGGGAGTGATAGAGGCTTTTTTGAAGGCAGAGGGGAAGATGCCAGAAAGTAGAGAGGTGTTGAGGAGGGAGGAGATGAAGGGGAGTAGAGCAGGAGCAGCAGCTTGAAAGAGGTGAGTGGGGAGGGGGTCCAAGGCACACGTGGTGGGTTTGTGACCCTGGAGCAGGGAGGAGAGGTCAGAGTCTGAGAGGGGCAAGAAGGTGGAGAGGGAGGGCGAGTTAGTAGGGGATGTAGTGGGTGTAGGGGTTGGAGCAGGAGGGGGTGCGGGGGAGGGAGAGGTGTTAAAGAGTTTGCGGATATCTGAGATTTTAGAAGAGAAGAAGGAGGCAAAGTCGTCAGGGGAGATAGAGGAGGGAGGAGGAGGGGGGGGAGGGTTTAGGAGGGAGGAGAAGGTAGAGAATAGTTTACGTGGGTTGTTAGTGGAGGCTTGGATTACAGATTGGAAATAAGCACATTTAGCAGAGGAGAGAGTAGAGGAGAAGGAGGAGAGAAGAGTGCGGTAAAGGTCTAGGGCAGCAGGGAGTTTGGTTCTCTTCCATTTCTTTTCAGCAGATCGCAGTGTGATTCTTGCCGAGCGGAGCACAGAGGAGAGCCAGGGATGGGGAGGGGAGGGGCGAGCGGGTCGGGAGGTGAGGGGACAGAGGGAGTCGAGGGAGGAGGTGAGTGAGGAGAAGAGGGTGGAGGTAGCAGAGTCTACGGAGAGTTGTGAAAAGGAGTCGATAGGAGGGAGGTGAGAGAGAGCAGTGGAGGCAAGGACAGAGGGGGAGAGAGAGCGGAGGTTACGGCGAGAGGTGACAGTGGGGGTAGGAGGAGCAGGGAGAGGGGGGAGAGACAGAGAAAAAGAGATGAAATAGTGATCAGAGAGGTCCAGGGGGGTGACAGAGAGGTTGGAGGGGCAGCAGGCCCTGGAGAAGGTGAGGTCCAGTTGACGGCCAGCTTTGTGGGTAGGAGGGGACGGAGAGAGACAGAAGTCGAAGGAGTGAAGGAGAGGGAGGAATCCAGCAGAGTGGCTGGGGTTGGAGAGATGGATGTTGAAGTCACCCAACAGGACAGTCGGGGTAGACAGAGAGGGGAGGGAGGAGAGTAGATAGTCGAGTTCATCCAGAAAGTGAGTGAGAGGCCCAGGGGGGCGGTACAAAACAATGAGCAGGAGTTGACAGGGAGAGGTTAGTTGGACTGCATGAAATTCAAAGGTAGTGACAGAGAGGGAGGTGAGATCAGAGGGGACAGAAAAGAGTAAGGAGGGAGAGAGGAGAAGACCCGTCCCACCTCCCCGTCCGGTGAGACGCGGGGTATGGGACAGGACGTAGAGAGAGGACAGGGCAGCAGGAGTAACAGTGTTATCAGGGGACAGCCAGGTTTCAGTGAGAGCAAGGAAATCGAGCGAGAGGTGGGAGGCAAAGGCAGAGATGAAATCAGCTTTGTTAGCAGAAGAGTGACAGTTCCAGAGTGCACCAGAGAGTGTGCGGGAGGGGGGGAGAGGCAGAGAAATGAGGTTAGAGGGGTTGGAGGAGCAGTAGCGGAGGGAGGGCAGAGGACGAGGACGGGAGGACAGAACAGGGATGTGAGAGACAGTCATAGCAGGACAAGCAAGACAAAAGGCACAGTAGGAGCAGTGGGGTGGAGGATACAGAACTGACTAGTAGATGGCTTCTTCCAGAGCGCTGGTAGGTTCGGATCTAGTCGAACAGCGTCTCAGCGCAGGCCTCCCCTCGCTGGACTCCCACAGCTAGACTCCCGGCTCTTTTGTTGAGGCTCTTCTGTTGGCTGGCGCTTCGTGCTGGCGCTAAAATAAGCTGCTTGAATAAATGTTGTTACCCCTGCTTGGCAAAAGAACCAACTAAACTGTGTGGAAACCAATCAAATAGCAAAATCAACTGCTAATCAATTTAGCCACTCACCTGGTACTAATCACACACAAACTCAGCCACTTTGTAATGTGTGTGACTTCTGTTATAAAATTAGCAACAGCAGGGGCTCCCGAGTGGCGCATCCGGTAAAGGCACCCTATAGCCGGTTCGAGTCCAGGCTAATCCGTTGCCCACCGTGGACCGGAGATCCCAGGGGGCGGCGCACAATTGGCCGAGCGGGGGTTGGGCTTAGGTTGGCCAGGGTGTCCTCGGCTCACCGCGCACCAGCGCCCCCATTAGTCTCGCCGGGCACCTGCGGGTTTGCCTGTAAGCTGCTCAGAACTACGTTGTCCTCTGAGGTGGCTGCATGGTGAGTTCGCAGTCTGAAAAGAAGCGCTCGGCTGACGGCACATGCTTCGGATGACAGCGTGTGTTCGTCTTCGCCACTCCTGAGTCAGCGTGGGGGTGGTAGCGGTGAGCTGAGCCTAAAAATAATTGGATATGTATTGAAAATACAAGAAATAACTGGCAACTACTGAATTTAAAAATAAATAAATTAGCAACAGCAACTGCTAGAAGTTTGTGTGTTGTTTTTATAATAATAAAAAAATAAAAGTTGAAAAACAATTGTCTTTAGTTTTTTTTTTTCAGGTAAGTGGGCTATAAAATGGGAGATGCAAAATGTATCTGTATTGGGAAGGGGGCTTGATAGTTGTATCATCTGCTTCTATAGCGGGTCCTCTATGCACGCTCTTCTCTGGTCTACTGAAGCACTTTTCTTGACTGAAGCTCTGCATCATGCAATTGTTTGTTTTAGGCTGTCAGCCACTGAACCCTCAGGACACAGACACGGTATGAGTTTTTGAACTGGAGGTTTATTTTGAGAGAAACAAAATAAATAAAAAGATAATAATGCAGCTGCATTATTGATTAGTAATGCATATCGTAGGGAGACATGAATTGCATTAAGCAAAAGCCAAAAAAAGCCCTCCAATTAACGAGTGATATTGTAACATGATGAGTAATGACGTATGTGAAAAGAGACACTAATTGCATTGAGTAAAGCAAAAGTTGAATTCCATAATAGGATTTTCAGTATGCAACCTAATGATTGAGTATGGAATCTGATAACAATTGCCAGTCTGTATTGGATCCTCGGGTGCTTTTTGAACCTAATTTACAGTTAGGTTGAATGCTAGATCATAATGTGTGTCTTTGAAAAGGATGTTTGATTCATTTGTGATGATGTCTTGAACATTGGGCATGAATCCTACAGTGTCTCGTGCTGGAAGGCGTCTGTCATACGAAAAAGTCCTGCGTCAATCCATTGCACATTAGATGTGTTTAATATCGTTCTTCAGAGCGCTGATGTGCAGTGGAGGCTTTGTAGTAAATATACGTAGTTTCAGTATTTTAATAAAAAATAAATACAATTCTGTTGTTAATTCTTACATAACTTTGAACACAACATTTTTTAAATGTAGTATAAACTTAATGATCAGCACACGCTGATGGAAGTTAAAATGTTTGCTAATTATTACGTTTCTACAAGATCTACAATAATGTTTTTAAGCAATACATAAAAAAACAAAAAAAAAAACATGATATTACACAACACATTTGTTAGAAATGAAAGAAAGAATATGTTACACAAGATTAACAAAGCATTGAATTCCTTGTATGTCCAACTAAAAGATCCAAAGACATTCCTGCAGCATTCAAAATAATACATTGTTGGCACAATGTTGTCATGAGTGATGTGTGTAGCCAATAGCTGTATTCAGTTGCTTCTGAGTCAGGGAATTACAAAGCCATGACTTTAGTCTTTGAAGAGCATGAAGCTCCGCTTTAAATGTGTTCCTGTTTAGAGGTAAGAACTCAATGAAAAAGACCTTTTATGTTGACTCAGAAATGTCTTCATCTAGACAATGTGGGGAAGCTATAAAAAAGGCCAACAAGATGCTTGGATATATCGTGAAAAGTGTTGAATTTAAATCAAGGGAAGTAATGTTAAAACTTTACAATGGATTAGTAAGACCTCATCTAGAATATTGTGTTCAGTTCTGGTCACCTCACTGCAAAAAGGATATTGTTGCTCTAGAAAGAGTGCAAAGAAGAGCGACAAGAATTATTCTGGGTTTAAAAGGCATGTCATATGCAGACAGGCTAAAGAATTTAATCTATTCAGTCTTGAACAAAGAAGACTATGCAGTGATCTGATTCAAGCGTTCACAATTCTAAAAGATATTGACAATGTCGACCCAAGGGACTTTTTCGACCTGAAAAAAGAAACAAGGACTAAGGGTCACAAACGGAGATTAGATAAAGGGGCATTCAGAACAGAAAATAGGAGGGACTTTTTACACAGAGAATTGTGAGGGTCTGGAACCAATTCCCCAGTAATGTTGTTGAAGCTGACTCTGGGACCCTTCAAGAAGCTGCTTGATGAGATTCTGGGATCAATAAGCTACAAACAACCAAACGGGCAAGATGGGCTGAAGGGCCTCCTCTCGTTTGTAAACTTTTGTATGTTCTTATGTTCTAACTTTACTATGATGAATGTGATAATGTTTGTTATGGTAATTGTTTATTCATTAGTTTAGAAATTGATAAATAGAGATGCGAGAGTCTGTGCGATGTATTTAAACACTCAGAATAATTTAGAATCAGTAATATATAGTCATTAATTTGATATAATTGTGTAAAAAGTGGAAAGTTGTTATTGATGTCTCTATTTGTACAAAGGTCATTTTACTTTTTTACATTTACTGTTTCAATTTAAAATGAGAAGTTACACTGTAAATAGACAGAAACCTTAGTGTGATAACATTAGTAAATAACACGTATGGTGAATTACAAACGCAAACCATTTTCCTGTGTTTTGGATACAGCAACATAGTGCATCCTCCTCTATCTTTGTCCATCCATTTGCCATTTTCCACAACATTACTATGATCTCAGGCTGTATACAAATTTGTCAGCCAGAGCCTTTAAACTACACACCACATATGTTTCCCTAGGTAAGGTGTGTGCAGCTTCAGGATCGGATCACCATCATTGCTCAGTGGAGCCTAATGCAGATCCTCGTAGTAAAAACACCATCTCATGATCCGGCTCCATTGATCCTGGATCCGATCCCATTTTTCATCCGATTGACTTCTATACTGACTAGTGATTATACCAATACATTTTCGTAAAATAAAAGTTTTATTACTCCTGCAATTTGAGTGGCACATTTACCCATCATTGAAAAATTGAGGGGGACAGTGACAGAGAAAGAATGAATCTTGGTTATAAATCTCCCTCCCTCCCTGTGAGCTTGCTGAGTAAAGGGAACAGAGTGCCCTGGACTGGATGGTCAGACAATTCATTCCAAGGGTTAGGTGGAAGTCAGCCATCTAGAAAGGGGTGGAGCTACGGTACACCAAGTCATCGCTCCAGAGGGAAAGCGATGTGGCAACCGCAGATTGGAGGAGAAACGGTTGCACTCGCTTACCAAGGGGGCGTGACTGACGATACAAAAGGGGACGTGGCTAGGTGATCTGTTCCTTTTGTAATGTTTAAGAAAACCGCTGAAGGACGAGTGTAAAATAACCGTGAGTGTTTTGTTTGTTTGTATCGTCTAATTGTACTGTTTGTTATTTATTAGATGGCTAACACGATCCGGAGCTGTCGCTACAGGCCAGCACAAAACCGGACAACACTTCACCACTGTGCACGAGTAAATTGTATTTCACAATGAACACTACAGCACTCACTCTGGACTTGTGACCGTGTCTGTGTTTTGTGTGCGTGTTTAATACCGTGTTTATTATTTCGGGACTGAACTCTGTGTTAAAATGCGCCACACATCACAGTAATGTCAATGACTCATTGTGGCAAAGTGGTAAGTGGTAGCAGGTGTATAGCAGGTGCAGTGCGGATACAGTAATTCCAAGAACACACAGACAACAAAGTATGGGTGAAAATGATTGATTTAATGGTGTATAATCCAATGGTCTGATGACCAGCCAGTAAATAATAAAGAGCTGGCAATACACAACAATGTGTATTGCACAGTAATGAAACAAAGGGTTGCAGTCCCGCAAATAATAGACACGGTACAAAACACACACAATTAGACACACACGATCACTGTTCCAAAGTGAGTGCTCTCTGTGCTTGTGGTGAAGTACAATATAATACGTGCCATTAGTGAAACAAGTGCTGATAACAATGTTTATTCGTGACGGTAGTGCAGTGGTGATCCGGTTTCGTGCTGGCCCTTAGCGACAGCTCCGGATCTGTGTTTAGCCGTCTAGTGATAACAAACACAGACAATTACTAAACAGACAAACAATCAAAACACTCACAAACTCCTTTCGTTAATTATTTTGGGCAATCTCCCGGTCCTTCCAGTTTCCTCGTAGCGAAACCCAAGCGAAAGAAAAGATTTACAATTCTCCAGCCCCTTTTATGCGATTATGCATGACCTCTTGGTATACGATTGCAGCTGATTCTATTGCCTTCAGCTGCTACCTCGTTTACCTTCCAGGTCAATACATTCTCGCACTGGAGTCTCGTCTTTTTCCAGGCTGACTGACTTCCCGACCCAGGGAATGAACTGTCAGGACAACCTGTCCAAAGCCTTTCCCTTTCACTACTTCGTATCCTCACAGGTCGAGAGGCAGATTTACAACCAGAACTCATTATATTTCCGTCACACTCATTGATCCCACTGTACTGTCATAAATGTACACATCTATGCAACAAAAATTGATTCATTATTGGCCAATTAAGCTACTGTATACTGTTTAAACACAAGCAAATGGAAATTAACCAGAAAAAAAGTGAAACGCAGAAATCTCAAAATGCTATTTCTGTCAGTAACAAACCACATTTTTAATGATAAATGAATCCTATATTGTTGAGTTGACGGTACTCCTCGTTAACTACATATAAATATATTCGGTAAAATACGTTCCCTTTCAATTCGAAGACGACCACCAACATTAGGTATGGGATATGCCTGCCTATTGGTAGGTATTTTCTGAGCTCTCTATACCAGAGCTGCCGATAGCCCCCTTCCTGTGATGACGCCCTCGGTCCCACCTACCAAGGGTTTAAAACCGGCATACTGAGGAAGCCATTTCTCTTTTTGCCTCTCAAGACTGAAGGTAAGACCCTCTGTGTTGGTATCCTGAGCGTATTGTGAAAAAGAGCTTTGAGTCTACTGCAGTTCCTTGCCTTTCAGGCTGAAAGCTGGCTTGCCGCTTTCACAGAATCAGTGACTCCTGCTTTAGCCTTTTTCTTTCTTTCTTCCTCAGCAACCTATGCGCGTTTGCATTGCAGGCTGCTGCTGACACATCTGCAGTGCACACCCGGAATCCCGCTTGCCTGCATTGTCCAGCAGCTAAAAAAAAAACAACAAAACAAAAAAACAACAACTGCAGGCCTTGTCCTCCACGGGCTGTATTTTTCCAGACCCGCTGTAGAGTAGACCTCGGTGGCTGCCCCGGCCCACCCACCTCGGTGCGTCAGGCCTTCGGAAAATCAAAACAACAGCTAATATTGTTGTTATTGTATTATTGTGTTGTACTCCGTCCACAGATTTGCCTGTCGCGGCTTTGGTCTCTGTGTCTCCTGGTATACGCTACGCGTTAGGGTAAGCACTGCTGCTTCAGCTGCCCCCTGGTGCTTCGGTACCTTGGTGCACACTCAGCCCTTGGTACTTCGGTGCGCACGGTGCTCGGTGCACACGTGCCTGCCGCAGCGTCGGCCTGTGTGTCTCCCATTGTGCATGCTACGCGCTGACCAGGCGGCTGACTACACGTGGTTAGGGCAGGCACCGCTCCATTAGCTGCACCCAGTGCTTCGGTACCTTGGTGCACGCTAAGCCCGTGGTACTTCGGTGCCTCAATGCGCATGGTGCTCGGTAAGCAGGTGTCTAGTACCTTGGTGCATGCAGTGCCTCGATGCCCTCTGCCTGTAGATGGTGCTCCACTCTGCTGTAGGCTTCACGCTGCCCCGGCAGTGTGACTGCACGTAGTCCAGGCTAGACACCCTTGTCCAGCTGCTGAGTTTTCTGGAGTTCCCCTGCAATTTCATTGCTGGAAGCCAACTTGCCACTTCCCTGAAATCAGAAATCCTGCTTCTGTGAATTCAGCTATAAATGCAACACAACTGCACTGTGTTTACTCTTTGATTGATTGATTGATTTAATGGTGTATAATCCAATGGTCTGATGACCAGCCAGTAAATAATAAAGAGCTGGCAATACACAACAATGTGTATTGCACAGTAATGAAACAAAGGGTTGCAGTCCCGCAAATAATAGACACGGTACAAAACACACACAATTAGACACACACGATCACTGTTCCAAAGTGAGTGCTCTCAGTGCTTGTGGTGAAGTACAATATAATACGTGCCATTAGTGAAACAAGTGCTGATAACAATGTTTATTCGTGACGGTAGTGCAGTGGTGATCCGGTTTCGTGCTGGCCCTTAGCGACAGCTCCGGATCTGTGTTTAGCCGTCTAGTGATAACAAACACAGACAATTACTAAACAGACAAACAATCAAAACACTCACGAACTCCATTCGTTAATTATTTTGGGCAATCTCCCAGTCCTTCCAGTTTCCTCGTAGCGAAACCCAAGCGAAAGAAAAGATTTACAATTCTCCAGCCCCTTTTATGCGATTATGCATGACCTCTTGGTAAGCGATTGCAGCTGATTCTATTTCCTTCAGCTGCTACCTTGTTTACCTTCCAGGTCAATACATCCTCGCACTGGAGTCTCGTCTTGCAACACAACTGCACTGTGTTTACTCTTTTTCTTTTCATCACTTACTACATCGCTTTGTGATTGTAGTCTACTTTTCTAACCTACAGCGCTCGCTGTTTTGTGTTTTCCTCTGCTATTACAGTTAAAAGAAAAGAAAAAGCGACGCGTGATCCTCCACCGGTTCTGCTGCTCCCCGCTGTGAAGTTGACTCCACTGGATTGTCTCGGCCCGCCCTCTCGGTGCGCTTAAAAATTTCAGTTCACCTGCATTGCCGTGGTGTCTGTTGTATTTACCCTCACAGCTTATTGTTATGTGTGGGTGTATGTATTTTTTTCTTTTTACTGCCTTGCAGTTAAAAAAAATTAAAAAATAAATAAGCGTGGTTAGTGGGCTGGTAAAAACAAAACAAAACAAAATCAGTTACCAGGTTATCGCCGTGCTGCACTGTGGTGCAGCACCGTGCGCTTCCCTGTACTGCTCTCCTGATTGCCTAGCGCAGCCACTCGAGCCTGTGAATCCACCCTGGTGTATGCTATGTGCTAACCCGGGTTGTGTTGACTACACGCGGTTATGGCTAGGCGCGTCTCCTGGCTGTTCTCCCCGAATGGAGCCTTGATGTTGTACTGGAGGCTCTCACGAAGACCCCGTTTGAGCCTATACTCTCCATAGAGTTGAAGCATCTGTCTATGAAGATAGCCTTCCTCTTGGCTATCACCTCCGCAAAGCGGGTCAGTGAGCTGCAGGCGCTGTCGGTGCACAGCTCCTGTATGCGGATTTGGGACGATGGCAGCAGGGTGTCACTGCGTACATACCCTGCTTTCCTCCCCAAGGTGATTACAGCCTTCTACATGAATCAGTCGGTGGAATTGGAGTCTTTCCATCCACCCCCGTTTGCTCCAGAGGAGGATAGGAGATTGAATTTCCTCATTGAGGTGTTACGTAAATAAGACAAGAGCTCTGCGTCATTCTAACCAGCTCTCTGTCTGTCACGGTATACGGACCCTAGGATAGCAACCTAGTAACCTAACGTTTCCTAACCATGCACACCACAAACCCAATATATAAAAGAACTCCATAGTATTAGTTTACATATAAAATATATTATATAAAAATATTTAAGTGATTTTTTCAGCTATTAAAATACTTTTGTACTATGCCGGTCTGTTACAGCCTGGGGGTAAATATGTGCATGTGGTAGGTTTACAAATGAATATACTACTTACCTTATTTTAATCCAGATGACGCCACATTTGCTAACAATCTTCAGCTGTACGGTTCATGAGCCTCCAGTCAGCAGACACGAGGAAGAGCAACGACATCACGAAGGCAATAACAAGCTGTCTGTGCCAAAGCCCTGAGATTTTATCTACAAAAATCGATTTTTGACCTAGTAGAGTACTTTTTTTTTTTTATTGGATCCTGTGGCAATGTGCCCCGCCCCTGTGTGCTTATTATGTGTTGTATGTTGAATGCGTGTGTTAATGTTGGTGTATAGTCATTGGTACACGGCATATAAACGGGTCTGTGTTTCACGTGTATTTTAAAAGTGTAGATTTGTATTTAGGCACGAGGAGAGCACAAATCACTTCACGTGCTGGTTAAATGTAATATGTGAGCACGGGGTTGCACAGAATTCATTCACGTGCTGGGATTCAAGTAAATAATTAATTAGTAATTGAATCCCAGCACAACAGTATATATAGATGCACGTTTCTTTCAGTCGGGGTTAGGTGTTCGGTGAGTGGAGAACGGGATTGGAGACGGAGGTAAAGATAATAATAATAATAATAATAATAATAATAATAATAATAATAATAATATTATTATTATTATTATTTATTTCTTAGCAGACGTCCTTATCCAGGGCGACTTACAATCGCAAGCAAATACAAATACATTCAAGTGTTACAATATAAGTCATACAATAAGAACAAGAAATACAATAATTCTCAAGTGTGACAAACCACAATTCAATAATACAGCAGATAATAGTGAAAGTTACATCAGGATATGATTAAATAGTGATAGTTACATCAGGATATGATTAAGTACAAAATACTACAGATTAAACACTTGGCAGATTACAATATTCTGAGGTACAGGATTAAATGCAGTAAAATAGGGGGCAGATAAGAGCAAAATAAAGCATATTTAATAGTGTCCCAGGATAAAACAGAGGAGTTCTACAGGTGCTGTTTGAAGAGGTGAGTCTTAAGGAGGTGCCGGAATGTGGTCAGGGACTGGGCAGTCCTGACATCTGTAGGAAGGTCGTTCCACCACTGCGGAGCAAGGGTGGAGAAGGAGCGGGCTCGGGAGGCAGGGGAGCGTAGCGGAGGTAGAGCCAGTCTTCTAGTGCAGGCGGAGCGGAGAGGTCGAGTGGGGGTGTAGGGAGAGATGAGGGTCTGGAGGTAGCTGGGTGCAGTCTGATCAAGGCATCTGTAGGCTAGTACAAGAGTCTTGAACTGGATGCGAGCGGTGATCGGGAGCCAGTGGAGCGAGCGGAGTAGTGGAGTAGCGTGGGCGAAGCGAGGCAGAGAGAACACCAGGCGAGCAGCAGAGTTCTGGATGAGCTGGAGCGGACGGGTGGCGGACGCAGGGAGGCCAGCCAGGATGGAGTTGCAGTAGTCTAGGCGGGAGAGTACCAGGGCCTGGACCAGGAGCTGGGTAGCATAGTTGGTGAGGAAGGGTCGGATTCTTCGGATGTTGCTCAGGAAGAATCTGCAAGTGCGTGCCAGAGTGGAGATGTGCTGGGAATAAGAGAGGCAGGGGTCCAGGGTGACTCCAAGGTTCTTAGCTGAGGAAGAGGGAGAGAGTGTGGTAGATTCCAGAGGAACAGAGATAGAGAGATCAGAGGAGGGGGAGGAGGAGGGAAAGAAAAGGAGGTCAGATTTAGAGAGGTTGATTTTGAGGTGATGCGAGTGCATCCAGGAGGAAATAGCAGACAGACAGGTAGAGATACGGGAGGAGATGGTGGAGTCAGAGGTGGGGAAGGAGAGGAAAATCTGAGCATCATCAGCATAGAAATGGTATGAGAAACCATAGGATGCGATGAGGGGGCCCAGGGAGCGGGTGTAGAGAGAGAACAGGAGAGGACCCAAGACTGACCCTTGGGGGACTCCAGTTAAGAGAGGGTGAGGTGTGGAGGTTGCTCCACGCCAGGTTACCTGGTAAGTGCGGTTGGAGAGGTAGGAGGAGAACCAGGCCAGAGCAGTGCCAGAGATCCCCAGGTCAGCAAGAGATGATAGTAGAATAGAGTGATCAACAGTGTCAAAGGCAGCAGAGAGGTCGAGGAGAATTAGGACAGAGGAGAGAGAGGCAGCTCGGGCACACTTAAGTTAGTTGGTGACAGACAGAAGGGCGGTTTCAGTGGAGTGAGCAGAGCGGAAGCCAGATTGGAGAGGGTCAAGCAGAGAGTGGTTGGACAGGAAAGCAGAGAGCTGGCGGTGTACAGTCCGCTCGAGGGTTTTGGAGAGGAAGGGTAGGAGGGAGACAGGACGGTAGCTCTGGAGGGAGGTGGGGTCGAGGGTAGGTTTTTTGAGGAGGGGAGTGATAGAGGCTTTTTTGAAGGCAGAGGGGAAGATGCCAGAAAGTAGAGAGGTGTTGAGGAGGGAGGAGATGAAGGGGAGTAGAGCAGGAGCAGCAGCTTGAAAGAGGTGAGTGGGGAGGGGGTCCAAGGCACACGTGGTGGGTTTGTGACCCTGGAGCAGGGAGGAGAGGTCAGAGTCTGAGAGGGGCAAGAAGGTGGAGAGGGAGGGCGAGTTAGTAGGGGGTGTAGTGGGTGTAGGGGTTGGAGCAGGAGGGGGTGCGGGGGAGGGAGAGGTGTTAAAGAGTTTGCGGATATCTGTGATTTTAGAAGAGAAGAAGGAGGCAAAGTCGTCAGGGGAGATAGAGGAGGGAGGAGGAGGGGGGGAGGGTTTAGGAGGGAGGAGAAGGTAGAGAATAGTTTATGTGGGTTGTTAGTGGAGGCTTGGATTACAGATTGGAAATAAGCACATTTAGCAGAGGAGAGAGTAGAGGAGAAGGAGGAGAGAAGAGTGCGGTAAAGTTCTAGAGCAGCAGGGAGTTTGGTTCTCTTCCATTTCTTTTCAGCAGATCGCAGTGGGATTCTTGCCGAGCGGAGCACAGAGGAGAGCCAGGGATGGGGAGGGGAGGGGTGAGCAGGTCGGGAGGTGAGGGGACAGAGGGAGTCGAGGGAGGAGGCGAGTGAGGAGAAGAGGGTGGAGGTAGCAGAGTCTACGGAGAGTTGTGAAAAGGAGTCGATAGGAGGGAGGTGAGAGAGAGCAGTGGAGGCAAGGACAGAGGGGGAGAGAGAGCGGAGGTTACGGCGAGAGGTGACAGTGGGGGTAGGAGGAGCAGGGTAAATCTGCTCATCGTGTTTTGTCTGTGTAGTCCGTTTTGTTTGTCTTTTTATTTTGGTGTGTAGTGCCGTGTCCCGTGTTTTTGTGTTTAAAACCTTTTATTTTCTGTTCTGTTTATTAAATGCTGAGCGCGATCACGCGCTCAGCCTCACCAAAACCCCAAGTCTCTGTTGTTTATTTCCTGGCTCTGGTCTGACCCCACCCACTCCGGCCGTCTTTGCGACAGATCCATAAACTGGATAGCACAGCTACAGTGCCTTGCGAAAGTATTCGGCCCCCTTGAACTTTGCGACCTTTTGCCACATTTCAGGCTTCAAACATAAAGATATGAAACTGTAATTTTTTGTGAAGAATCAACAACAAGTGGGACACAATCATGAAGTGGAACGAAATTTATTGGATATTTCAAACTTTTTTAACAAATAAAAAACTGAAAAATTGGGCGTGCAAAATTATTCAGCCCCTTTACTTTCAGTGCAGCAAACTCTCTCCAGAAGTTCAGTGAGGATCTCTGAATGATCCAATGTTGACCTAAATGACTAATGATGATAAATAGAATCCACCTGTGTGTAATCAAGTCTCCGTATAAATGCACCTGCACTGTGATAGTCTCAGAGGTCCGTTTAAAGCGCAGAGAGCATCATGAAGAACAAGGAACACACCAGGCAGGTCCGAGATACTGTTGTGGAGAAGTTTAAAGCCGGATTTGGATACAAAAAGATTTCCCAAGCTTTAAACATCCCAAGGAGCACTGTGCAAGCGATAATATTGAAATGGAAGGAGTATCAGACCACTACAAATCTACCAAGACCTGGCCGTCCCTCTAAACTTTCAGCTCATACAAGGAGAAGACTGATCAGAGATGCAGCCAAGAGGCCCATGATCACTCTGGATGAACTGCAGAGATCTACAGCTGAGGTGGGAGACTCTGTCCATAGGACAACAATCAGTCGTATACTGCACAAATCTGGCCTTTATGGAAGAGTGGCAAGAAGAAAGCCATTTCTTAAAGATATCCATAAAAAGTGTCGTTTACAGTTTGCCACAAGCCACCTGGGAGACACACCAAACATGTGGAAGAAGGTGCTCTGGTCAGATGAAACCAAAATCGAACTTTTTGGCAACAATGCAAAACGTTATGTTTGGCGTAAAAGCAACACAGCTCATCACCCTGAACACACCATCCCCATTGTCAAACATGGTGGTGGCAGCATCATGGTTTGGGCCTGCTTTTCTTCAGCAGGGACAGGGAAGATGGTTAAAATTGATGGGAAGATGGATGGAGCCAAATACAGGACCATTCTGGAAGAAAACCTGATGGAGTCTGCAAAAGACCTGAGACTGGGACGGAGATTTGTCTTCCAACAAGACAATGATCCAAAACATAAAGCAAAATCTACAATGGAATGGTTCACAAATAAACATATCCAGGTGTTAGAATGGCCAAGTCAAAGTCCAGACCTGAATCCAATCGAGAATCTGTGGAAAGAACTGAAAACTGCTGTTCACAAATGCTCTCCATCCAACCTCACTGAGCTCGAGCTGTTTTGCAAGGAGGAATGGGCAAAAATTTCAGTCTCTCGATGTGCAAAACTGATAGAGACATACCCCAAGCGACTTACAGCTGTAATCGCAGCAAAAGGTGGCGCTACAAAGTATTAACTTAAGGGGGCTGAATAATTTTGCACGCCCAATTTTTCAGTTTTTTATTTGTTAAAAAAGTTTGAAATATCCAATAAATTTCGTTCCACTTCATGATTGTGTCCCACTTGTTGTTGATTCTTCACAAAAAAATACAGTTTCATATCTTTATGTTTGAAGCCTGAAATGTGGCAAAAGGTTGCAAAGTTCAAGGGGGCCGAATACTTTCGCAAGGCACTGTATATATCACAAAAAGAATACTCATCCCTGATCTCTGTACATATAATTGACACAATTGATTGCTTTTAGTTTTGTTGTTTTTTGCTGGAACATGAGGTTTAGTAATGGCTCCCTGGGTTGGGGCTAGTTGTAACACGTGTTACCTGGGGTTACGGCCTATCCTGCTTCGCCTGTGGTTGCAGCCTTGGAGTTGCAGTCTGTCCTGCTTTGCCTGGGATTGCGGCCTGTCCTGCTTCGCCTGGGGTTGAGGCGTGGGGGTTGCATCCTGTCCTGCTTCGCCTGGGTGTTGTGGCCTGTCCTGCTTCGCCTGGGGTTGCGGCCTGTCCTGATTCGCCTGGGGTTGCTGCCTGTCCTGCTTCGCCTGGGGTTGCTGCCTGTCCTACTTCGCCTGGGGTTGCTGCCTGTCCAGCTTCGCCTGGGGTTGCTGCCTGTCCTGCTTCGCCTGGGGTTGCTGCCTGTCCTGCTTTGCCTGGGGTTGCTGCCTGTCCTGCTTTGCCTGGGGTTGCATCCTGTCCTGCTTCGCCTGGGGTTGCAGCCTGTCCTGCTTCGCTTGGGGTTGCTGCCTGTCCTGCTTTGCCTGGGGTTGCTGCCTGTCCTGCTTCGCCTGGGGTTGCTGCCTGTCCTGCTTCGCCTGGGGTTGCATCCTGTCCTGCTTCGCCTGGGGTTGCTGCCTGTCCTACTTCGCCTGGGGTTGCTGCCTGTCCTGCTTTGCCTGGGGTTGCTGCCTGTCCTGCTTCACCTGGGGTTGCTGCCTGTCCTGCTTCGCCTGGGGTTGCAGCCTGTCCTGCTTCGTTTGGGGTTGCTGCCTGTCCTGCTTCGCCTGGGGTTGCAGCCTGTCCTGCTTCGTTTGGGGTTGCTGCTTGTCCTGCTTCGCCTGGGGTTGCAGCCTGTCCTGCTTCGTTTGGGGTTGCTGCCTGTCCAGCTTCGCCTGGGGTTGCTGCCTGTCCTGCTTCGCCTGGGGTTGCAGCCTGTCCTGCTTCGTTTGGGGTTGCTGCCTGTCCTGCCCTTGCCTGGGGTTGCTGTCTGCTCTGCTTCGCCTGGGGTTGCTGCCTGCTCTGCTTCGCCAGGGGGTCGTCTGTTCGCCGTTGCCTGCTTCCCGTCACCTGCTTCCCGTTGCCTGCTTCCCATCGCCTGCTCGTCGTCGTCTGGGGTCGCCAGCTCTGCGTCGCCTGGGGATGCCTGCACGTCACCACCCAAGGATGCCTGCACGACACTGCCTGGGGAATTATTTGCACAAGCAGCAGTTTCTCTGCTGGATTACCTGGTACCAGAGCCCACGTCTGGACCTGTGGTCACTGGGCTTGACTCCCAGGTCACTGCACCACCAGACACAGTTGGTCACCTGGGCTCCTTCTCCACTCCCCCTGGTAGCCCAGACGTCACTGCATGATCGCCTGGGCTTGCACCTCTGCCTGGGGCTGCAGCCAACTGATCAAATGCCTGCGCTCCCGACGCCCCATCCACAGCGCCTGGGTCCCGTCACTTGGTCTTGGTCCTGCCTTGAAGGCGCCGGACTGTGTACTAACCCTCCCTCAAGGATGGGAAAAGGACAGTACGGGACTTGAAGAGGGTGGTTGTGTTTCTGGGGAGGTGGGAGGTGGCCGTTGGGGCCATGTGTGCTGTGCACAAGGAGGGGGGGGGGGGGGGGGCCCTGCCTGTAAATAGTGTTTTTGGTGTTTTGCTGGTGGATTGCAGGGGTGCGGTTAATTCCTGTCCCTGTCAAAAACATGTGACAATGTGGCTGCTCCTTAATTTGATAATTGGTGATAATTGGGAGCAGCTGCATCACATAAAAAGGAGAGCTCAGGACTCCATTTGGTAGAGGAGTTTTTTGTGTGCGCGTGTGTGCATGCGTGTGCGTGCGTGAGTGTGTGTATTACTGTGTGTAAATGTTCAGTGAAGGTACTGCTCAGCCTGAACAGTACGTTGTGTTTGTTTAAACCTTTATTTTGACCCATGTGCCTTTTTGTTTTGTATTTGGTATTTTTTGTTTGTTTATTAAAAAACTGCAGTTTTCTTGCCTCTGAGTCTCCTTCCCTGCCAAGCACCTGGGCCCACAACGCTACCCTGTCACAGGACGCATAATCATTTCGGTAAAATAATGAAAAGCCTGTCAGAAGGTATTCATTTTGATCAAATATGTTGCCATAAATGAAGTGTAAATTATATTTTATTATGTTTGTCATGTTCAGTGATGCATATTCATGACTTGGCTTGAGAAATTGGTTACAGGCTTTGCATTTGTAACCTTTGAATTGGCCATCTTTAAATTAATAATACTGATGTTGTATAACTTCAAGGTGCCTTCAGTCATTTTCACAGAGCCATCAAAACATTTAAGTGCAGATTGATTTGGAAGTTACATTATGAGTTGCTACCAGGCAGGGGGAAAAAGTCATTGGTAGAGGACAGAACAGTGCTGATGAGTAATGAATTCTGTTCAGTGCATTGCCCTAAAGTTCTTGTTAAGTCCCAAAATCCATGAAGAAGCACAACAGGGAAAACTCACAAAGCCTTTTACACCAAATTGTTTCTAAAAAGAGAGAACAGACACTGAAATGACAAAATGAAGTAAAAAAAAAAAAGAATTCAAGAGCTCAGGGTATTAAGTTGTTTCATTCTAGTTCTGAGGTAAAAAGAGGAGTAAAATGCTTCTGTGATTTTTTCCAATACAGACAGTCCTCGCACTTACAACACAATTGGTTCCTGAAAGTCTTGTTGTAAGTCGAAGCGTCGTAAGTCAAAGCACATTTTCCCACAGGAACAACGTTATAAATTCGGGTTATGTTCCTGACTCTTTGGCCAGATAATATATTTTTACAAAAATGACCCATTATATTGTACTCATGCAAATATTTATTTAACTCTTGACTCGTGTCTTGTCGTGTCGTAAATGCCGTATCGATATCGTAAAGTCGAAGCAGGGTAATAATGCTGAGACTGGATGACCAAAATTGTGTATAAACAAACTAGTTAGTTTGGTTCTATGGGAAGGTGGTATTTAGTGTTCAGCCTAATTTGAACCAAGAAGTAAAGGAACGACACACCTGCCATGGGAACAGAAAAATATTCCAGAGATTTGTGTGCAAACTAATTGGATGGTTACACCCTTAGCCTGTTTTGGAAGAATGTAAGTAGTAACAAATCATAGAACAAGAGCCCATACAAAACTAATGATGAGCACATGTCTGGTAATCTAAAAGTGAATATAGTGCAGATGAGATGATAATTACCTCTACTCTGTGCCCTGGGGATCCAATGACTTACATACCAAGCCTACAGATAGCCTCTGATACTGGACACGTGTAACAGGTCGGAGGCTGAACGCAAACTGGCAACCCTGCTTAACCACTATGACAAAGAGCCGGGCTCATCTGTATTCCTGGTTTTAGAGCTTTTAACTTCCTCTTATATCACCGACAGGGGACAGAATGCATTATACAACACTGCCTGTTCCACCCCCCTGTAACCTTGGTGACCAGCTTCAGTTAGTCTATGAGAGCTGGGTCACGCACCAATGTAACAGGGTGGACACTGTTACATTGCATTTTGGTTTTGGAGCGCAAAACCAAAATGCAAGCAAGCATTTTAACCACTATGCAAAATAGGCAGGCTTGTCTGCAGTCGTGGTTTTAGAGCTTTTAATCTGGTACTATTCTAGGTTAAAGAAATCTATGTTGCAAGCCATTGTGTTTTGTGTTTCCTGGGTCATTTCACCAAGAAGATGACATTGTCCCCACCCCTTCACTAGCTTCTTTCCTGTCAATAATCAATCAGTTGCTTCCCCTGTTAACTGATCAGCTTTCAGACAGTAGCATGCTGGGGTAAAATGACCAAGGAAGCAAAGCAGTAACAGAGATTTCTAACCTAGAGTAGTAAAAGATAGCCTATTTTAAAATGAAAATACATGTTTGCTATAACATGTACAGTATGTCTTTAAAAACTGCACATTTGAGACCTGTGTAACTAAAAGAAGTGCAAAATGTGTAAGATTTATTTTGTATTTATTGTGTTAGCTACAATAACTTTAGGGTTGCTTATTATTATTACTATTATTTATTTCTTAGCAGACGCCCTTACCTAGGGCAACTTACAGTTGTATTCAAAAAATACATTTCAAGAATTACAGTACAATTAAGAGCAAGTGGAGTTCTGGATGAGCTGGAGCGGACGGGTGGCGGATGCAGGGAGGCCGTCCAGGAGGGAGTTGCAGTAGTCTAGGCAGGAGAGTACCGGGGCCTAGATGAGGAGTTGCGTGGATTAGTTGGTGAGGAAGGGTCGGATTCTTCGTATGTTGCTCAGGAAGAATCGGCAGGTGCGTGTTAGAGTGGAGATGTGCTGTGAGTAGGAGAGGCAGGGGCCCAGGGTTACTCCAAGGTTCTTGGCTGAGGAGGAGTGAAAGAGCGTGGTCGATTCCAGAGGAATGGAGATACAGAGATCAGAGGAAGGGGAAGATGAGGAGGTCAGATTTAGAGAGGTTGGGTTTGAGGTGATGCAAGTGCATCCAGGAGGAGATAGCAGACAGACAGGTAAAGATACGGGAGGGGATGGTGGGGTCAGCGGGGGGGGAAGGAGAGGAAGATCTGAGCATCAGCAGCATAGAAATGGTATGAGAAACCATAGGATGTGATGAAGGGGCCCAAGGAGCGGGTGTAGAGAGAGAATAGGAGAGGACCCAAGACTGATTCCTGGGGGGACTCCTATTGAGAGAGGGTGAGGTGTGGAGGATGAGCCATGCCAGGTTACCTGGTAGGTGCGGTCGAAGAGGTAGGAGGAGAACCAGGCCAGAGCAGTGCCAGAGATTCCCAGGTCAGCGAGAGAGGATAGGAGAATAGAGTGATCGACAGTGTCAAAGGCAGCAGAGAGATCAAGTACGGGCAGAGTTTAGCGAGTTAGTGACAGACAGGAGAGCAGTTTCCGTGGAGTGAGCAGAGTGGAAACCAGATCGGAGAGGGTCGAGCAGAGAGTGGTTAGACAGGAAAGAGGAGAGCTGGCGGTGTACTGCCCGCTTGAGGGTTTTAGATAGGAAGGGTAAGAGGGAGACAGGACGGTAGTTCTGGAGGGAGGTGTGGTCAAGGGTAGGTTTTTTGAGGAGAGGGGTGATAGAGGCTTGTTTGAAGGCAGAGGGAAAGAGGCCAGAGAGGAGAGAGGTGTTGAGAAGGGAGGAGTAGAGTAGGAGCAGCATCTTAAAGAGGTGAGGGGGAGTGGGTCCAGGGTGCGTGTGGTGGGTCTGTGGCCCTGGAGGAGGGAGGAGAGGTCAGAGTCTGCGAGAGGAGAGAAGGAGAAGGAGGGTGCATTAGTAGGGGAGACAGAGGGTGTTGGGGTTGGAGCGGGGGGATGGGTGGGGGGGAGGTGTTAAAGAGTTTGCGGATATCAGAGATTTTAGAGGAGAAGAAAGAGGTAAAATTGGATAGAGGAGGTAGGAGGAGGGGGAGGGTTGAGGAGGGAGGAGAAGGTAGAGAATAGTGGAGGATTGGATAAAAGATTTGAAATAGGAACGTTTAGCAGAGGAGAGAGTAGAGGAGGAGAAGAGAAGGGAGCGGTAGAGGTCAATGGCAGCAGGGAGTTTGGTTCTCTTCCACTTCTTTTCAGCAGAGCACAGTTTGGTTCTTGCTGAGCAGAGCACAGAGGAGAGCCAGGGATGGGGAGGGGAGGGGACAGAGGGAGTCAAGGGAGGAGGTGAGGGAGGAGAAGAGGGTGGAGGTAGCAGAATCTACAGAGAGTTGGGAGAAGGAGTCAATAGGAGGGAGGTGAGAGAGAGAGGTGGAGGCAAGGACAGAGGGGGAGAGAGCAAAGGTTACGGTGGGAGGTGACAGTGGGGGTAGGTGGAGTAGGGAGAGAGGGGAGAGACAGAGAGAAAGAGATGAAATAGTGATCAGAGAGGTCTAGAGGGGTGACAGGGAGGGTGGAGGGGCAGCAGGCCCTGGAGAAGGTGAGGTCCAGTTGACGGCCAGCTTTGTGGGTAGGAGGAGATGGAGAGAGAGAGAAGTTGAAGGAGTGAAGGAGAGGAAGGAATCCGGCAGAGTGTGTGGGGTTGGAGAGATGGATATTGAAATCACCTAACAGGACAGTTGGGGTAGACAGAGAGGGTGAGGGAGGAGAGGAGATAGTCGAGTTCATTGAGAAAGTGAGTGAGAGGTCCAGGGGGACGGTACAGTACAATTAGCAGGAGCTGACAGGGAGAGGTTAGTTGGACAGCGTGAAATTCAAAGGTGTTAACAGAGAGTGAGGAGAGGTTAGAGGGGACAGAAAAGAGTAAGGAGGGAGAAAGGAGAAGACCAGTCCCACCTTCCCGTCCAGTGAGAAGCGGAGTATGGGACAGGATGTAGAGAGAGGACAGGGCAGCAGGAGTTACAGTGTTTTCAGGAGAGAGCCAGGTTCAGTGAGAGCAAGGAAATCGAGAGAGAGGTGGGAGGCAAAGGCAGAGATTAAATCAGCTTTAATAGTAGAAGAGTAACAGTTCCAGAGGGCACCAGAGAGAGGGAGGGGGGGAGGCAGAGTGATGAGGTTAGAGGGGTTAGAGGAGCAGCGACAGAGAGAGGACAGAGGACGGGAGTGAGAGGACAGAATAACAGGGATGTGAGAGACAGGACAGATGAGACAGATAGGTACAGTAGGAGTGGGGGCAGGAGAGGTGGGGGGAGGGTACAGATCTGTCTACTAGTTGGCGTCATCCAGAGTGCTGCTAGGTTCGGATCTTTTCCAACAGCCTCTCCTCACAGGTCTCTCCTCGCTGGACTCCCACAGCTAGACTCCCGGCTCTTTGGTAGAGAGGCTGTTCGGTTGGGTGGCTCTTCATGCTGGCGCACAAATAGGCTAGCTGTCTATTATACTAACTAGATGAATAAAAGTTGTGTGGAAACCAACCAAACTGCAAATCAACCTCTATTCAATTTAACCACATTCACCTGGTACTAATCACAAACAGTAAATCACCTAATTAAAACAACACCATCTTTATAATGTTACTTAAATACAGCTAATGTTACTTACTTGAAGCAGGATCACTTACCTACTGCCTCTGACTCTGGTTACCTGTAGACTGTAGCTTAAATGTCACACTCACGTTTTGTAAAGATTTTTGTGTAGGGTGTTCTTTAGGTTTGCCAGCTATTCCTCTTTTCCCTGGATCATCCTGATTTTGAGGAAGGTGTCCTGGGATTTCATATGCCCTCCCACGACAATAAAATATCCTTGTTTTTAATCTTATCCTGTTTTTAATGGTTCTACATCCATGTGGATTATACATCAGCACCACAATGCCAGTACTGTAAGTTAGGCACAAGTTAAATAAATCAAGATAATATAACTGCAATAGACACAAAATATTAATTGGTTGTCAATTCTGTAACAGTAATATTATCAATACTACTTATTGGATGACTATAGGATTTTCAGTTTAACTTTTAATAACCATACTTCCGTTCCAATGTTCTGGTTTTGTGTACCTCAGGGTTGGAACCCTAGTGTTCTTTCACATAGTTGTTTATGGTTCAGACTATTGAAAAACACACAGGCAATAATGTGATAAAACCAATACAGTTCTTTACATAACCAGGATTGCAGTACACACACACACAAACACCTTTTAAGTGCCAAGGCAAGAGAAAATATTCAACGAAATGTGCCTTTGCCTTTGCTTCAAGATACTCTACGGTCCAAACTTTATACGTCTCAGGAAACGTGCATTTTCCTTTTGCTTCAAAACACTCGACAGCGTACTTTATGGGTGACAATGTTCCAGCACCTGCTTTAAGAGACCAGACTCCCAGAAGTTCTTTGGTGCTGTATCAGATGATTTCATAGGTTGCTGTTAACACCCATCTCCTCTTCTATATTAAGGAAAAACTGAATTACAATATCGATGTTCCTCGTCGGACTAGGCTAATATCACACACCTGGAGGTATATTTACTTTTTTACTGGTGTCTATTTACTGAAGCCTACTTTTGATTAAGCAAGCAGCCCATAATGACACCCATCATTAATTTTAACAGAATGCATCCTTCATTTGAGACTGTTTCAACGAATGTACCCATTAGACAGCATAATGAAGAATCTTCCCAAATCCTTAGCATGTACAGTAAGTACAGCAATCCAGTCAAAACATTATTCTGTTTTGACGTGATTTTTCACTTAAAAAATATTTGGGTTTGTTGGCTTCTGTCTGAGTGAGTCCAGAGAATGTAGAAGTATTTTTACAAGCTCTAAACTGAAATGCATATTGCATACTTGCTAACATTTGGAAACTGTGCAGCGCGACATACGTTTTACTCCAGTCACTGTTAAACAAGATTTCTTTTTTTTTTTTTTTTGCATTGATAGATGCCATTTTCATTCGCTGGACCCGACTTTAATTAATATATAGTGTATCTCAGAACCTTCAACACTACGATTCACATGATCAGCGAAGGCTGTAGGAAAGTTTTTACAAAGGAGGACACAGACAACATGCCCCACATGTCGACCTGTTCCTATCCAGTTTTAAATAACTTTAGCATAACAGAGGCAGAAGTGTTAAAGGGACTAGATCATGCAACAGTCTCTTGACACAGGGGCTGTGCCGACAGACTGGAAAATTGCAAACGTAATACCGATCCACAAAAAGGGAGACAAAACCGAACCAGGTAACTACAGACCAATAAGCCTGACTTCTATTATATGTAAACTTATAATAACTATAAACTATAAAAACTATAATAAGATCAAAAATGGAAAATTACATATATGGTAACAATATCCTGGGAGACAGCCAGCATGGTTTTAGGAAAGGGAGATCGTGTCTAACTAACCTGCTTGATTTTTTTGAGGATGCAACATCGACAATGGATAATTGCAAAGCATACAACATGGTTTATTTAGATTTCAAGAAAGCTTTTGACAAAGTCCCACATAAAAGATGAATTCTCAAACTGATCGCAGTAGGGATTCAAGGAAATGCATACACATGGATTAGGGAGTGGTTAACATGTAGAAAACAGAAAGTACTGATTAGAGGAGAAACCTCAAAACGGAGTGAGGTAACCAGTGGAGTACCACAGGGATCAGTATTAGGTCCTCTGCTATTCCTAATCTACATTAATGATTTAGATTCTGGTATAGTAAGCAAACTTGTTAAATTTGCAGACGACACAAAAATAGGAGGAGTGGCAAACACTGTTGCAGCAGTAAAGGTCATTCAAAATGATCTAGACAGCATTCAGAACTGGGCAGACACATGGCAAATGACATTTAATAGAGAAAAGTGTAAAGTACTGCACGCAGGGAATAAAAATGTGCATTATAAATATCATATGGTATATACTGAAATTGAAGAAGGAATCTATGAAAAAGACCTAGAAGTTTATGTTGACTCAGAAATGTCTTCATCTAGACAATGTGAGGAAGCTATAAAAAAGGCCAACAAGATTCTCGGATATATTGTGAGAAGTGTTGAATTTAAATCAAGGGAAGTAATGTTAAAACTTTACAATGCATTAGTAAGACCTCACCTAGAATATTGTGCTCAGTTCTGGTCACCTCATTATGCATTAGTAAGACCATCTAGAATACTGTGTTCAGTTCTGGTCACCTCGCTACAGAAAGAATATTACTGCTCTAGAAAGAGTGCAAAGAAGAGCAACCAGAATTATCCTGGGTTTAAAAGGCATGTCGTATGCAGACAGGCTAAAATAATTGAATCTATTCAGTCTTGAACAAAGAAGACTACGCAGTGATCTGATTCAAGCATTCAAAATCCTAAAAGGTGTTGACAATGTCGACCCAGGGGACTTTTTTGACCTGAAAAAAGAAACAAGGACCAGGGGTCACAGTGGAGATTAGATAAAGGGGCATTCAGAACAGAAAATAGGAGACACTTTTTTACACAGAGAATTGTAAAAAAAATTCTGGAACCAACTCCCCAGTAATGTTGTTGAAGCTGACACCCTGGGATCCTTCAAGAAGCTGCTTGATGAGATTTTGAGATCAATAAGCTACTAACAACCAAACGAGCAAGATGGGCTGAATGGCCTCCTCTTGTTTGTAAACTTTCTTATGTTCTTATGTTCTTAAATGAAGGATGTAGCTCCAGTCCTTCAGTTCCATTGTCTCCCACATTATATTCAAAATCATACACATCAAATCATATTGTAGCAGCAGTGAGGAAACAATCAGGTTTTCCAATATGACTGGATATGACATGTCAATACGCTGAGATATGGTCATGTGTGAACACAATCCCAGGCAGACACAAGGGCCAGCAGCAGCTAAAGAGAGAATAAATAAATAAATAAATAAATAAATAAAAACAGAACGTAAATATCGGGATTTTCTTCTGATGCATCGGGACACAGTTTAACATAGGGCTTTAGTTACTTGGAATTATCGAGGTGATTTTAAATCTGGATTTGGGCTGGAGGAAAAGCTTTACAAAACAGTCCATGTGCGTGTAGAATACTGTATGCTAGAAGGTTATCGTTACTTTTGTGATAACTTCAAAGCAACATTTTTTGTTGATGCTGATTGCTTGCAATGCATGTTCACACGACTGCATCACCTTTCTCCACTGGATGTCACTAGAGGCTGCCGCACGCCCCGTCTTCAAACAGACAAGGAGACACAATCTACTCACTCTTCTTGTTCATGGCAACAGCGCGGCAGTGAGCGACATCCCCGCCATTCTCGCGATACTCCTCGAGGTTTCCGGTGTTGTGAATGTCTCTCTGCAAACATGGCGGTCAGCATCCGCGGCCGTCCGATCCGGAGCCTCAGGATGCGAGGTAAAGAAGAAACCTTTCCTTCAACTTCAGGGCCTTGGTTCCCTGGGATTTTGAAACTTTTAATTCTAAGGCACTTGAATTTGTGTTTGTTCGTGTTAACAGTCTCCGTGTTGTTTGTGTTTGACAGGGAGGAATGACAGCGGGGAGGAAAACGTACCGCTCGATCTCACCAGAGGTAAGTCAGAACGAGACACAGAGAGAGGAGGTGATAGGGGGAGCTGGAAAGTGGCTAGTGTTATTGGTCCTGTGTGAAAAAATCATCGATAACCACAATAACACTGCTTAATTACAAGCGTGTTGACAGTGGTGCAAGTTAAAGAGGAGTAGTATAATAGGTAACAAATAAAAAAAACAAAAAACAAAGGTGGGGTATTAGTGTTTTGAGTAAGTGGCGTATAATGTAAGCTCATACATAATCAGTGCTTGCAGCTGGAGAGCTAGTATCTCATTCTCACTCAGGCAGTGTTTGCAGTTCTGGTACAGCGGGGCGCAGCTCTCACGATGGGCGTCAGTCTGCAGTGTACATCCAAGCAGTCTGGAGAGGGGGGGCGCGCAAAACTGTGTTGTGGAAATAGCGTTTCTCTAACAATGTCAAGATTTGCACACCGATCCTTGTATTTACCCGTGTTATTTGCTTCCCCGTTTATTGATGTGTAAATCGGTCTCATAATAACTGCTGCTTTTAGGGCAGGAGTCAGACGTTAACAACATGATCCAGACATTACTTCCTCATGCAACAGTAAACACAACGTATTACCGCTATACAGAAAAATGGTGCTATTACAAATATAAAAATAAAACACACACAAAATAATAAACTGTGTTTGTTTGAGTTTTGTGTGTCTTTTTTGTAAGACCAAGGGTTTTTTCCTTTTTTTTTTTTTTTATAAAACGTATTACCCAAGGTATTAAAATACACTATGTATGGTGGCTAATGCTAGAATGTTTTAGCTGGTACAGGTATCGTCTATTTACAATTAGCATTTGTAACGGTTTGTTATAATAAGACGTTTATTGCACTGAAAACGGTGTTGTTTTAGAATAGTTCATTTTGAGTTGTTTGTTAAATAAACTCATTTAGATGCCCTGGAAACAGTGTTGCAGGTAATGAAACGGTCCGCGTCACTATTCTTTTTTTTTATAGTGGTTTTGAAGAGAGCTCATGATGTGTGTTTTAAAACAATATTTATTGTACTGCCAGTCAGCAAAGAGAACGTAGTTTGTTTTCTGATTTATGTGCCTGAAGGGTTAAGTTGTCAACGCATCCAGGCACTGTAAGCAGTAAAAACAGTTTGCTGTCAGTTGTCAAATATGAAATAGTACTAGCGAAAACACATCGTCAAATTGAATTTCCATCAGGTTACGTTTTAATACCACACTGTGACTTGTTTACGCTTTATGTAGTCCTATGCTGCATTGAAAAAATAGAGATTTCCTGTGTCCCACGGTATAAAACAAAAAAACATCACTCTAAAACTTCTACCTGGCCCTGTAGTACACAACGTGCTTAAAATACAGGCTGTGCTGCTTAATTTAGTAAATGACACAAGAAACATGATATTGAAAAAATGACGTTTCAGGGATTTAAATTGTATCTTGGCGAAAGCCCAGTCCAACATGAAGTAAATAACAGCTACTCTCATGTAATGAGAATCAGAAACACTCAAACATCATTACTGTGTGTAAGATTTATTTTAGGGTCATTGTCTTGTGTTGAGTAAACTCCAGTTAAGTATGCACATTAAATATACATTTGCTTTAATATATTCTATCACCAATGTGTATCAAATAGCCCCAGTTTAAGAGTGACTGTTTAACAGACAATCTTTATAAATCCAACCCAATCTTAAATGACCTACAATGTTTAGTTAGCAATATCAATTAGCCATACAGTAGTCTCCTGCTAAGAGAACACCCCTCGTGAAGCAAGCAGAATGTTCTTTTAGCCGAAGTGTTCTCTAGACTGAGTTAGCCACCAGACACAATATAATAGATAAATAAATAAATGCATTACTTGTCATGACGCACATGCATCAACATATGAAATTAACTGAATAAGTAAAAGAAAAGCAGTATAGGCAAGTCTATGTTAATACACTATAATATCAATAAAGTAACAGACAAACTAATGTTAATTTACTAACTGTCAAACTAAATTAACACAGCACCCTTACACACGTTAAATGCAGCAGCAACAAACAAGACATGCACATTATTTAACAGAGTGGTGAAGCAACTCACCAGAACGGGAAACCAAATTGTTCAGTGACTCTTTTCAAGAGCTCAAACAATTTCCAACTTTTTGTAGCAAGAGAAACAGCTGTGCGTTTCGCTGTTTGTTTATTTTGTAGTGATGAGGTGCACTCATGGAAATCAGAATACAAAACGAGTCAATAATACAACGGCAGTTCTGGAAGGATTTAATAAACCAATCAGTTTACCTCAAGAGACTCTCATGATGACAAGTCTCTTATGAAAAGACTGAATAAACCATTTTAATTAAAGTTTGATGATATTGAGTTATCAGGCTACAAAACAGTATTGTATCCGTTGTGAATGAATAGCTATCGGTTCCAAGAAGGGGTTCCCTGTTGCTTTAGCTGGAGCATTTACAATGGAGAAAAATAAGTTTCACCACAAGGGTGTTCCCTTAGGCGAAGTGTTCTCTTAGGAGGTGTTCCTATACACGGAGACTACTGTATTATATTCCAATATACCAGTCACTTTCAGAGTTAATTTTCTTTCTTGGCCATTGTAGTTTTCAGCATCTCCATAGTGCATAAATCAGCAGTTGACCACAATCAACCACAGTGCCCTCCAGAACAAGTTGGTGACAACATTTATTAAGCATTTGCTCTGTTTTGCTACAAGGTATTCTATTATTATTATTTAATTCTTAGCAGACGCCCTTATCCAAGGCGACTTACAATTGTTACAAGATATCACATTATTTTTACATACAATTACATTTTTTTTTTTTTTTTTTTTACATACAATTACCCATTTATACAGTTGGGTTTTTACTGGAGCAATCTAGGTAAAGTACCTTGCTCAAGGGTACAGCAGCAGTGTCCCCAACCTGGGATTGAACCCACGACCCTCCGGTCAAGAGTCGAGAGTCCTAACCACTACTCCACACTACTCCACACTGCTGCTCCACAATTCTTTAACTTCATTCGCTCTGTTTTCGATCTCTTCTATTTCTCTCTGATAAACTGTAAAGCAAGCTGTAGAAAAACACAGAAGGAAGAGAAACTTTCCTCTAAAATCTTCACATTTATTTATATGAATTAGGGCTGTCAGTTAATACTCAAAATAGCAATCGATTAACTGGGCACACAAAATAAATATCGATGATTGTACCACTCACATATATTTTGATCCATTCCTCTCCCCTCAACGTGATTATTTTAATATCATTGCAGTTAAGTAAAAGTTTGAGCACAACAATTGAATGCGAGGGGGAATTACGCCTTGGTAGCATTTTTTTAATTTAGTGACAGCTGCAGCATCATGCATTGCATCTTGTTAATACTGTACCACCTAACCTTCACTATCTGTGAAAGAGACAATGTGGAAATGCCTGCTTAAAACAATAATAATAATAATAATAATAATAATAATAATAATAATAATAGTAAATTGATTTACTACTTACCACAACATGCAGACCCCCTGTATAGATTAACATCACTGATCGTTTTAATTTTTTTAATGTTATTGAATATTGTTAAATGTTCATTATATAACAGTTCATTTTGAAATTCCAAAGAAGCATAAACTATATACAGTCAGTTTTCTTCAATGTGCACAATTTATTTACAGGCTGTTTGCCAGGAATACAAGCCTGTCGTCCTGCTCTGGATTCAAGGCGGCACGCTTTTTTGTTTGTTTACATTGAATACACAGAGGGGCGTACTTACAAAGCATTTTCAAAACTGATTCGCTGATAGGATGGGACCAGCAAATCAGATGCTAGTTAACACGAGCAGCAAAAGAAGAGCACGCCCACTGCTTGTCTGGCTGAAATACTGTAAATAGCAAGGCAGGGCGTTCAGTGCATTTCCGCTAATAAACTTAAATAATGTTATTAACAATGCACGTTCAAAAATGTAATTATTGAATAGATTCTCCAGTATTTATATCGATGTATATAATGAGGAATGAAATCGATCGAAAAATCGATTTTCGATTTAATCGTGACAGCCCTAATACAAATGTATGTTATTGGCAAAGATGGAAACTTGTCGTCCACCAGTACAGTTTTTCTGTACATTTCCATTGTAATACTCCACAGACTGGAGCAAGTTTACCTCTGCATTTTAAATTGTTGGCATCGCATTTACTGTCCTCCTGTAGGAAAGGGCATTGCTACTCCGGGTGTTCATTTTGGGCAGGGCGTGGTGTGGTGTGACGTCCTCTTGCCCTCAAAAGGCAGAAACTTTTAGCATGCTTATGGTTTCACTTGTAAATAAACAGAAAATAGTATAGTAGTTTACCTAATTTCTAAAGGATTTTAGTGCATTGGTAATATAAACAGGGTATATATTATACAGTGTACGCGGTTAGTAGATGATGGACTGTTAGTTTATTGTAGTACTTGTACACCACAACATACTCTTTCCGAATAAACACCCTGAATTGTCATGTTGTATTGTAATTAGTGATAAAGTGATTAGTCGATGCAAAAGGGGTGCAGCATCATTATGGATAATAAATACTGAACACAGTAAAGATGTTTTTGGTGGTGCTTCAAGTACAAAGGATCTGCCTGCCTAATTCCAAAACAAGATGCCAGGATGTTTCTTAATCACCACAAATGCACACACACTCTAAAGTTTTAAATGGATCAAAATGTAGTCTAAAAATTACAGTATGTAAGGTGTGAGAACTTGATCAGCAGCTGAAGTGTATTTTTGTATTGCTGTCTGGAGAAGAGAAAAATGTTGATTGTTAGAGGAAGTGAAGTACAACCCCTCCTGTTAAACTGAAGCATTTAGGATCATTAGATTCATGTTTTCAATTCCCCTTTCTTTGATTTCATTTTCTACTTCCTTCCTGAATATCCTCTACACTGCTTTGTCTATTTTGAGTAAACAAATACATGTTTTTGGTTAGGGGTATATGAAGTTCCTGTTCCTTACAATATGTATATATAAGCTATATATATATATATATATATCTATATATATATATATCTATATATATATATATCTATATATATATATATCTATATATATATATATATCTATATATATATATATATATATCTATATATATTATAAATAATTTTAGCTCAAAGAGCCATAATATAATAAAGCTCTATATCTATCTATCTATCTATCTATCTATCTATCTATCTATCTATCTATCTATCTATATCTATATATATATATATATATATAATGAGAGAGAATCTCACATCACATCACACAGACTGTCGCGCAAATTCTGGTAAGGCTGTAAATAAGTGCAAGGTATTTTTGTAATTTCTAGCAAATACGAACATCTGATTTTTGTATCCGAATACATATCAAAAAATATTTGTTAGGATATTTTTGCCAGCACTATATTATTATTATTATTTACAGTGGCTCTCAAAAGTATTCACCCCCCTTGGACTTTTCCCACATTTTATTGTGTTACAACATGGAATCAAAATGGATTTAATTAGGAGTTTTTGCCACTGATCAACACAAAAAATGTCCATAATGTCAAAGTGAAAAATAAAATCTACAAATTGTTCTAAATTAATTACAAATACAAAAACAGAAAATAATTGATTGCATAAGTATTCACCCCCTTGAGTCAATATTTGGTAGAGGCAGCAATTACAGCCATGAGTCTATTTGGATAAGTCTACCAGCTTTACACATCTGGACACTACAATTTTTGCCCATTCTTCTTTGCAAAATTGTCAAAGCTCCGTCAAGTTGGATGGGGACCTTTGGTGAACAGCAATTTTCAACTCTTTCCACATATTCTCAATTGGATTGAGGTCCGGGCTTTGACTGGGCCACTCCAGGACATTGACGTTTTTGTTTTTAAGCCACTCCAGTGTGGCTTTGGCTGTATGTTTGGGGTCATTGTCCTGCTGGAAGATGAATCTTCTCCCAAGTCCCAGGTCTCTTGCAGACTTCAGCAGGTTTTCCTCCAGGATTTCTCTGTACTTTGCTGCATCCATTTTGCCCTCTATATTCACAAGCTTTCCAGGCCCTGACGCAGAGAAGCATCCCCATAGCATGATAATGCCACCACCATGCTTTACAGTAGGGATGGTGTTCTCAGGATGATGTGCGGTGTTAGGCTTGCGCCAAACATAGCGCTTAGTGTTGAGACCAAAAAACTCCCATAAAGGCCAGTTTTGTGAAGCACCCGGGCTGTTGTTGCCGTATGCACAGTGTCTCCCAGCTCAGCCGTGGAAGACTAACTCCTTTAGAGTTGCCATAGACCTCCCTGACTAGTACCCTTCTCGCCCGGATACTCAGTTTTTGAAGACGGCCAGTTCTAGACAGATTCACAGTGCCATATTCTCTCCATTTCTTAATAATGGACTTTACTGTGCTCTGGGGGATATTCAATGCCTTGGAAATATTCTCATATCCTACCCCTGATTGGTGCTTTTGAAGAACCTTATTCCGGATTTGCTTTGAATGTTCCTTCGTCTTCATGATGTAGTTTTTGTTAGGAAATGTACTAACCAACTGTGGGACCTCCCAGAGACAGGTGTATTTAACCTGAAATCATGTGAAACACCTTAATTGCACACAGGTGGACTCCATTCAGCTAATTATGTGACTTCTAAAGACAATTGGTTGCACCAGAGCTTATTTAGGTGTGTCATAGCAAAGGGGGTGAATACTTATGCAATCAATTATTTGGACCTCAATCCAATTGAGAATATGTGGAATATGTGGAAAGAGTTGAAAATTGCTGTTCACCAAAGGTCCCCATCCAACTTGACGGAGCATTGACAATTTTGCAAAGAAGAATGGGCAAAAATTGTAGTGTCCAGATGTGTAAAGCTGGTAGACTTATCCAAATAGACTCATGGCTGTAATTGCTGCCTCTACCAAATATTGACTCAAGGGGGTGAATACTTATGCAATCAATTATTTTCTGTTTTTGTATTTGTAATTAATTTAGAACAATTTGTAGATTTTATTTTTCACTTTGACATTATGGACATTTTTTGTGTTGATCAGTGGCAAAAACTCCTAATTAAATCCATTTTGATTCCATGTTGTAACACAATAAAATGTGGAAAAGTCCAAGGGGGGGTGAATACTTTTGAGAGCCACTGTATATATTTGGCAGATGACTTGCAGGTGTTACAGGGTGTGGCAGGGTGGCTTGCAGTGGTGAGGTGTGGTGACGTCACAGACCAGGATGTAACCGAACCAAAACAGTGGATGGGCGGGTGAAAGCTGAAACGCTACGGCGTTCAGCTGCTTTTATTAAATCATACTACAAAACAAAGGATTTAAGCAAATAACAAAACACAAAACAAAAAGGCGCGTTGGCCAAACAAATAGAAACAAATAAGCGTGCTGGTTTTAACCCAGCACGATACTTAGCAGTTGTTTTATTTTCCTCGCTCTCTCTGCTCCCCGTACTCTCCTCTGTACACTCTCCCCGCAGCATGGACAGCTGCAGGTTCTTATACTCTGGCCGAGCGGTTAACTAGCTGTTAATTATCTTATTACCCCTCGGCCACAGTCTGCACGAGTTTAGTAAGGATGCGTGACTGTCAGCTAGTTAAATAATCAGTAGCTGAACAGCCACGCATCCTCACAAAGTTTTTAAATATAAAAACAACAACAAATACGCGGCGCTTTGACCTGCGCCGCAAACAAAAATACAAATAATAATAAATAAATATATTGGGGCGACACTCCGCCACACAGGGCAATACAGGGTTACAATATAAGCTTAATATTTAAATAGTGTAGTTTACAGTAAGTGCAGTAGTACTACTAAAATACAATATGAACTAGGATTACAAAAAATTATTTCTACAATTACATATTAGTAGTGCAGTAGTGCAAGGACAGTGCATTAGCTGAGGGATCAAAACGGGGTGCTTAGGTCAGGCAAGTCCGGGGGGGGGGGGCTGTATGTAAACTTAACTTTTTTTGAGAAGTCATGGTGAGTTAGTTGATCATGTTATGATCATACTGATTTGGTATTTATAGTGGTTGCAGATAATTAATATGTTATTAGGCATTATATTTTCGTAGTGTTTTGAATGCTCTTAAATCAACTGTTTAAATATTTTAGCAGCTCATAGATCCTAGGTTTAATCAGGGTTGAAAGTTAACAGCTTTTTAGCTGATTTCAGACTTGTCATTTGTCCTAAAATGTCTAACCCCTTTAAGTGTGTATTAACAATTTTCAGTCTTTTGAAGTTAGCACCCACCACTTACAAAATGCTGGTTGATTTGGTCTGTGGCAGGTAAGTTTCACATGACAAGAATCACGCTGTGCCTAAAATGTGTAGGGCTCAAATTTGCAGGGCTCCAGACTGGGACTAAAATGATTGCACAAAAATGCTGCCTCTCCCTTTTAAAAGCATGTGTCAATATTTATGAATGTGCAATGCCGTCGGTCTGTAAGGGGGGAAAAAACCCGCATATCACACGTTTTAATAAACTGAAGTCCGAGAAGGACTGTAACAAATACACTAATACTAATCATAACAATTTAATCGAATACAAATGCTTGTGCAGATGGGTGCTGTATTAATACCAGCAGAATACGATAACCCCAGTTTCATGCAACAATTGTGACGGTGACCAAACGTGTTGGAGTGTTGTGTAAACATTTAGTATTTAATATCGTAAATAGCAGAACAAGTTTCAAAAGGTACTAGTCCTTCAGAGTTTTAGCTTACTTGGCAATTGATCCGTATTGACGTACCTTTAAGTGCTGTGTTCATTTCAGCACATCTTAGTCTTTTATAGTCTCTTACTGAAGTCTTTCACTTTCCTTTTTTGCAGCCATTTCATTGTAGCAATGTATTGAAAGCATTCACATTCCTGACACCAGCCCTGTGCCCGTTTTGCGTCAGTTCACAATGCATATACTCAGTTAACTCTATAAAAAGTATCACAGCTATACAGTAAAACGGGAATATACACTTACAGTATTACACTTGACCGCAATAAACTTAATTATGCAGCATTAATTGTTTTGGATTTTGAAATTGTATTCATATACACTTAAGTGGGGTAGACTTACTATCTGTTTCTCCCTTTTGCAGTACTGCCTTGGAAGCAAGAATGAGCTTGAATATAAAGTTATTAAGCATCCTTTTGAGGGGAGCTGGTATACATTTACAAATCCACTACCACCACTTCTTCAACTCCAAAACCATTTCAACTTGAAACTACATATTTTTTGGTGTTATAGAAACTTCTCTGGCAAAATCAAACGGCACCTTTCACTTTGACCTATGATGTGAAATGTCATATTGGGGTCATGTGACTTATTGCTTTCTGGTTGATGAATACCTACAAGCTTAAAGATATTGAATTCATATTTTATACACACATGTATTCTGTGTTCTCTCAGGCAAGTTTTATCATGGCTGTTTAATTGTAGTCATTTTATAATGCTGCTGCCACCGAAGTCAATGTTAGCCATGCAAACTAATTTGTGCAGGTCATCCCCCTTCGATGGAGAAAAGTTAGGTCATAGGTTATTATAAAGTGCTCATTTTTTGCTAATTTCACATTCACACAATTCACACAAAATCCCTTTTTTCAGGTTATATTTTTGATCAGTGAAATCTGGTAATTGTGGAACTGGGAACAATTTATTCTTTGTTTTTGACTGAGTGGGGCTTGCTATCTCTCCTTAGATATCCATGCCCCACTTAAGTCAAGTCAGGTCTATAACAAATCGAAAGCTGCGGCCTTAACAGCCAAATCCACTGTAACCTGCTCTACTATCAGCAGGTTTCATAATGTTTCAGTGAGCTACCCGAGTTGGCTCAAAATAGCTATGGTGTTGAGTCATTTATAACAGTGTTTAGGGCACTCCTCAAAAGTAAAACCTGAATATCAGAACTATGTACAGTATCAACAACCACAAAAGGAGGGAACCCCCTTTGGTCTGCTTGAGCTGGAATGACCCAGATGCCTCATTAGAAGATTGACATTAAATGGTCTTTTTTTTTATGTATTCATTTTTTGTAAGGTTTACTGTTATGCCAGCTGTTTACACTCCATATTGTCCTGACCATTAAGGCTTTTGTTTACAAAGCAGATTGTGAGTTACCAAGGGTGTTTCAGGATAAAACATACACTGCAGCAGAATCTCTGGGTGAGTCTTAGAGGTGTAGAAGATGTCAAAACAACAATTTCATGGTAGCTCAATTTAAATTCCAAACACACTGCTATGTATAATTTTTTTTTTATGTTGATAGTTTTTTATTGCCATTTAGAAATAATTTTGAACATTCAAAATGTTCCAGTGATGTAATTTAAACCTGCCCATGTTCCTGCTTGTTTGTGCTGTTCCATGGAAGCCTGTGGGATGTCTGTGCTGATTTAAAAAGATGGGGGTGTCAAGAACATTCATTTTGTATCACACATTACTGTATGGAGAGTCGAGAGAAGTTTTTGTTTAGAAAAAAAAAAAAGAATAATGTGGCAAAACAATATAGCTTAGGTGGGTTTCTGAATCCTACAATTAAACTACTGAGTTCTGTCTCACTAGTTTTATTATTATTATTATTATTATTATTTGTTTATTTAGCAGACGCCTTTATCCAAGGCGACTTACAGAGTCTAGGGTGTGTGAACTGTGCATCAGCTGAGGAGTCACTTACAATTACGTCTCACCTGAAAGACGGAGCACAAGTTAAGTGACTTGCTCAGGGTCACACAGTGAGTCACTGGCTGAGGGGGATTTGAACCGGGGACCTTCTGGTTACAAGCCCTTTTCTTTAACCACTGGACCACACAGCCTTGTATTGTAACATTAACAGCTTTAATTTCCTTTACCAAAAATTGTGTCAAATTCACTATGGATTAAAAAAAAGACTTTGCCGATACCAGTGTATTGCAAAACATATAAACTGAATGACTGTAAATTGAGATTTCAGTTTTGTATCCAATCGGACAATTCTGTTTTTGAAATTTAGCAAGGCTGTATTGTCAAAGTATTTGGCACTGAGAACATGTTGGCTTAACTGGTCATGCCTCATTCTCATCAGATAAATTGGCCCAGTCAGCTGCCTTTGGAAAATAAGATGGGACATCTTAATCCCAAGTAAATAATTTATTTAAAAAAAAGTTGGATACAGTATAAGTTGATGGAAAAAGCTTTTGTTTTTATATTGGCGTACCTACATATGACGTTAGTCCTACTACCATAAAGTAGTCGTCACTTGGTTGTAAGAATGACTCCATAATACTCTTTGATCCTAAAGAGTTTACAGTAGCCAATGGGGGGTTGGTTTACTGATTGATAAAAGGACAATGCAATTTTATAGGGATATACAGTGATAAACGGTGACCTGGTAAAATAATCCACTGTTTGAGAAAAGGAAAGTGGTTGTTGACTACTGTGGGTTCTATAGTTTGCTGACGAATCCGGTTTTCAGTTGAGTTCAAAAATAAATTACAAATCAAAGGATGGATAACATCATATAAATGTCATTTTAAAGGCATTTGAAATTATTTAATCACTGCTAATATTGCCTTCATAGCATTACTGTAGTTATCGCCCTATTGCAAGGCATTGCATTACAGTCACTGGGGTCACTGGTTCATGTTGAGTAAATATGTTTAGATGTTTAGATCTTTGGGTTCAAGCCAATACAGTGGATTTTCTTTTCAAATTTGTATACATTTATTGTTTTTTTGTCTTCTACAGTAGTTTGACTGGGACATAGTAATGCATTTGAATAATTGGTATGTTAAATAAATAGTGCTTTTTTTTGGTGGGCGGGGGCAGGTTCTGATCATAATGCAGACTGACAAGGATAAAATGCAAAATCACAAGGGGCAGGGGTTACATCATCGAGAGATCATTTAAAGACAACACGCCTCTTGAGGGACATCATCCTTCCATTTGGTCTGAATGCTTTATTTAGTTTATGTATTAGGGCTGTGTCCAAAGGTTCGAAGGTTCGTTCGCTAGCCAGGGATTCGAAGATTGTTTTAAACCTCAGAAGGTTAGTCAGACAGGTTCACGCACTATATTATTATTATTATTATTATTATTATTATTATTATTATTATTATTATTATTATTATTATTATTATTATTATTATATATTTTTTCCTGTTAACAGAAACTGTTTGACAATGTCTGAATACTATAAATCACACATTAAATGTCACTTGCATGCAAAATTCGATCTTTTGATTTGTATAATGCATATTAATTAAACAAAAGTTATTAAAGTCCGCTACCAAATTGTATATGTAGCAACTCTACATGGTGCCGCTGCCGTGTATGGAGCAGGGTATAGTATCCAAAGCAGTGGGATCGTACCTCTAGTGACTGTGTATTGCTTCAGTAAAATATGTACTGGATACCTAGTGTACAAGACAGTGTAAGAGAAGTGCTATGGTAGAAACATACAAACTATACGCTAAAACTAATAATTTTAATTTCGAAAACTGAGCACTGTCCACCCCTCCCTGCTCCAGCTCTTGTTATCCAGAGTCAAACCTTTAATTTCTTCATTCGCCGTCTCGACAGCAAAGTGTTGTAGCGCAAGGCGTAAGCTGTATTGAAAGAAATGTCTCGAAACCCTTCTGCTGTTTGGGATTTTTTTTGTTAAATGCCTAGACGACCAAAAAATGTTTTTAATGCAAACTGTGCAAGCGACTCATATCATGGAGGCATAACCAATCTCTGGGGTCACTTGACAAGTGTAAGTTCATATTATTATTATTATTAGTATTATTAATATTTTTAGTAGTAGTAATGTAACTGATAACCTACTTGGAACGATGACTGTTAAATAAAGCTTTGTCCGCTGCAGTTGGTGCTGGTGCAATGCAAGCTTACTGTCGCAAGCAGGCTCAATTCCGTGTAAATAAACAACAATTTTATGATTTTTATGATTGTTTTATTTCCTCGTGCTTTTTTATGTATAATCTTTTTATTTTATTTTCGTACTATTAATTGTGAAGCGCTCTGAGATGATTGCTTTTAAGGGCGCTATACAAAATAAAGATTATTATTATTATTATTATTATTAATATTATTATTATTAATATTATAATTATTATTAAACATGTATTTATATTTATTTCAATTATAAAAACATGATTACTGTTCTATATAACATAGTTAAAATACATATGAATGTTTTATTTCATTTATATGGATTACCTGTAAAATCGATAAGTAGCTATGGTGATTTCACCAAAAAATTATGCAAATGAGTACCATTGAAGGTTTGAACCTTCCTTCTGTAATGTGTTCCAAACCTTCGAAGGTCAAAATGTACACACACCATTAAAATATGAGCTTCTCCCTAACCTAATTATAGGGAGAGGGGGTGGATTTGCATTGGCATCGTACAGTAGTTCAGTAATGTTGAGTAATTTGCATCTGCTGTGAAATAGTGGAGAGCCATTGCCAAGTGGCGAGTGGGTGTAGAAACATGTGAATGCCTTTGTAACAGGAATTAGACAGTATAATTGCAACGTAACTGCCTTTGTTCTAAGCTTAAACACAATCACAAAAGGCAACTGTACATCCCAATGTGTTTGTGCTTGCTGTAGTATTGCTGTAAATTTCCATTCATGTAGTTGAGTTTCTGAATTAGGGCTTATTGTTGTAATATTCTGTTCAGATGTCATTCTCAATGTAATGAACATCTAGTTGTATAACATATTCAACATTAATGGGTACCTCCTCCTCTGTACTGTCTGCTTTAACCACTTGTCACATTCATGGCTGCTCATCAAGTGTGCTGTTTCAGTCCTGCATTGATACCTGATCCAGCAAGCACATTCACCTTTATACCTTACTTCAAGGTTTGGTGGCCCAGTTGCTAAGCTATCATGCATTATGCTTACTACAACATTAGGATTGTGGCTATAATATATTTATTTTTTTATAAAGAAAGTGTGACACCAGAAATAAGTAAACAATCATTATTGCTATCAAATAACACCAGTTTATGCCATTTTTGTTTCTTCAAACTTAAAGATCCAGCATCATAGTTCACTTCAAAGTGTTGTACATGTGTTCTTTTTAAGTTCTAAACAATTTTACATGATCTGAAAGTTTTGCCGTTCTCTTGTTTTCCCATTTCAGAGACACACCTTGTTTAGTTACATCCCGGAAATAAAATTCCTTTGAAATTACACCGACTTGTTTTCAAAACACTGCAGGAGTCAAGAATTACTTGCTTGCTGCAATTGAAGCAACCTGTCATTAAAATTTTCCCTTTCCGACATCATCAAAAAGACGTAAAACACAGGTCTCTAGTCGTTTTTTCACTGGAAAGAGCTGAGAAAATGATTCAATGGCCGAGTGAGACCGATAGGAGCCGAGAAAAGCCGAAAAAAAAATAGGGGCGGATCTGAGCAATACACATAGCCCCGGCACCACAGAGATAACACAGCCATAAACAAACAAGATAGCTGCTTCTGCATCCAGCGCTCAAAGAATATCACTGACATTTGCAGAGCTTTTTGAGATGTTATAGTAATAAAATAATGACTTGGATCGCATTATTGAGGAGTTTGGTGATAAAACAAGTGATCAAGAGATGATTTATCAGTATGCAAGAGGTATGTGAAAAATACAGCGAACAAGGGGTGATGTGGGTCTGGAGATGCAGTACTGAGTGTCCTGTTGATATGCAGTGCCTTTTAATCCTGTTTTACTGTGAAAAAAAATACTTTTAAACAGCGCGTCTAAAATAAACTGCTTGTGTGAAAATGAATTGGACCTGACGCGCCTGAGATGCGCTGAATAAATGGACCGCAAAGGGTTAAAATGATGTAGCCCTAATAATAATAACAATGCACTTTCCTAAATGCTGTTCTGTTTTATTTCTTGCTGCTACAGCATACAGAAATACATTTTAGGGACATTTTTTCAGTTTTTATGTTACTGTAACATACAAAATTAAATGCTACGCATAATGCTAGAATTACAAGACTTGTTAGGAAAAGGAAACGAGATGACAAACGAACATTGGTTCTGACCTCAACTCACAACCAGGGCGGTCTTGGTAATTCATTTACTGGATACAGTTACCGTTGCAGTAGGCATTTTACGAAAATCTGTTTTAATGGTGTCTAAATTAATGAAACCTGTCTAAAATCGATAGGCCATTGAGTTCATTCATCCCAGCTGACACTGCTGCATGTCATGCCAGGCACATATCCTAGCAACCCGAGCAGCTACTGTCTAAAGTTAGCTTGGGGGAGCTCTTGAGTGAGAATAATAGGTGTAACTACTGACTTCTCACGGTACACCATTCTATTTGATCGTAAAGAAAGAAGATGCGAATTCCGTGACTGCTGCCAAAAATTAAAACAGTGCCACCAATCTTCGGTATAGATTGACTTTACCCTAAGCAGTTCATAATGCTGAAAAAGTACGGAAAGTTCGGAAAGTTATATAGAAAGATAGGAAACAGCACAGCAAGGTCCAATACATCGTCTTAAATGTATTTGTATAACTTATATGGATGCAATACCGGGTCTTCAATCTTACAGCCATATTGTGTTGCATCAAATGCACTATGCACTGACTTCACTAGTACGAAACTACAGCTAAGATGACTAGATTGAGTAGGGATTTTAAGGTGGAGATTTAATCACAAACATATTGATACTGTAAGATCAAGTTTGATTGTGTACCGAACAAGAGAAATTTCACAAAACTTCTGCAGCTGCACTGTCTAAGCCTCAAATGTCACATCATCAGAGTTGCTGACTGGAATATGTTGGTGAAATTGACCTCTGACCAAGCATGGTTGTTGTCTTGAGTTCATGTAACTTTAGGTTTCAATAGAAATAAATGCAGCTTTTACTTAACAACCACTACTCGTTTTTCTTTATATTTGCCCATTTTTATCAGAGATGCCATTCCCATTGCCCTCTGATATTTCATTTAACAAAACACCCTACAGTATTTAGAGCTATTTACTTCCTGTAAGTCTTAGCAGAGGACTTCACCTTCTTGCATTGCCACACTAAAAAAAGCAAATAAGAAAATAATTCAGGATAAAAAATAACACTGACCCAATCATATTTAAATTACAGGGGAACTACTGGTATCGTCAGCAAACAGTTATAAGTACCCAGATATATTACAGTAGCTTTCACTTTTTGAAAGTGAGTGTGTAATTAAGTGTGTCGTCCCAAAGGAGTACGTTGAAAATACTTGTTTGAACAAGCAAGTGACTTTGATCTCTTTGTATGGCTTGGTAGGGACACTTATTAGAAGGACCGACAAGAAGTGCATGCTCCTGTCACAGTGTTCTTGTGCGAGTGTGATTTACCAATCAGTGTTTAGTTTAGTCCAGGTTTATCAGGCTCCAATGTCCTTGACAATTTCTATATTAAAATTCTATATCCATGCATTACTTAAAGTGCCACTTGAGTTTAATTTGGCTTTGGCAAGAAAACTGCAGAAATTATTTACACAAGTACTAAGAAATATATTGTTTTTACATAATGCTACCAAAATTCTATGGTTCCCCTAATTACAAAATCATACAGGTACAACACATGTTTCTTTAGGAATTGGATTGTTACTTGAAATCGTGAAGGCTCTGCATTTTAGACTTGGTAAAACAGTTTGTGTACCTTCAGGGTATCTTTGGCCAATACATGATACTGTATCTTTAACTTATGACAGAATAAAACATAATTGGCTAGAAGGGCTAGATATGGCACCAGAAATGCCTTGACAGCATAGATTGTCTGCACATTTTACTTTCTGTTAAAAACCACCTACTGTACTTGGATAGTCTACTGTTCCACACAGGAGACCCCCCAGCTTGAGACTGAATGCAGCTTCTCCATTGCAAAAACACCCTTTCTACTCGGTCACCCAAAACCATCTGCAGTATTCCATTGCTGATGCCCTATAGCTTACCTCAAGGTTCATTAATGACTGCTATTTTTGTCTCATTACAGACCCCTCTGACAATTTGCGGGAAATTCTTCAAAATGTTGTGAAACCACACGGAGTTTCCAATATGCGAAAGCTGGGCCACCTGAACAACTTCATCAAGGTAACTTAAGCATCTTTGCACATTGCATAAGCTGCTGGTTGCAGTGAATATTAGGCTAAATGTTTTTCCTGTCACTTTACTGACTGTTCAGAGATGAAGCACAGATGTATATTACCTTATTTCCAGAAGTGTATTTAAATATACTGTAGAGTGCATATTCACTGTTTTAATGAAACCATCAAAGTGACATGTAATCATTACTTTCTTAGCACATGTAGTACATTGGACTGCTCTGTCAAGGGACGGTTTAATAATATAACAAAAAGTACATTCATACAAATTCTATTTGGATATATAGGCAGTTCAGTGTGTTCAAAATCAGCAATTAGTTATTCGCCAATGATGATTGATACTTCCTGCTGAAAGTTAATGAGAAATCCTACAGCAAATAACATTTACCTTTACAATGACAAGATATACCACAGAGTGTTTCATAATCAAATCTGTTTACTGAAAATATAAATTAAATCATCTGGAAAAAACAGATGTATGTGTTTACTGTCATTTTAATTATATACTCACTGTTATCACATTTCTTGTTAAATGTTACAGATGTTATAAAATATTTTTCCGGTAAAAAATAATTTGTATCTCTTGCCAACACTGGCAAGACATACAAATCATTTTTTCACAGTAAACACATACATTTTTTTTCCTGATGATTTAATTTATAGTTTCAAACTTGGCTCTGCCTTGCCTAACCCTGTAACTCTTGTCTGCCCTGCCCATGTGTGGTAGTCATTCGCTGTGCTTTGGGGAATGTATACTGTTGGTGTCTCGGGTTACTATGAAATGGTTCTATTTCAAACACAATCTTAAATCAAAATATGGATCTTGTCTTCTGCATGATTGTTCATCTTTTCCATCAGTTTGCGCTCATTGTCTGTTGTGAAATCCACATTTTTAAATCTCTGTGGAACTGATAATGCATAAAAAATACATACATATGTTAGTTATTTTGTCAGGCCAGGCATTTAACCAAGTAACTTCAAATCTCTCAGGGTTTAGGCCAAATGACTACAGCTATGGCCAAACGTTTTTGTATCACCCTATAGAATTAACACATTTAGCTTCACAAAGTCGAATGAAACCTGCTGAATAATGTTACGTTAACATATTGAATTACATACCACTTTGTAGTTCTCCATATACTTAAAGAAATTATATATATATATATATATATATATATATATATATATATATATATATATATATATATATATATATATATATATATATATACATACATATATATATACACTACCGGTCAAAAGTTTTAGAACACCCCCATTTTTCCAGTTTTTATTGAAATTTAAGCAGTTCAAGTCCAGTGAATAACCTGAAATGGTACAAAGGTAAACTGCCAGAGGTTAAAAAAAAAAGTTTAGGTTACTAAAAACTGAAAAATAATGTACATTTCAGGGTTATACAAAAAGGCCTTTTTCAGGGAACAAGTAATGGGTTAACAACTTACAGCTGTTCTGCAGCAATGGAAGTAAATTAAGCCTTGAAAGTTGATGCTAACAATTCCTACAGGTGTCCCAACTTTTGTTGATTACTTACAAACCCTCTGTTTGTATAAAAGCAGTGTTGGAACAGACTGTGTTACTACACCCTCTTAAGCATTATTTGGACAGTATTGTACTGCAGGAAGTAGTATATTGCTCCCGTAATGGAGAGAAAAAGGCAATTAACAAAGGAAGACAGACAGACCATTATAACCCTTAAAAGTGTAGGTCTTTCCTTTAGAGAAATTGCAAAGAAAGCCAAGGTGTCAGTGAGTACAGTTTCCTACACCATCAAAAGGCACTTGGAAACTGGAGGAAACTCTGACAGGAAGAGGTCTGGCAGACCCAAAGCCACAACAGAATCAGAAGACAAGTTTCTGAGAGTCAACAGCTTGCGTGATAGGCGACTCACAGGTTAACACAGGTTAGCACAGCTTAACACTGGTTGAAGTAAGCAAGTCTCAGTTTCAACTGTGAAGAGAAGACTTCGAGCTGCAGGTTTGACAGGTCGAGTGGCAGTAAGAAAGCCATTGCTAAGATGTCAAAATAAGAAAAAGAGGCTTGCCTGGGCCATGATGCACCGCCAGTGGACTACTGAAGACTGGAAGAAGGTCTTATGGACCGATGAATCAAAATTTGAAATCTTCGGTTCATCACGCAGGGTTTTTGTACGCTGTCGAGTAGGCGAAAGGATGGTAGCTCGGTGTGTGACACCAACTGTCAAACATGGAGGAGGAAGCGTGATGGTCTGGGGCTCTTTTGCTGGATCCAGAGTCGGCGACTTGCACAGAGCGAGTGGCACCCTGAACCAAAACTGCTACCACAGCATTTTGCAGCGCCATGCAATACCCTCTGGTATATGCCTAGTTGGTCAGGGGTTCATCCTACAGCAAGATAATGACCCAAAACATACCTCCAGGCTATGTCAGAACTACCTTAGAAGAAAAGAACAAGACAGTAGGCTTCAAATCATGGAATGGCCAGCACAGTCTCCAGACTTAAACCCCATCGAGCTGGTTTGGGATGAACTGGACAGAAGGGTGAAAGCAAAGCAACCTACAAGTGCAACACATTTGTGGGAACTTCTGCAACAGTGTTGGGAAGAACTTTCCGAACAATATTTGATTTCCATTGTAGAAAGAATGCCACGAGTGTGTTCGGCTGTTATATCTGCAAAAGGTGGCTACTTTGAGTCAAAAATTTAGATTAAATTTTGTTAAACAAAACGATTCCATGATTTCTTTTTTATCTCCAATTGTTTATTTGTTCTATGCTTTAATTTCAGAGTACATTGAGACATTAACCCTTTGCGGTCCATTTATTAATCGCGCGTCAGGCACGCCAGGTCTAATTAATTTTCACATGTGCAGTTAATTTTATACGCGCTGTTTAAAAGTATTTTTTTTCACAGTCAAACGGGTTTAAATGGCCCTGCATATCAACAAAGCACACACTAGGCATCTCCAGCCCCGCCCCAGCCTTTTGTTTGCTATAGCGTTCAGCTGTGTAAGAAATAAATAATAATAATAATAATAGTCGTAAAAACCGATCGATCATCTCCAGATCACTCGTTTTATCACCAAACTCCTCAATAATGCGATCCAAGTCATTATTTTATTACTATAACATCTGAAAAAAGCTCTGCAAATGTCCATGATAGTCTCATTGCGCTGACGCACTTAGCCAGCTTGTTTACTATGGACGCCCATTATCTGATACCTGATACCATTTATGACTATTCATGAAATACGCCTTTTTTTTTCCCCGACTTGTCTCGGCTCCTGTCGCTACCACTCGGCAATTGAATGGTTTTCTCGGCTTTTTCCGGAGAAAAAAACGACTAAACACCCGTTTATTGCGTTGCTATAATGATGTCGGACCCAGTCCGACAAAGGACCTGTGAGGAATAATTGCAATGTCGGACCCAGTCCGATATATATATATATATATATATATATATATATATATATATATATAATATATATATATATAAAAATTGAAAAATGTAACTAACATGAAATCTAACATTAAATACTGTATTACTATTATGGCTTCCGGTAGGTGTTTGTGATATTATTTTGTAGTTTCTTCGATTACATGTCTAAATTATGTTCATTTAATTTATTATAATTATATATATATATATATATATATATATATATATATATATATATATATATATATATATATATATATTATATATATATAATGTGTATATATATATGTATGTATGTATGTATGTGTGTGGTTTTTTTATTTTTGGTCTCAATCCTAAAATTATAGGTGATGCAAAACTTTTGGCCATAACTGTACAGAAGCCTATTAAGTAGCAGCCTATTTTAATATTGAAGATGATTTTCCCTGGTTTCAGTAAGCAAGCTAATTCTGTTTACCTCACCCATTTCCTAGCTTTTCAATATCCATCTTTAGGCTGTGTTCTACTTCTTGTGGGGTTAAAGACCTATTTTTTTAGTGTTTTTAGTAATAGTGTTACTATTACTAAAAACAAACAAACAAGCAAAAAAAATTTCTAGCTTCCTGACACTTGAGAACTTGCATATCTACACAGTAAAACAAACTTGTGCATGCATCGTTTGATTGTAGCTTGTTATTTCTTGTAAACAAGTAATGTAATGTAAAGCTTTAAGTATAGAATAAGGACACTGCTTAGTATTTTTTTCTCATTGATGTAGCACAGAAAGTAAAAGTAAACCAAATAAATAAAAGAACAACAACATAATTACTTGGTTATTATTTAACATGCTTAAGCCATGCTGTGGTATGTTTTGGCTAATAAACCACTAGCCAAAGATTGCTGGAAAATTCTTTATCCGGCTTCTGTTTTGGTACAATGAAGTTCCCTTTCAAATACAAAATGTAACCATTACCATATGGGTATTTGCATCTTAAAGACCCGAAACCTGAATGAGATATATCAAAGCTGCTCGACGAGCCTGTGACGCAGTCATGGCCCGTCCCCGAGGACTTAAAAACACTGCGGTCACAGCCCTGACCTGACAGGAGAGCTGTTTCAGAGAAGTACTTACTTTTTTTGCTATATATTTCAAATTTCCAACTGTACTGTCCCGGTTCCGACCCGGTACCGACCCAGTGCTAAAGTCACTGAACCGGTACTGAACCGACCCGGCTCCAACCCGCTACTGACTGGTGCTTACACCCCAGGTCTGTTACCAAACCGGTCTTGTTTGGGTCGGCCCGCCCGGTTGCATTCTATAAGCAGATTGAGGCAGCATCTGTACACCTGTGTACTGTACACTGCATTGCTTGCTGCTTGCATCATGTCTGGGTTTTATCCCTGCGACACATGCAAGGACAGTCTGCCTGTGGAGGACAAGCACGGCAGATGTTCTTCGTGCCTGGGGCCATAGCACACCAAGGAGGCACTGGTAAACTTCAGTTTCTGTGAGATTTATGCACAGTTCTCTAAGCGCACACTGGAGAAACATCTCCTTCGCAGCTCTACAAAGTGTTCTGCGTCCCTTACTCCTGCACAGCGCTATTCCCCATCACCCTCTATTAGAGAGGTGGCTGCATCCTCACCCCATGGCTCTGTGCCAAGGGGACTGGAGGTGATGGAAAAGCTCTCGGCATCAGTTTCCCACCAAGGAACGGTGCTCGCAGAATTACTGTGTAAACGTTCAGTGCCTGTCCCTTTTGGGCCCCAGGGGGCTACGAGCGCAGATTGGCAACAGGAGGACATGCTGTCCATCTGCGCCTTTTGAAGCGGGGGGCGAACAGGAGCTGGCATTCCTGTCTGTGGACGGAGTCAGACAGCATATCCCCTGTGGTTAAGCTCTCCCTGTGGGCAAAGCTTCTACTGCTGATAAAGAAGGCCACTGCAGTCTTGCAAGTGTCCTGGCCTACACAAGGTGAGACAAGGCAGTCTATCTTTGATGATTAGCCTGCCATATCTCCCGTGGCCCCCCCAGTGAACTTGGATTTTCTTTTTGAGATCCAGTCGTCCTGGTACCATCCGGCTACAGCTCCCTATATAGGGTGCATGATGCGGAGGAACTGGGCCTTGCCCAATTTCCACCTTTTTAATAGTATAATAAAATGCTTTTAATAGTAATCTGGTAGCCTACCAGTCTTATTTGCTAAGGTCCCTTTCCGACAGACACAGGCCCTTGCCACCACAGCTGGAAGAGCTGTGCCTGGTTAATAAGAAACAGCTCCGTGTGTTGAAACTTAACGAGGCAGGTTGTAAGAATCTGGCGCTCTATTGGTGCACTGTGTATTCATGCTGTAGTGGGGTTGGTATGGTTCAGTCCACACAGGGTAAAAAAAGTATTTCTTCTTACGTTTGTTATATATTTAATAAAATTGCTTCTTTCCTCGTATGATGCACTCCACACACAGAGTGAACTCCCAGTCTCCATGTCACTTGGGTCAGGAGAAGAGCCGATCTCTTTCCCAGAGATCCTTTATATAATCCTTTTTTTGGCCCCAAGTAATGTCTCTCCTCTATAAAGCCTCCCCTTCCTGTCCAAATTTCTCCTGCGTATGCTTGGGTTAGGACTCAGTATAGTTTTTGGCGTTACGTACTTACATTTTCTTGTTTGTCTTTAAGAAAATTTACTATATATATTTATTTATTTTTTCCCCTTTCCTATTCTCTCTAGCACTACTAGTTATTCTCAGTGGCTATCGGTATTTTCACACACAAGCCTTCTGTGGGTTCACTGTGTGGTTCTCCGCTTTCACCATCTTGTGATAGAGAGGTCTGTCTTATGTGTGTTGACATGTCAGACGCACCGATTCAAAGGGTAGGCTCCTCCCCCAGTTCCGCGTTCTAAAAAATATCGCACTTCATCAGCTAAAATGTCAACTAAACGACAAAGCAGCTCCACAGAGCGTCGGAGCTCCTCCCCGTCTCCCCCAAGGAAGAGAAGGAGTAAATCCACTCATTCCCACAGCAACAGAGAGAGAGATGCAGTGGCCATTACCGTGACCCCTACCGAGGCTACCCAGCCGACAACTCCAGAGGAATTCTTACCAAGGATATTTTTTTTCAGTGGCTGCAAGTTTGAAAGCTCAAGACAACTTGTACCTCTGCAAAAGGTAACACTGGTGACTGACACAGCAGCAGCAGCTTGGAGTGCACAAGACCAATACTACTCTGCTGACACACGCAGTTTGGGAGATGAAGACATCATGGACTCCGCCCCTGATGATGACGGGTCAGTAGCTGGAGGTGGTGTTTCAATGGTATACACTAATGTGGAGGCGGTTTTGAGAAGGATATTCTCCTCTCTCAACGCTAATACCCAGACTTTAGTTAAGGAGGACAATTTCCTGCAAAGGATAAACACGTCTTCGAAGGTTTTCCCTTCCATGAGGCAATCTGGAGGCCCATTGAGGCTTTATGGCAAAAACCTGCATATGCTGCATCATATCTACACAGAGTAGATCAATTCTATAGAGTACCTACTGGACACAAAGAACATCTTTTTAAGCAGCCCAAAATAGATACCATAATGTCTACACCAACCACCAGTGCATCTTCCAAATCCTCCACACCAGTGGGTGCAGACAGGAAAATTGATACGCTGCCTCCACTTGCAATATGCGCATCAACAATTATCAAATTCACGCAACCAAATATCAACACAGATTATGGAGCCAGGTGTCTGCTGCCTTACAGACCCCTACTCCAGAGAACACTGAAATCGCTATGCAGCTTGCAGAAGAGGGGAAAAAAAGGTGCATCTCACAGAGGGGAGAGTGACCACCATTGGATAACTGGCGGGTCATTTCAACGTGGGAGCCAGGCCAACAGCACACTCCTTTCAACAGTTTCTGGGGCACATGGCAGCAGCAGTTCCTCTGGTAAAAGACGCAAAATTACACATGACACACAGTGGATTTAGCCGTACCCTTTCCAGCAATGGAACGCTCCACTGCTACACATTCTCCTGTTGTATGGGTCATGATATAAACCGAGTTTCACGTTTGCCTATGACAGCACATTACGAGTGCGAGACAAAAAGATAACTAACAGTGAATTAAAGAGCAGTGTTTTAATACTGTACATGTAGTCATTCTTTTCATTTAAACAAATGCATATAGTTTACTACAGGACAAATACATTTTGCATCGTTAACTGGAACAAAAACAGTTTGTCATTATCTAAAGGCATGAATTGTCGACTGATGAGAGTTATCAATTAGGCGTTGCACTTGGTGTTTTTTGTGTGTGTGTGTGTGCATTTGTATAAGACTGACCATGTTAAAATTTGGTGACGTTGGTGTTTTGCAACTGAACTGTATCCCGTTAAGCTCGCCCATGCAGCATTTGTTGACAGGCTGCACAAAATGTCAGTTTATCAGCTGAGATGATTATTAGTTGTTTGTTGCATTAGTTATAGCCTGTGGTTACTTAGTAAAGACACCGGTGACTCAGCATTTGACTGCTGCACCAAACAAATAAGTGGGTTTATGAGATGATGTTAAGAGAGGTAATTTCTCAAAGAACCTTTGGTGCATGGCGGGTGGTTTTTCAAAAATCATGAATCAGGAAGTGAGTTTTAGGAAGAATAGAGTAAGAAAAAAATACTCCCTTAAAATTAAAAACGCCACAACTCACTGATAACACTAACCCGACCCGAGCCCGAACCATAATATACAAACTAGACCTGACCCGACCCGAACCCGACACTTAATGTTGGGTCCCGTCGGGCTCGGGTCAGGTAGCAAGGCTCTATGTCGTACCACAAAAACACAAGATCAATGCTTCATCATTTGAAATGAAAACATTCAGAATTACCGTGGATGGAGTTACTGATGGCAGTAAAAAGCAAACATCCATAATAAACAGAACACTCTAGATGACTACTGTGAATACATATAACACTATTTTGAAAGTTTTTCCCCCCCCCACTGAATTCAGAGAACGCATAATTGTAAATTAATTATGTGTAGGCTTTAATTTACCAGTATACTTTTACGCAGATCATTTGTTTTCCTTTATCTAGGTCATTTGTCAACAGAAGGGGCTATTTAAAAAAAAAAAAAAAAAGTTTAGTTATTCAAAGACCAAATTTCCATTGTTTTTTTTTTTTTTTTAGATTCTATTGATTTTTTAATTTTACGTGCAGGACAGTCACTATAAGATTGTTACCTTTATTAAAAATGTGCACGGATGAATCTACCGTGTGTGTGTGTTTTTTTTTTTTTTTAAAACCTACGGTTAATCAACTAAGCACAAGTTAACTGATCAAAAATTTGAATCAAGTGACAGCCCTAATCTCACTATATACTTTGTATGTGTTTTTTTTTTTTTTTTAATTTGTAGTTGTTAAAACGTTATTTCCTTATTTAGGGATTCTTTGCTTGGAAAATATTAACCAGGGCTGTCAGTATACATCAAAATGTAATATGTTAAATGTTAAAACACTGACACCTGCGTAGCATTTAAACGTTCATAAAAATGTACCAAAACCACATCCCATTGGGTGCCGCTATTACACCAGGGCATATGTTTGGTCCCGTGGTGGACGAGATGCTGCAGATCTCTCACTGTGCATGGGAATCCACAAAGGAGCTAGTTCGCTTGCATCCCAAGTGACCACCCCAGTGCGCAAACCAGCAGCAAACTGATGCTCTAGGCCCCAGCAGCCTCAAAGACCGGCACAGCCGCCTGTGCCGTCTGCCAGAGGTGGTGTTCAAACCTGGAGGCTTTAATAGGTTCCGCCGCCCGACGTAGACAGAAGCCGTGCAGCAGCCCTAGGGGTTTTCTGCCACAGGCCCGGGGCCCCATTGCAGGGAGCCATCTGGAATATTGGCGTCAGTGCACCACGGACATCATGGGGACGTGTAACACTATTTTTTTTTTTGGAACCCTGCTACTTGCTCTTTTAAGGTTGCTGTAGTAAAACCATTGCTTAAAAAACCTATAATGGATCTAAAAGTTCTTAACAATTTTAGGTCTATTTCAAGTCTCCCCTTTTTATCCAAAGTTTTAGAGAAAGTAGTAGTTGACCAATTTGAATGCATTTTTTGCAGTACATAATATAGATCAGAAATTTCAGTCAGGCTTCGCCCTGGTCATACCGAAACTGCACTTCTTAGTCGTAAATGATGTGCTGTTATCTTCCGATATGGGCTCACCCTCAGTTCTTATACTTATAGATCCAAGTGCAGCATTCAACACTATTGATCATACTATTTTGATTGATCGTCTTGAGCATCTAGTAGGATTGTCAGTTTGTGTCTTGTCTTGGTTTAAATCTTATCTTTTTAAATAGGTTTCAATTTGTAAAAATTGAGGAAGAACCCTCTTTTATATCTGAAGTTGCATGTGGTGACCCACAGGGTTCCATTCTTGTTTCAATTTATTTTTTCTTGTATATGCTACCCTTAGGCGATATTGGCCGTAGACATCAGGTACATTGTTATGCTGATGATAATTATATTTGAAACCGGATGACACCTCAACTGAAAATATTCTTACTACCTGTCTTGCTTGATCGTATTAGATGTTTTCATTGTCTTTGAAATAGAAACTACAAATAGGATGTTTTTGTTGGGCTGAAAAAAAAAAACCTCTGGGAATGTGGGTGTGTGAGAGAGAAAGCTGCAACATCAATCAAAGCCACTACCTTCAAAGCAAACAGCCTATCAATCAAGTTGTGTAAGTAGAGGCAAGTCTGGCAGGTTCACAAAGGGCTTGACTGTCTCTATATGAAGTTCAGTGCAGTTCAATGACAGAATGCAGTAGTAACATAACTAAGATGGGACGCATAGCGCAAAACCGAGCATGGATGATGGTGGCTACCCAAAGACCACTAGGGAATTTAACATAGACGATTGAGGCCGCAAAGGAGTTATCCTCTGGACATACCAATGATGCAGATCTTTTTCACATATTACTTGTTTACAAACCATTCAATATGACAAGCCTCATCTTATAATACCAGGGATTAGTGCTCCAGATAAGATTTGGGGTCTAGATACGCGGTTGTCTGTTATTGACTTTTCCTAAATACATGTATTAAATACCCTGATGGCGTTCTGAAAGGCAGGATCGCAAAAATAAAGTTATTACCCCTCTACCTAGAACTGCCAGAGCAGTCATTGTGACTGCCTTTTACAGTACATGTTTTTATTTTGACTATAACCTACAATATTTTATATACAAGCCTGTTATTTCTACTGGACCTGGCAGCCATCAATTCCTTCATTTTGTACAAGGAATGCACCAGGGAAAATATTAGTAGGAGAGATTTCATCTTGAAGCCCCACAGCTCCTGGGCAGAAACATTTCGATCAGAAAACTGCAGCTCAATCTGGATTATGTTCTGCAAGTGACACACACGCAAGAGAAAACATATGTTACTTTCATTTTACATTAAAAACTACTTTCGTTTTTACAGTTATGTATGTACCTGTTTACACTCTAGTTTTCTTTTGAAATGTTTATTATAGTTTTTCATTTTTTGTAGTGCTTTATATGTGGTAAGTTAGAAGATAAAAAATGCTTGAATAAAACTTTTGAGTTGTATCCAATAGTTTGTCTTTCATTTTAATATTGATGTTTTAAAATGTAAGTTTTAAACATCAATATGTAAGTTTTAAAAGGAAGTTTTAGGGGAGGTGGGAGGGGAGGTAGACAAGCTGTGCAGCAAAATTGCTATGCTTATTTTTACACATTAAATTTAGTGCGTATTTTATGTTTTAAAAACGGCAGGTACAGAGTAGTGCTGCATGAAACGATTATTAATGTAATCAATTAATCTATCGATTGTTGCTCCGATTGATCGACTATTTGGATAAATACCAACACATCACTCAATAGCTAGCAATTTGAACCAAGTTAACACACTGCAAGACTGAATTACTGGTAAATACTATGTATGCAAATTTAATTATTATTATTATTATTATTATTATTATTTATTTCTTAACCGACGCCCTTATCCAGGGCGACTTACAATTGTTACAAAATATCACATTATTTTTACATACAATTACATTACACTATGTAACACAATTTTTGTTCCTGGGTAGTAAGTGTTATTTCCTAATTGCTTATGCCTCAAAGGTATAGAAAATGGCTATTATTCCCCACAAACTTGGCTTTTGTGACCAGGACAGTAATATTTTGAAATGTACCTATTTCCAATGAGAAAACGGGCGAATTTGTGTCTTTTCGTTCACATAAAGTCAGAAAAAAACAACATATGAATCCAAATTAACATGTATTTATACTAAAGTAATACAAAAATGACTACAAAAGATTTAGAAGTGAGTAGTTTTTCGAGATTTACGATTATACTGTAAATCACTTTCACGAGTCAACCCCCAAATGTAGTCTCCCATCATGTTCTCGTTATACTGTCCTTGGTAGTGGCGTTCAAAGTCCAGTATATCCTGGTGAAAGCGCTCGCCTTGCTCCTCCGAGTACGATCCCATGTTCTCCTTGAATTTATCAAGATGAGCATCAAGGATATGGACTTTGAGGAACATCTTACAGCCCATTGTGCCATAGTTCTTCACCAGAGTCTCAACCAGCTCCACATAGTTTTCGGCCTTGTGATTGCCCAGGAAGCCTCGAACCACTGCAACAAAGCTGTTCCAAGCCGCTTTCTCCTTACTAGTGAGCTTCTTGGGGAATTCATTGCACTCCAGGATCTTCTTTATCTGTGGTCTGACGAAGACACCGGCTTTGACCTTTGCCTCAGACAGCTTAGGGAAGAAGTCTTGAAGGTACTTGAAGGCTGCCGACTCCTTATCTAGAGCTCTGACAAATTGTTTCATAAGGCCCAATTTGATGTGCAGTGGTGGCATCAGCACCTTCCGGGGGTCCACCAGTGGCTCCCACTTGACGTTGTTCCTCCCCACAGAGAACTCGGTCCGCTGTGGCCAGTCCCGCCTGTGGTAGTGCACCTTGGTGTCCCTGCTGTCCCAAAGGCAAAGATAGCAGGGAAACTTGGTAAAACCGCCTTGGAGACCCATCAGAAATGCCACCATTTTGAAGTCTCCTATGACCTTGATGCCATCTCAGAAAAATGCAGATATGTATCCACTTAGGCAGCTGGAACTAAACTGAACTGGTGGGCTTAAGGCCCCTGTATTTATACTACTATTTATATTAGTAGAAAGTTCTAGAAGTTACTCCAAGTTTACTCAGCACTGAATCTATCTGGAATGTTCTGGAAAACAGGTAAATTTCAAAATATCACTGTCCTGGTCACAAAAGCAAAGTTTGTGGGGAATAATAGCCATTTTCTATACTTTTGAGGCATAAGCAATTAGGAAATAACACTTACTACCCAGGAACCAAAAAAAAAAAGAAATTGTTACACGGTGTTATTATTATTATTTTACATTTTGTAGATGTTTTACATGTGGACATAAGTATGCCCAGAGGTCTGCAGCAAAATACATGGACAGTTTTATAGGCATGTGACTGCAGTCTGCTGTGACACTATGCAGATGCACTGGCTGCCTGGATCACCCATGCCCCTCCAATTGGTTCACATAGTGTGTATTTTGTGTACCCCTGATCGGGCCTCTCTTGTGTCCTTAACGACTTGTTCTCGGTCTGTCACTATTTCACATGAGTAGTTCTTAGTAGCGACGCTGTTTTAATGTGCAATTGCTCTCTAAACTGTCTGTGATTTAATTTGGTAAAATTCCCCTTCTGGCTGGAATTTCCCCACCACTTGTTGAAATGTTTTCCAGTTAGATGCAGAGGGGCCTTTATCTGTGTCACATCATTGTGTGGCAAGACATTAGATTGTGAAAAATATGTATACAAATGTTTGTTAGCAACATACTCGGCTGCAGAATTGGGCGATAAGCTTTGCAGTTTACTTAAGAAAATGTGTTGCTTTAACTTTTAAAGTATAGCCTAGCTTCTTGTTGCCACAGAACATTTTATTCTGTAAAGACCACTTGCTTTCAGAATGGGTTTTTAGTACTTGTTTATGAAACACTTGTCACATAGCAAAGCTGATCTATATTATGTTTTTTGATATTTTAAATGATTAGCATTTCGGATGAACGCACTCATACAAAAATTCAGAAATTATCAGGATTTCTTCATCTTCATCTTCATTTTTATTCTTTATTCATGAATTATGGAGGTTTACTTTAAACACATGTTTCGTGCTCAAACGGCCATCCTCAGCATTTAACATATTGTACATTTCCAGTGGTATTTATACCCAACCAATAAAAGTATTCAATTAAATACATTAATACAAAACAAAACAGATGTTGGTTTAGAATATTGTAATATGCCATATATATATATATATATATATATATATATATATATATATATATACACACACACACACACACACACACACACACACACACACACATATATTATACAAAAAAAAAGTTGCTTGCTGTATGCAACTAATTAATGACAAGAGCCAAGTTTCATGATTCTTCTCCTTCAGTTGCTTTGATTACGTGTGCCTTGTTGATGTGTTTCCGGCTGTTATTATGTTGTAGTAAAACATGGTGTTTATTCCAGCCAGGCCATGATGATTCTTGTGTTTGTATACCTGATCTCTTCCGATTTGAAATACAGAAAGAGGGCATGATTCAGAGAGAGCCTTCCCAATGATATGAATCTCCTTTTAAGGTTTTGGAAGAGTTCAGTGATTTGATCCCTCAACCATGTGAGGGTCACACGCCCATGCCTGCTTCCTGACATCACCTCAGTGGATTAAGTAACCTCACAACAACTACAGGTTCTAGAGAGGTGAATGAAGGATAAGAGTATTTCATAGGCTTCATCAGTTTGTGGAGGACTCTGTTTTGAAATGCAGTTTATATGCTTATACCTACTATGAAGCCAATCTTAGATGTACAGGTGAACCTGATTTCTATTTAATAAACATTCCATTAAAACACAACTTAATGGGTTTTCTGCTCAGTTTGCCAATGTAAAATCAAATTCATTGAAGCTGAAGATGTGTCCTCATTTATACATTACCAGCTAGCATGCTTTCTTTTGAAAGAAGCAGATTTACTATAAAATCTATGTAAATTAAAGTCAAATAAAGTGGTTTGCTGTTGCTAATGGAAAGCATGTACCACTGAATTGTGGTGGTAGATCTTCACATACGGTTTTCTACACTTATATATACCTTGTGGTTTTTGTTTTATTTCAAGGCGCATTGTGTGTGCATTCAGAGCTGACATATTGGTATGACTCAGATAGAAGCAATATAAATAACCCAAGGCCAGTGACAACAAATTGTTTTTTTTTTTTAGAATAGGTGTTACAGTGGAACGTTTTAGGGTTGCTGGAACCACCCCAGAGACAGATGTTTAGTTTTGGTAATAAAGAGAGCAAGATAAACAATGCATTCAGCTACAAGCTTAGTTGGCCAAGGGTCCAGAGAACAGGTTATAGAGTGTGAATGATTAATTATAGTAACAATATTGTCAACCTTAGCTACAGTAAAAGCTACAGAGTAGATACATTTTCTATAGTAACGTGTGTCTTGAGCATTAAGTGACAGCAAAGAATTTCTAATGGATTCAACTTTATCTGTGAAAAATTTAGCAAAATCCTCACAATTTAGAGAAGTACAGCCAGCCACTCCCCAGTAATGTTGTTGAAGCCGACACCCTGGGATCCTTCAAGAAGCTGCTTGATGAGATTCTGGGATCAATAAGCTACTAACAACCAAACGAGCAAGATGGGCTGAATGGTCTCCTCTCGTTTGTAAACTTTCTTATGTTAATTTTGCTAAAGGTTCTGAAGAGTACTTTAGAGTTGCCATGACCCTCAGTAATAATGTCAGAGTAATAAACAACTCTAGCTGATGCAGGAGCATATAAGTAGACACATGTTACTTCCAGATCTCCCTATAGACAGTCAGTCCCAAGCTTCTCCATTTACAATCAAGTTTACATCCAATCATAAGAACATAAGAAAGTTTACAAATGAGAGGAGGCTATTCGGCCTATCTTGCTTGTTTGGTTGTTAGTGGCTTATTGATCCCAGAATCTCATCAAGCAGCTTCTTGAAGGATCCCAGGGTGTCGGCTTCAACAATATTACTGGGGAGTTGGTTCCAGATTCCCACGATTCTCTGTGTAAAAAAAAAAAAAAAAAAAAAAAAAAAAAAAAGTGCCTCCTATTTTCTGTTCTGAATGCCCCTTTATGTAATCTCCACTTGTGACCCCTGGTCCTTGTTAATTTTTTCATGTTGAAAAATTCCCTTCGGTTGACATTGTCAATACCTTTTAGAATTTTGAATGCTTGAATCAGATCGCCGCGTAGTCTTCTTTATTCAAGACTGAGTAGATTCAATTTTTTAAGCCTGTCTCCATATGACATGCCTTTTAAACCCAGAATAATTCTGGTCGCTCTTTGCACTATTTCTAGAGCGGCAATATCCTTTTTGTAGCGAGGTGACCAGAACTGAACACAGTATTCTAGATGAGGTCTTACTAATGCATTGTAAAGTTGTAACATTACTTCCCTTGATTTAAATTCAACACTTTTCACAATATAGCCGAGCATCCTGTTGGCCTTTTTTCATAGCTTCCCCACATTGTCTAGGTCTTTTTCATAGATTCCTTCTTCAATTTCATTATCTCCCATATGGTATTTATCATGCACATTTTTATACTTTTCTCTATTAAATGTCATTTGCCATGTGCCTGCCCAGTTCTGATGCTGTCTAGATCATTTTGGATGACCTTTGCTGCTGCATCAGTTTGCCACCTCTATTATTGTGTTATCTGCAAATGTAACAAGTTTGCCTACTATACCAGAATATAAATCATTAGTGTAGATTAGGAATAGCAGAGGACCTAATACTGATCCCTGTGGTACACCATTGCTTACCTCACTCTATTTTGAGGTTTCCCCTCTAATCAGTACTTTTTGTTTTCTACATGTTAACCACTCCCTAATCCATGTGCATGCATTTCCTTGAATCCCTACTGCGTTCACAGTTTGAGAATGATCTTTTATGCGGGACTTTGTCAGAAGCTTTCTGGAAATCTGAATAAACCACGTCATATGCTTTGCAATTATCCATTGTCGATGTTGCATCCTCAAAAAAATCAAGCAGGTTAGTTAGACACGATCTCCCTTTCCTAAAACCATGCTGACTGTCTCCCAGGATACTGTTACCATATAGGTCATTTTCCATTTTGGATCTTATTATAGTTTCCATAAGTTTACATATAATAGAAGTCAGGCTTATTGGTCTGTAGTTACCTGGTTCGGTTTTGTTTCCCTTTTTGTGGATCGGTATTACGTTTGCAATTCTCCAGTCTGTCGGTACAACCCCTGTGTCAAGAGACTGTTGCATGATCTTGGTTACTGGTTTGTAAATAACTTCTTTCATTTGTTTGACTACTATTGGGAGGATCTCATCCGGCCCAGGGGATTTGTTTATTTTAAGAGCTCCTAGGTCTTAGTTATGCTAAAGTTATTTAAAACAGGATAGGAACAGGTTGACATGTGGGGCATGTTGTCCATATCCTCCTTTGTAAAAATTTGGTCTGTATACCAGGGCGAGGAATGGACACGAGTTACTTTCCTAGTTTTTAGACATGATCAATAATGTGTAGATGGTAACTGCATCATCAACACATGTAGGTTCTGTATTAAAAGTGGAAGACAAGAAGGAATCAAAAAGGTTAGTGGCAGACAGTAGTGCCTTATCGGTTTTGAAGTTGGTCGGGATGGAGAAGGAACATTTGTCAGGCAGTGATAATGAAGTGATCAGAGAGCACAGTAAAACCCAGATAAATAAGATCATCTAATGTATGACTGTGAATATGTGTTGGAAAGTAGACTGTATGAGACCAAAATAATCAAGAACAGATTGTAAACCTGCAGCCAAAGGAGAAGATAAGGAGTCAATGTGGATATTAATGTATCCAGTGATCAGTAAGTCATTTGAGTCAATAGAAATTAAAGATAACAACTATAGGACATGCTTCAATAAAGGTGGAGTGGCATAATAGTTAATACAGTATGCAGTAAAGTTTGCTGATCGTCAGTTACACCTGTGCCTTTCATTTGAATAGTGATTAGATAGGCTTTAAAATTCTTTCTCTCTTGTTACAGCTTCTTTGTAATGTCGGCCACTGTGAAGAGAAATTAGGTTTTACTTATGAAGAAATAATAATATGGTAAGTCCCATTTATCTGTGATGTATGTGTTCATTTCAAATATAGTACTTTACAAATAACATCTCAAATATAAAATCAAATATATAATCTTGAATTATCAGCTAGAATGTAGTGATGTTACCTTGCAAATGCAAGGTATTTGCATACCTTATGCAAGTTTATTTGCATACACATCAGTATGACACCGAGACAAAAGTAGTAGGTTAATGTCTGTTTAAAATCAGTCTGAGGAAGATGCCAGTTCAATTATTATTTATGTATAGTGTTTTTTTACATATTTGCCTGCTCAAGTAACATAATTTTCACTTTTTGTATAAAAATAAACTTTATAGTTCTAATATTTTTACACCACATATAGGAGGATGTCTTGATAGGACCTAAACCCAGTAACATTGCTTATTTATACATGTTATATTTGTTATAAATAATATGTATCAACTGTAATCCCTTTTCCTTTTGGAGATCCTTGTTTTGCTCTGCTGCAAATCCAATTCAGCAAACCAAAGCTGGAACTGCCACAGGCTCTTGCATGACCTGTGCTCTGCTCTGCACTGCCAGCTCCTGATCTGCAGCCAGAAAAGGATCTACACTAATTTCACAAGAAAACCCCTAAAGTCATGCAGCTTTTTACTATCGGGGGGCAAAAAAACATCTAAATGCCATGCAGTCAGAAGTCCTCCTCTCCCAAATTGGATCCTCTGTCAGCAGACCGACTATGATTTAGAATGTTACAACTTTTCAAAGTAGAAAATGTAGATTGATTAATAGGCAACAGATTGGAAAGAGTTAAAGGTAGTAACAATACAAGAGAACAGCAGAATCTCTGATGACACGGTCTGAAAGGGTATACCACCAATGTTGATCTTTTGACCAAATGTACAGTATGTATACTGTGTGTAATATTTTTAATGCAAGGAAGTCCACATGTTTATTCCCAATATTGGCAACATCCCATAACCAATATTGATCTATGTCTTTCTTCATGAATAGTAAATCTAAACAAAGCAATGGCGTGTACTCAAATAGATACTTATAAATATCTCCTAAACATTCTGGTGGAATGATTTAATTAGATGTGTGTTAGAAATGTGTTATGAGATGTGTAGTAGGATATAATTCTCAGAATGTTGTTCTTCCCCCTGCAGTCTGCGATTAGCATTATTAAATGAAGCAAAGGAGGTGCGAGCAGCAGGTCTTCGAGCTCTCCGATATCTCATCCGAGATACCACTATTCTACAGAAGGTGCTTGGACTGCGAGTGGATTACTTGATAGCAAGGTAACATCACTACATTCTAGCTGATTGAGCGTGTGTGTGGCTTGTTTTTAACTGTCGCTAAGCACTATTACTGAAGCACTGCAGATACATTTTATCTACTGAACAGTAAATGGTCATGAAAATGCCTCGAGATCCTAGAGCTAATGTTAACGGAGAGAGAAAATAAATCCCCTCATTAAAATCTAATGTGAAATAGTCTGCTGCCTTAAAGGCTCTTTTAACTAAAATAATACATCACTAACTCCCCTTCACGTCATAGTTTTCCAGTCAGTATAATTTTTATGTAGGTATTGGGGATGCTCGCGGCACTGTTTCATGAGTCAAATCACTTGGGGGATTTGGGATAGTCTTAACTGGCTGTTTCCATTGGAGCTGTTAATTTGCTAAAATAATGAAATGTACTATTAGCACAATGGAAACAGGCTTAATTTGCATAAATGTCGCTATTATGCAAATTTCAAAAATACACTGGACTCTTATTTGGGAAATTCAGTTTGCTAGTTAATGTATATTAATACACATAAATTCATTGGAAACAAGTATTTTCCCATAAAAAGAAAACGTGACCGAATTTTTTTAATGAAAACCTGGTGCATTCTAGGAATTAGGGTTAATTGGGGAAGGTTTTTTTTACCGTTTATTTGAAGAATTTGATGCAACTACTGCAGTTACACGCACGGCCGTCGACGGTTTCTGTGACTTATTCGTGTCGCGTGGACCAGAGTCCTGCACAGGTTTTTTACAACCCGCTTTCGTCCCGGACCCATTACTGCAGGACCCGATCCAAACCCACAACCTGCTGCAGCATCGTCTTCTTACCCGCAACCCAACCCGATCCGCTTTAATAAGACCTGCAAACCTGCAAGTGTTTGTCCTGTACCTACTGCCTGCGTCGACTGACTCTCTCGCATTCGCACACAGATATATCTACCATTCTCCACAGATTGATTTTATACAGTAGGCTATACAGCGTGGTAGCATTCTCTAGTGGTCTGGATATATTTTAACCTTGTAACATATTAACTATCTATACATACTTTACTATAAAATACATGTCTATTCCTTTCGTGCCAACAGTAGAAAGGGAGCTACACCTGTGCTTTTGCAGAGATGTACCAGTTTTGTGGCTGTCGTACACAAAAACATAATGACAGGTTTTACAAGCAACGAATCCAGTCGCGTGTTCATTATTTTCATTCGCTACTATTCCAAAATAATTCCACACTTCTGATTTACCTCTCAGACTATTATCCACTACATGATGTAAGTCAGCTGAAATCACCACTGATGATTCAAATTCAGACCCGAGCCTGACCCCCCCAATTTTTTTTTTTTTTGACCCAAACCATGAAAGTTAACATTCCGACCCGAGCCCAACCCGCTTTGGTGGGTTACCCGCATGTACCTGACCCGATGCAGGACTCTCGCGTGGACGGTCTCCATTCCTTTGGCCCACGGCCCTGCAGCAGGAGCGGTCTGGCTCTTGTGGATCTTTGCAGCAGGGCCAGGGCCAGCGTAACCATATAGGCAGAATAGGAGCTGACAGATATCACTACCGTTCGTAACCAAAGTGATGATTGTATATAGTTGTATATAGTTTTGTGACGAGTCTGGTGTTCAGTAATTTGTTTATACGTTTATATATATATATATATTGTAACTACCCTGGACATAAGTAAGTAGGGGCGGGGGCGAGCCGCGAGCGGGAGAACGCATGTAGACTACTGGGGTGAGGCAGTGAGGGACAGAGCTAAAGGCTGAAAGCGAGTGCCTATCTGTGAAGCAGTGTGAGTCTCAGATATTTAAATATTTGTTTGGATATTTAAATATGTGTTCAGATCATTTAAATATTTGTTTGGATATTTGTTCTTTTTTCAAAAAGTAGTAAAACCCATTATTGCTCTGAACGCAGGCAGAGACAGCATAAAAGTAGGGGCAGGTGGGTGAGGCCGTGGCCCCTGTGTGTGTGTGTGTGTGTGTGTGTGTCTTTATTTTACAGCAAGACCTTACAATGTGTAACACGTTAAAATAGAAAAATATCCAGGAGTAAAGAATAAGTTGTGTAGGACTTACTTTACCCCAGTGCATTAAATTTAAAACAAAGGATGCCAAATAATAGTTCAAGTTAAACGTTGTTCTGTTTATTCCTGAAATAATAAATAGTACATAAAGTTGACACAGCATTTTATTTTTCCATTCCTTGCCATTGCTGTTTCTTCACAGTAAACAGTGGCCATAGACACATTTTCATAACACAAGGTTTACTTGTGACTTTTTGTAGCTGAACAAGCAAACGAAAACTGAAATTTAAACTTTAAGCACTTAAAGTAAAACAAAAGTGAAAATGGCACTGTAAAATGAAGGTGAAAAAGTTTTGCTTTCTCATTTATTACATTCCACATAACAGAAAGTCACAACAAAAATCTATAATATCAGGGCTAGACTAATGATTATATATAAAAATAATTAAAAAAATAAACACTTACCTACTGTTTTAAATAGACTGAATAACCCAAACTATCACATAGTAGGCCTATATTTAAATCAGAAAGTATTTATTGAAACCACCTTGTGCTCAACTAAGAAATGGAACTAATGCAATTCCTTGTCGAAATGTATTTTGTTTTATCCTTAAGTTCCACAAGAATGCAACTGTATCTGTCATCTAAGCATTTGATATGCCATCAGTGCAGTTAACCAGGTTATGTTTTATCGGTGCAAATTAAGTGGTACGAAATTATCCTCATGTCTTCAGTTGTTGACTGAGATTTCGGTAAATAACAAATCATACACACCTATAGACAAAAAAATAAAATTAAAAAAAAACAGCCGTTTTGAAAATGAAAGCTAATTCCTCTACGTTACCCCTATATTTAAGATTCATGCAACGTGTTATACTAACTGGTTTGTTCATAATTATGTATGCTCCCACCCTGCCTTTTCACTGCATGTTTAAATGCTGTACAATTTTGAAGAAATTAACTAAGTAATAACAGAATAAGGGATATCAACCAAGGTTTAATTAATTAATAAAATTAATTCATATATATATATACACACACACACATACACACACACACATACAGACAATGCCTATAGTAAGTAATCACACCCCTTGGACGTTTTCACAGTTTGTGTTACAACCTGAAATCTTGATGCATTTATATTGGATTTTTTTCCTTTGATTTACACAACCTACTCAACGCTTTGAAGAGGCAAGAAAATTTCTATTGTGAAACAACAGTTAATGAAAAATAAAAAAGTGAAATGTCTTGGTTAGATAAGTATTCACCCCCCTGAGTCAATACTTGGTAGAACCACCTTTGGCAGCAATTACAGCTGTGAGTCTTTTGGGGTAAGTCTCTACCAGGTTTGCACGTCTGGATATGGAATATTTGCCCATTCTTCTTGGCAAAATTGTTCAAGCTGTGTCAAGTTGGATGGGGTTCGTTGGTGGACAGAAATCTTCAAGTCTTGCCACAGATTCTCAATCAGATTCAAGTCCGTGCTTTGATCTGGGCCACTCTAGGACATTCACCTTCTTGTTTTTAAGCCACTTCAGTGTCGCTTTGGCTGTGTGCTTAGGGTCACTGTCCTGCTGAAAGGTGAATATCCGTCCCAGTCTTAGGTCTTTTGCAGACTGAAGCAGGTTTATTAAGGATTTGCCTGTATTTAGCTCCATCCACTTTGCCCTCTGCCCTGACAAGCTTCCCAGTCCCTGTCGATGAAAAGCATCCCCATAGTATGATGCTGCCACCACCATGCTTCACAGTAGGGATGGTGTTACCTGGGTGATGTGCTGTGTTGGGTTTGCGCCAGACATAACACTTTGCATTTAGGCCAAATAGTTCAAATTTTTTTTTTTAATCAGACCACATAATCTTTTGCCAAATCTTTTCTCCCACATGCCTTTTTGCAAATTCCAAGCAGGATTTTACATGGGCTTTTTTCAGAAATGGTTTCCTTCTTGCCACTCTTCCATACAGGCCAGATTTGTGGAGTATCTGAGCTATTGTTGACACGTGGACAGTTTCTTCCATCTCAGCCATGGAACGCTGTAGGTCTTTCAGAGTTGTCATCAGCCTCTTGCTGGACGGCCTGCTCTAAGCAGATTCTGGCAGGTGCCGTATACCCTCCACTTTTTAATGATCGACTTGACTGTGCTCCAAGGGATATTCAATGCCTTTTAAATCTTTTTATACACTTCCCCTGATCTGTGCCTTTCCACAACTTTATCCCAGAGTTGTTTTGAAAGCTCCTTGGTCTTCATGGTAGAATGCACTACACAACTGTGGGACCTTACAGAGACAGGTGTATTTAATCTGAAATCATGTGAACCACTTTTATTGCACACAGATGGACTCCATTTAACTTATTGTGTGAATTGTCTGAAGGCAATTGGTTGCACCTGAGCTTATTTAGGAGAGTCATAGCAAAGGAGGCGAATACTTATCTAATGAAGACTTCAGGTTTTTATTTTTAAGATTATGTAAATCAAAGGAAAAACACTACACAACAATGTACTACAATTGTCCTTACAATGAGTAAAGCAAACATCAAAAATGTGTTGTGCTTAAAATCAATTCTAAACACAATTTTAAAATAAGAAATTGTCCAACATTGTCTGCTGTTTACAATGTACCACCTCCCGCTGTAAATCATCTAAATTTTGCATGCAGCTTCGTGGATAGTTTCAAAGCCACAATTCTGCGTCAGTCTGCCAGAAATACGCAGTTGTGAAGTCAGTGTGTTATAAAAAGCTGCATGAAGTATGTGCATAAATCATGCAAGTGTGCTCTGTAGCACTGGCAACTAGTAATAAAATTGTCAATAAGCAGCATGCAGTTACTAATATCAGAATTCCATTAACATTAAAGTCTATGGGACGGGATTGGTTCCTGGGAAAATGTTGTTAATAACTGAACGTTTTCTTTGTATCAGGGTTGCTAATAACCCGCCTCTACTGTATATGTTAATCTCACATATCACACAGAGCTCTTTGCCATTTTTTTAAACTGTCGTACAAATTCTGGTGAGGCGGTAAATAAGTGCAAGGTATTTTTGTAATTTTCTAGCGAATACGAACATCTGATTTTTGTATCCGAATACATGTCAAAAAATATTCATTCGTATATTTGTCCCAGCACTAATTTTAATGGAAACCCATTTTTTCCTATACATTTCTTTCTGTACTAGAACAGCTGTTTCTGTGTGCACAATGTTCTTTTCTTCAACCAGTTCAGCGCTACTAGTTTCATTTGTACATAGTGTTCAAATAGTAGCATGTTTTACTGACTTTGTATTTTCATTGCTAGGTGTATAGACATACAACAGAGCAACGAAGTAGAGCGAACACAAGCACTTCGATTAGTCAGAAAGGTAAGGCTTCAATATAGACATATCTTATTGGGAGCTTTTCTTTTGGGAGCTACCCTAATTTTGTTTATTATTTAATAAGTCCACCGAGACTCAGGCATTTTGTGCTCTCCCATTTCAAAGATTGCAGAGCTTTCAAAGATGCATGTATTTTAACGCAACATCCTTCAGTACAGCTGTAACATCTACCGTTTATTGCTTTTTAGTGTTCAGTGTTACAAGTTAATCTTGGAACCAAAATATTATTATTATTATTATTATTAGTTTATTTAGCAGACACCTTTATCCAAGGCGACTTACAGAGACTAGGGTGTGTGAACTATGCATTTGCTGCAGAGCCACTTACAACAACATCTCACCTGAAAGACGGAGCACAAGGAGGTTAAGTGACTTGTTCAGGGTCACACAGTGAGTCCGTGAGTGAGCCAGGATTTGAACCGGGAACCTCCTGGTTACAAGCCCTTTTCTTTAACCACTGGACCACACAGCCTTGTATTTATTATTCAAATAAATAACTTGAATTTTTTGATTTTTAAAAAGTTCTTCAGTCTCCAATTTTATAAATCAACTAAAGCAAACCTCACTTCTGTATAGTGTTTATGCTTCAAAGTGAATAATACAAAATAAAATGACGGATGTTATAGAGGTGTTTGTATTTAGTTATAGCCCAGATGAATGTTCTGCAACTTGTTTCTTATCTCACTAGTTGGGTGCAATGTTATCTCGGCAGCCACTGTTCACACATTACCATGTTTGTTTACCACTTTAAAAAAAGAGTTGTTGGATGAAAATGAAACTTATAATTATTATTGAAAGGGGTTTTAATTTAGTTATTAACAAGATTCTAGACTCTTGCTCATCCTTGCCCATTGTATTTACTGAGTTTATACTACAGGACAAGACAACCATACCCTTCAACTCTGCTGTAATGCAGTATTCCTGAGGCAGACTAGCCTCTCCATCCAACTAGGAGAGCTGCTGGCTGCCCTTAGTCTTGCATCTGTAGATCACAACTTGCCTAGCCTTGCCTAGATTTTTCTTTATTTTCTAAGCTTGTGTACATGATGTTATATTTTTTTTTGTCATCTTGACAAACAAAGTTTGTGGTTTAATGTTGTGAGTGAAAAGGTGGCCCTTCTATCTGGACTTCCTTTTTCAAGGGAGGTAGTTGTCTAGTTTGGCCAGGCAGAAATGTCACTTATCAAAAACCCTTAACCACATATATAAACAGTTTATTAAAAGTGTTCCCCTTTTTGAAAGAAAATCTTTAAATTTGCACTGTGACTCTATCTACTCCCTTTTCTTTTAATTTTTTTTTTTTTGGAAAAGAGCACTGGAACAAAATGCAGGCTAAATAGTTAAGTTTAATTCCAAGTTAGAGCATATCTTGCATGAATTAAACACAGCTGGTGTTGGGACGGTGTCATGCTGCCTCAGTGATTCTTCTATCAATAATTCATTTTTTTAACATTTACATGCTTTCTAGTTCTAGTGCAAGACTAAACCCAGGCCAGCATACAGTTCTGTATCAAAGATCAATTAGAAAAAACTTGCTCACCTGAGTGTCTGAGTTCATCCTACAACTGAGTACAGATATTATTGTTGTGTTTTTTATTTCCCCCTCTTGAGTTCCAAGAATATAAGGGCATATATAAATGTTCTTCATTTCATGAGCTTGAGTGACGAACATGATCATTGATTTTGGTGTAGGTGATAGAAGGTATTATCTGGAAGTATTATCTAGATGTTTTCATAAGCTGCTACTGTCACTGTCGTATATAGTTAGAATTCATTCATTCCTTTGTGGCAATTTAAACTCCCAGCTTTAATATGCATTTAATTATTTGCTCTTCAGAAGAACTGTATGGTTTGTCATTAAAAGTAAAGGTCAATGCAACATTGAAATATACTTTCACTGCTCTCTTTTTAGATGATCACTGTGAATGCTTCGCTATTCCCTAGCTCTATAACAAACTCCTTGATAGCAGTAGGAAACGATGGTTTGCAGGAGAGGGATCGGATGGTACGGGCATGTATTGCCATTATCTGCGAACTAGGTAAGTTTGTGGAGTAAACTTCTCAGTATTCATTTACATGTTATGAATAAAAAATGAAATTAGGCTTTAACATGTTTTCTTGAGCTCATACAGTCCCCTCTTTTTTCACAGAACATACAGAGATCAAATGACACTATATAACCCTGCCACTATTGCCAGTCAGTGCCTTGAGATAAGCAGCTGACTGCACATTTGCCATGTAAATGATATTTCCTGATCCCTTGGCGTGCCATGTATAATCCTGTCACCAGGGGATGATGATGCACTACTGTGTGTGAATGTTTGTTATCTAGATAGAAAGTAAACTGCTTCAGGCTGCATTAAGATTACAGCCTGGCGTGTTTTAATTCACATTCATCATTCTGATGGAGAGGAGGTGTTAATAACATGTTAGTGGGAGTCACTGGCTGCCAGGTATTTTCTGTTGTAATTAGTGGCAGAGGGGTAAGCTAAACTGATTTTTTTAAATTTGACAGCTGTAGTTTATTGTTATTTTTTATTATTATTTTTAAATCATTGATTGGGGGGATGTGTATCTTAAACATACCTTGAATGTAAGCTTTTAAACTAAGCGATAACTAAAGGGTCCCTTTTTTAAAATATACTTCTCTCCAGCACTTCAGAATCCAGAGGTTGTTGCTCTGAGGGGTGGGCTAAATACAATTTTGAAAAACGTCATAGACTGCCAGTTGGGTCGAATAAACGAGGCTCTCATCACAACGATCCTGCACCTTCTCAATCATCCAAAAACACGACAATATGTGCGCTCGGATGTAGAACTGGAGGTATGATTTTGACATTTGAAGTCTTACAAAGACTACATACTCAAGTTCATCATAGGTTCTTTTGATACTGGTCTTTTTTTTGTTGTTGTAACAAATAGCAAACAATCAAATGACTAATCTAACTGACGCAGGATGTTGAGGATTTTCTGTGGTAGTTAAGAAGCTGTAAATTGGCCAGCTGCTCATCAAAGATCTGTCAAGAGTCTACCAGTAGGGGGCAGTTTTCTTTCTACTTAACTGACCTGTTCAGTTCCATGTGTGACTGGCTATCTTATTTTGGAGAGCATGATTTTTATGTGTGTTTTTTATATATGTAACTGATCCATCAGTAATGCCAATTAGTTTTTATTATTTTCTCCCCAATTTGAAATGCCCAATTATTTTTAAGCTCAGCTCATCGCTAGCACCCCTGCGCTGACTCGGGAGGGGCGAAGATGAACACACGCTGTCCTCCGAAGCGTGTGCCGTCAGCCGCCCGCTTCTTTACACTCTGCAGACTCACCCTGCAACCATCTCAGAGCTACAGCGTCGGAGGACAACGCAGCTCTGGGCAGCTTCCAGGCAAGCCCGTAGGAGCCCAGCCAGACTACAGGGGTCGCTGGTGCGCGGTGAGCCGAGGACACCCTGGCCGACCTAACCCTCCCTCCCTCCCCCCGGGCGACGCCCCCTGGGAGCTCCCGTCCACGGTCGGCTGTGGAATAGCATGGACTCAAACTCGCGACGTCCAAGCTATAGAGCGCATCCTGCACTCTAGCGAGTGCTTTTACTGGATGCGCCACTCGGGAGCCCCCCCCCCCCCCCCATCAGTAATATTTTGAATAAAAAAAGGGATTTTGTAACACTTTTTTTTTTTCCTCAGCAAATTTTAGCACCTTACACAGATTTCCACTACAGACACAACCCTGACACAGCTGAAGGGCAACTTAAGTAAGTAAATATTTAATCATCCCCGTGAGGCAAATTAATACGTTTTTGTAAATCTGCAGCTGCCACCACGGTCTCATTATCACCTGCTAATAACTTCATAATCCATTTGAGCTGCTCACTTTTCAGTGTTAATTCCTCATCTGAAATATAACGGTACCCTTCGCTTTGACTTGTGACCTAATATGGCTGTCATTTCGTGTTTTGTCATTGTATTTATCTTGCTCTTAATTGTATTATTACTTGCACTGTAATACTTGAAATGTATTTGCTTACGATTGTAAGTCGCCCTGGATAAGGGTGTCTGCTAAGAAATAAATAATAATAATAATAATAATAATTTTGTGACTCTATCAGAATGATAGACGTAATGCCTTGAGATTAGTGGCTTCATACTGAGTAAATGCCTATATGCGAGTGTTGGGCGATACCAAAGATTTGCATTACAAAAGATACCAATTCTGATATCTCAGTACTCAGTACTATTACCATACTATCAACTGCATAAAGTCCCCTAGAAAAAAAATCCATATAGTAATCAAATAGAAGAGAGTAAAAGCTGCACAACCTGTTCCTGTTTATCATATTGTTTTAACACATTAATCCAAGAGACTGTTCAGGACCTGTAACACAAAAGATACCAACCGTTTATATTAAAAAGAAAAAATCATTCAGTGCAGTATCAATCAGATTTTTATCATTACAGTTTAACTTTAACGTTCTGAAATATACAGTAGTTGACACAAGGTTGACTGAGGAAGTAAACGGCACAGTTTGCAGCGAGGTGGTTTTTATTCTGCATAACTTTTTCAGAATGCCCATGTTGTATAAAATATAAACAATGAAACAATATCCAAAATCAGGTGAAACCCAAGTTTAGGGTAATTCAGATTTACACGCCACTGCATCATTATACAGTACATGCAAAAGTAAAAATGAATTCATTTACAGAAAAATAAAAAAAAGTAAATGTTCTGAGGAAAACAAAATCATTCAAGTGCATCTAATTAAACACTTTACAGACCAATGTTATATATAAAAAAAAACAAAAAACACACCATAGACCTGATTAAATGTACATTGCTACAGTATAGTACTAAAGACAGTCTGCTTGCTATTTCAATGGAAATAATTACAAGGGAGATAAACATACCTGTAAAATAAATTATAGTTTCCAATCATTCCTAACGAATATAACTAATTATAATTATTTTAGCAATATGTATGCATTGTAATACTTTTTTTAAACCCATCTAGAGAGTGCAGTCTTGAAAAATGTGCTTCTTGGCAATTGAGAATTACACTGACTGGAATAAAAAACATGATCATGTGATCAACAGCTGAGAAAAAAATGCAGGCTGTTTCTCTGTAATGGAGCAGGCTACCACAATTATGCAAATTGTTTTTGGTAAAAACACATTTAAGAAATTACTGTCTTTTGCTACATGAGCACAGCTGTGCATCCAATCTTTTTCAAATCTGTGTGCTCCATTTAAGTAAATAACACCCAGCGAAATTGGTAGGCATGTGAAATAATTTGGTAGGCAACTGGAAAACATTTTTCTCTCGCAGTGCGTCCACCATGGTAGTACCGTCTCCATGATGAGACTGTGGCGCAGTCAATGTCCTGATATCGGTATCATGATATGTCGTAGGTCACAGTATATCACCCAACACTTCTGTATACTATGATTTTCTAGATCAAGTTCAAACATGTTTAATACAAGGACAAATGATCACATTTATGGCAGTCCTTTTGTCAAGCCTTATATCTTAAGCTGCATCCACACTGGACGTGAGCAAATAATTTAGAAGTCACTGCAGTCAAATGGGAGTATCCACACCAGCAGCGAGCGACGTTGCTTTGAGAAAATTTTGCGTCTCTAAAATAGAACCATTAGCAAGATAATATGTGTAATTTGACCATATTTGACCATAACTGAAATATGATTGGCTCGCGGCAGCCATATTTTTTTTTTTATTTAGCAACTTGCTTTGCACAAACTTGATAGACAACCTTGCCAAGGCTATGTATGCAAAGTTTCGTTTCAATCGGCATAACGGTTTCAGAGAAGAAGACTATTTAGAATATTAGAATATTTGACAAATCCAATATGGCTGCCAAACCATGTGACCAATCGACTTGTGTTGAACAAATCTAAATGTAGGCCATGAGTAGTATGTGCCCCAAGTCTCACATCTCATAAGCGGTTTTGCAGAAGATTTTTTTAAATTGGCCAAAATTTGCTAAAAATCCAGTATGCTGCCAAACCATGTGACCTATGACCTTTTTGTTTTCACTCTGACACAACTTCCCAAAGACCTCTACCACCACTCTACGAAGACTCACGAGTCTACAACATTGTACCATAAATGAATAACTGAAATTCACAGTACCTGAAATTTAATTAGATCACGGCAGCCATGTTTTTTATGTAGTGACATGCCTTGAGCAAACTTGATAGACAACCTTGCCAAGTATCGCTTCAATCGGCATAACGGTTTCAGACAAGACGTTTGAATATTTTGGACAAATCCAGTATTGCCACCGAACCAAGTGACCAATCGACTTCTCTTGAACAACTGTAAATCTAGGCCATAAGGGTAGTCTATTGCACCAAGTTTCACATCTCTGCGGTAAGCGGTTTCGGAGAAGATCATTTTAAATTGTCCAAAATTCTCGAAAAATCCAATATGGCCGCCAAACCATGTGACCTATGACCTTCATTTTCGCTCTGACACAACTTCCCAAAGGCCTCTACCACCATATCAAGTTTCGTGAGTTTTCATGCAACGGTGTTGATTTTATAAGCTAGTTTATAATTTGACGTCAATGCCAGGTTGGCAAGTGCAGTAAAAATAAAACTTCAGACAGCCTTGCCCTATGCAGTGGAGAAGCGCATTATCTGTGTTGATTGTTAACAGCCTTAATCTCGAGGTAAAGGAATACCCTTTTGCCGAAAAAAAAGGAAAAGTGTATTAGACTTTTTTTTATAGCTTCTTGTGCTGTGCGCTTCTGTAAAATGTTTTCTTCTAAGTTTATTTATCTAAGTTGTTCAGTTGCTTTTGCGCATTTGATAATAAACCGATTGCTGTTCAAAATGTATTGCTGTCATTTCAGCTTTATAAATGTGTATGTTGTAAACCAATGTCTGTTCAGATGTTTATTTACATTTTCTTGTTTTGATTTGTAAAATAAATGTTCACACATATATATACATATATACATTTTTATATTTATATATATATATATAATTTAAAAAAAATGTAATATGCTTCGGTTGTTCAGATTTTGTGACGTACTCAATCAAAAAAGCTAATTGCATCCGACCTTCTCCTTTCGTTATACTATTTACAGTGTTTTGAATACAGCTGTCAGAAAGACTGCTGCGGGGCTTCTAGAGTATATTTCCGGTCCTTCTAGTGTTAAGCTTTTGGACAATCCTTTTTTTTATTTTTACTTAATGTTTGTAAAACATTTGATTAGAGACTTGTTTCTCATTATACCCCAAGGAATACTTTGTTTTGTAAAATGATTTTCCAAACTCATAGTAATATATATTTTTTTAAGCTATCATTTTTTTTTCATTTTTATTGGTACTTGGAATTAATGACTAACCCAACACTATGCAGGTGGAATCCAGGTTCTTTTAACATTATTTTTTTCTACAGGGAAGACAGAGAAGCACGGTTTCTCGCTAGTAAAATGGCAATAGTGGCAGCATTCCGATCTTGGTCAGGTAAGGACAATTTTGCAAAGAAAAGCTAACACATCAGTAAATCATGCATGGATTAATGAATTGGCAAAGGTGTACAGGTAGTTATTTTGTAGCATTTTGCTTAAGTTTTGTATTTATTTATTTATTTATTTATTTGAGGATTTTTTTCAAACTTTTTATTCACCTGATAAACTAACGCATACAATAAATATGTAATGCATATTGTACTGATAACGTACAATATGCATTACATATTTATTGTATGTTTTAGTTGCATTATTTAAGCATTCAATCATAATAGGACAAAAATCTTTGTTGGTGTTATTCAGCAATTAAAAGCATCTAGTAAACTTGAGACTAAAATCCTCACAGCATTTTATTATCTCACCATACTTGACCCTGCTTGTTTTAAAAAAAATTTTGTACAATTTAGGAATCATTACCCTGTGCAGGCCAGGCAACTCGGGGATCCAGTCTTTGATAGGTTTGCTCTGTATACCAAATATGGAAGTGAGGGTATGTAAACATTCCTTTAGATCGTTTTTTTATTTATTTAACAGCAGAAGGTTGGTAGTCTATTTTGGCATGGAAATGGCCTGTCGCTGAATTTTTGATTGGTGAGTTGTATGTTTCATAAAATAGGTAAATTGGCTGCCGTGAATCGTGTGTAGTAAGGTTGTCCTGGTTGGTGTTAAATAATATACCAAATGCAGACTTCATAAAAATCCATGTATTGTCCGGACAGATATGTGCAGTACTATACTATGCTCAGAGTACATTTTGCTGTTGAATTTACTATTTTAAAAACTCATGTTGCATCTTTTGGTGTTTTGTCTTCCTATGTGGATGGTCTTGCACCTTTTTTGAGTAACAGTCCTCAGATGCTTTGAAAATTTTTTCTAACTCTCTGGTTTCTTCTGTTAACAGCGAGAGTTGTTAGAAGTGATGTACGATATTTTCCGGCTCCCTGTCCCTGTTGTGACGGAAGATTTTATTGAAGCTCTTCTTAGTGTAGGTGGGTAATGAGTACTTTTGACAATATGCCTCTTTGCATGTGTTATTCTGCTTAAGCATAGTTGAATAGAAGGTTCTTAAAGAATCACAATTCCTTTAATGAGCTCTTCCTGCAGTAAGATGGCTGCTAATTCTATTTCAGCGTTTTTCAAACTGTTTGATTACAGAATGGGGAAAGCAATATCTGTCGATTTAGCCACAGACTTTTAGACGTTGTTCCATATTTTGTATAGTTAATTAAGCATCCTACAGGGGCAGCTTATCGGCCCCATTTTGAATCAAGTGCAAATGAACATTTTCAGAGCAGAAAAAGTAATTTCACATGCTATAAGACTAGGGAGAAACTACTCGGAACCACCAATTGAACTTCTATTTTCTGTAACTAAGTTGTTTCTTGATAGATAAAAACCATTGTATTTGTTTTATTCCTCTGCAAATGCGCCATTGAGCTTGCTTCAAAACAGGGCCAAGTATGTTTCCTGAGGCAAAATGAAACAATAACTTGCAGTCTGATCTAATGTGCTGGAAAATGTTTTGTTGCCATTCCTGTGTAACATTTTGTTCAATTTTAGATCCCAGTAGATTTCAAGATAGCTGGAGGCTTTCAGATGGGTTTGTGGCAGCTGAGGCAAAATTCTTACTTCCACACCGAGCCAGGTCTAGGTTGGTAAAAGATTTACTTTATTACTCCTCTTTTTAACTTGTAACTTTCTTTGTAATAATTTCACCTCTCATGGGATTTGCCATCAAGTGCTGGGCTTGACAATAGTTTGATATAGGTTGATATCCAGTGTAATAAATGTTACATTTTCATGGAGTGGTCCTGTCTCTAACTTGCTTTCAGTGCTGCTGTGGAATCTAAAAGAAACGTAAATTCACATTTCCTTATTCCAGAAACTCAAGTGAAGCTGTAACTCCCCAACTGTAGTGAATAAATGATTAAGAAGAGGTTGACAGAATAAAATGTGTCCAAGAGGATACAATAAGTTATCTATGGAGAGAGGTTGGTCCAGTGATAGACAGTAGAGGGCAGTAATATGTGATTCTATTAAAATGCTATCCATATAACAAAGCCGCATTTTTTAATTTGTTTGCTTTCTGATAAAGTAGAGTGAATGGAAGGCTTAACAATGAAAACCTGTAGTTTGACCTGAATACAGCATCAAACATGTATGTGAATGTACCTCATCTGAAAGGCTGAATTTTTGCAAAGTCAAGTATTTTGTATGTTCTGGGGTTCATCTAATAAGCACTGGGTTTCAATTGTAGTTTAAAAAAAAAAAAAAAAAAACAATATAAAAAAAGTTCAAATCAGGCCACAAAACAGTCCTGCCAGATTAGGTTTTATTTGGCCACATTTTGTTTAGGTACAAGTTTTTAACTTTTTATTGATGCCTTCAGGTTCTTTGTGTAACAAACTGCCCAGTCTTTTATGACAAATCATAATTTACAGAGCATTTTTAGGAAACAAATAGAAACAAAGGAAACAAATAGAAAAAAAGTATAGTATCACCAAAGTATATTGGATTGTTTATCTTTCTTTTACTTCAATCTCAGTGAAATTGCAAATGATCTCACAAAATTACTTACACCTTCCTCCTAGATTAGAAGACCATCTGTATTATCATTCAATGGTAACTAATACCCCTGGCAACAGGAATGAAGTTCCTGTGCGAATGTACATTAAACATATGATTTTAATGTGTAGAAACTTGGTATGGGCATTCCTTGCACATGCTCATAATGGTATCAGAATCAAGGTCTTTTCATAGTACCAATACCTAATACCAGTACAAATAATTAATCATGGCAATCACATCTGAGGAATGTATGCATTCAAAGATGTAGTTATACTTCCTGTAGATGTACATTGTGGTCTCTTTCCTTTATTGTGTTTTGTTTTCTCAGACCAGACTTGATGGACAACTATCTGGCATTGGTGCTTTCTGCTTTCATTAGCAGTGGACTTCTAGAGGTAAAAAATATCCAGATATTTGACACATGGAACAAAGTGCTCCAGTAGTAATTTTCACAATTATATGATATAGACAATCCATACCATTTTTATTCTTTTTTTCTTTCCTCCCCATACACAGGGTTTAGTTGAAGTGATAACAAGCAGTGATGATCATGTGTCTGTCAGAGCAACAATCCTTCTTGGAGAGCTTTTGCACATGGTAAGTATACTGTACTGTGTATTTGTTACATATTAGTCATTGCATTGTCACTATGGGTACTATGAATATGTTATGAATTCTAAACTTAATCAGTGTAGTTTTATTTGGTTTTTATGTAACTTAGGCCTACCTTTAACAAGGATTACATACATGCAGTATATGCATGCATAGTATTAACCCTTTGCGGTCCTATGTCGGACCTGGTCCGACATTGCAATTATTCCTATCAGGTCCAATGTCGGACCCTGTCCGACATCATCAAAAAACTGTTTTTTAGTCGTTTTTTCTACGGAAAAAGCCGAGAGAACCATTCAATGGCCGAGTGGGAGCGACAGGAGTCGAGACAAGCCGGAAAAATTTTTTTTTAAAAAAGGGCATATCTCATGAATAGTCATACTTGCCCCTGGCATCAGATAGGGGCGGTCATAAGGAAACAAGCTGGGTGGTACTGCATCAGCGCTCAGAGAATATCACGGACATTTGCAGAGCTTTTTTGAGATGTTATAGTAATAAAATAATGACTTGGATCGCATTATTGAGGCGTTTGGTGATAAAACAAGTGATTAGGAGATGATTGATCGGTATGTACGACTTATTATTATTATTATTATTTATTTCTTAGCATATGTGAAAGCTATAGCGAACGAAAGGGTGGGGCGGGGCTGGAGATGCCTAGTGAGTGCTTTGTTGATATGCAGGGCCTTTTAAACCCGTTTGACTGTGGGGGAAAAAAAATACTTTTAAACAGCGCGTCTAAAATTAACTGCGCGTGTGAAAATAAATTGGACCTGACGCGCACTTAATAAATTGACTGCAAAGGGTTAACCCTGGGGCATGCCCTATACGTTACGTGACACAAAGGTCCTTTCCTCTGATGGGAACTAGACTCAACCGTAAGCCTTTCACATTGTATAACTAACAAGTAAGGAATGTGTCCAAGTGTGGATTGCTATCTGACTTAATAACATTATCCGTGCCATTATCCTGTAATATCACGATAATTGCTTTGACAAATGATACAAATAACAATTTCTGTGTCGTGAAATAATGGTATAACCGGTGTATCACTGCAACCCGACATCGCAGACCATTGTACTAGAAAAAATAAGCAGTTCACATGCATTTCAGTATAGTTTTAATATAAAGAAATCTATTTGTTTAAGAAAAAAAATGTCATGTGTTTTGCAGGCCAATACAATCCTTCCTCACTCACACAGCCACCATTTGCACTGCCTGCCAACTCTCATGAATATGGCAGCCTCTTTTGATATCTCACAGGAGAAAAGAATGTAAGTTTTGCAAAGCATAATTTTTAATTTATTTTTGTATTTGTATTTTTATTTTGATTTTTTTGATTTTTTGATGAGAACCCTTTGGGATATTTCTGAAAATAGGGGGGAAAAAAGAACAAAAAAAGTAAATTATCAAAGGATTAAACCAAATCAACCTGTCACAGAAAAAATATTCATGTGTTAATTTAAAATATGAATGCACCTACAATACACAATTGTAGTCATGTTGCATATTTTGTGCAAACAAAATGCTTTGGTGGGAAAGCAATATTTAACTTTGATACAAAAAACACTAAAGTATTATGGCATTTATTTTGTAGGCGAGCCAGTGCTGCAGTAAACTACCTAAAACTCTTCCATGAAAAGAAGAAGCAGGGTCCCAAGCCACACAGCCTCTACTTGGACCACATTGTTCACAAATCAGTGGCAGCACACTACAAAAGAGACCAACACCTACGGGTACAGAAAGATGTATTTGTTCTAAAGGTAAGGAATTCTTGTCTAGAAAAAAAAAAAACATCCTTTCGGAATAACCCTTTCTTTCCATTACGCAGTGTATCTGATTACATTATTCAAGTCATATAATACCATACTTTATTCAATAAAACTACTTGTGCTATTAAAACATTGAAAGAAAAAGGGCAGTGTAGCAGGGGAGATCTGGACTGACTGTCTGGCACATCCGTATTACTGCAGGTAGAGGTCAGCAGTCTCGTGGGATCCGCCTGTCGGTCATGGCGATGACACTGAGAGGTGGGGAAGAGGGTGTGTGTGCTTTCCCTCTCTCTGAGTGGCTGAGGGGCGGGCCTTGGGAGACTGCTCGGCCCATAAGATCTGGTTTGGTTGGGCGCTCGGGTGGCCGTGTTTGGGGAATACCCAGTGACACTGACGAAAGACGTCAGTTTTCAAATAAAACGAGGCAAAACTGGCTGAGAAAAACAGCCGGCCTTAAAATAATTTGTTGAGAAAAGAAATAACAGAAATCACCACGCATCCGAGGGGACGTGCTTAGTTGTACGGGGAACTCCGGCCATCCCAGTGTATAGAGGGTAATTGAGCGTAGGACGGAGGCCCGTTCTGACCGGCTTAGCGGCAGTGGGGGCACTGCGTAAGCAGAACTTTTTGTTTGTAGTTTTATTACTGTGTTTTATTTTCCCTTTTTCTTTCGCCTTTGTTTTTTCATTATTATTCGCGAGCACTTGTTGTGCCTATAACTGTATTGGTAAACGCCTTGATTCTGGTTACTGTTGTCAGTATCCAGAACACGGACAACAGCGCCATCTACTGTTTCAAATAAATCAGTACGCCTGAGCGGCATTACAAATAAAGTACTGTCTCCTTGTGTCAGTGAATTGCCCACCACCCTTCCACAGGCAGTAACTAAAACTGCTGACATGATTCAAGTACAGAATGCTATGTGTAAATACTGGACCCGGGTAATTTTTCACACAAAATATGTCACAAGATACATAATTGATACATTTTGTAAACAATATAAAAATGGTAATTAAGTTAAGCTGTTCAGCTGTCGGTTATATTTATCTGGAATTAGCTCTGTCAACAAAATAATCGCAAATACAAATCAGTTAATGAATGCATTAAATGGGTGCTTTACATCATTTTCTAACCTATTTTATATATTTTGTGTGTTCTGTGTTTTTGCTTGGATCATTATTTGCCATGCCTACTAGTTATTCCAGTTAAGATAAGCATCCTTATTTAAAGACTCCTTAAGGCTAACTGTAGGAAAGGCATGTTGGGAAGCATATCGATATTGCACAGGCTTCAGTTCACAGTGCTTCACCTATGGAATTCAGAGACCAGCTCAACACTAATGCATCCCCTACTTTTCCTAAAATCAGCCTTGGGGTTCTTTACAGTAGGCCCTAGCATTTTATTTATTTATTTATTTATTTTCTAGAATAACATTTTAAAATCAGAAGTACAGCAGACAGTTCACTGTTTGTTTTATGTAGGATACTGAAGAAGCACTTATGATGATTCTAAGAGACAGTCACATCCTCAACCACAAACAGAACCTGGACTGGAATTGGGTTCTCATTGGGACTATTCTAAAGGTTGGTTCTAACAGAAATATTGGGGGGGGGGGGGTACATATTGGTATTGTTACTGTGTAAATGTTGCAGTTGTTAGTAGGATACTTTTAAAACATAAAATAAGTGTAAATGTGGCTGCTAGGTAATGTGTTTACCTGTTTCTCTCTTTTCAACAGTGGCCAAATGTTAACCTTCGAAATAACAAAGATGAGCACATGCACAAGTAAGAACTTGCCTTTCAAATCTTTCCGATCCACAGCCATATCTGTTTGTTGTCTGTGTATGTTATGAATTTCCAGGCGAAGTGTACATTGAGAAGCTAATTGATGAAAAATAGTATAAATTACCCTTTTTATACAATCAGGCTACACTTTATTATTATGGGTGTGCTGATACTCATATTTGTATTCATATTTGTACTCATAATTGCTTTAAGGTGTATATCTGCAGTATTTTTCGTTGTCAGTTCAAGGCCTCAGTATGGCAGTACAGCAGTAAAAATGTCAGTGCCTGGATGAGAGGAAAATTTGCTTCCAACCAGCTTTTAAAAAACAGTGTGGAAATTAATTGCCATTGATTGGTACTTACTTGTAAAGGTGATGGAAGGATAGCTTTTCTTCTTTTGAAATCAACACAATAATGAATGGATTTATTTAATACCTGCCAGTAAATACTTCTTAAAGGCAATTATGAGTATGAATGTCAGCACCCCCCCATTTATTTTATGTAAGACATGGCACAAGTCAGCAGTATACATATGGTTGACAGATGGACAAACTGAGGTATTCATCTACTAGCCCTGATGTGAAAGGCATGCAAAGTTACATTTTACTTTTCTGGCAATGTTTTGAGTGAAACCTATCTTTGTCCAAATAATGTAAGGGGGTCGGGTATAGTGTCCTCATCCGTCCTCAGCCTAGTGACTCATAGATTAAGATTGTTTGTTTAATGTTCATATGGTTTGCATCACAGGTTTGTGCGACGATTGCTGTATTTTTACAAACCAAGCAGTAAACTGTACGCCAATCTGGAATTGGATCACAGTAAAGCCAAACAGCTGACAGTGGTGGGATGCCAGTTTATTGAGTTCCTGCTAGAATCTGATGAGGTAAGGTCTTTCCCAAAATAACTGAATATTGTTGAACTGTGAACTGAACTATGAACACTTAAAGCTTAACACTTCATATCTTGATGTTAGTATTACTGATTCCAGTTAGTGATGGTGTAACTGGATTGATATTTGTTCTGATTTATTCTTTTAAGATTTTGTAATCGTATTTAATTTAATTTAATTCAATTTACCCATTGATCTGAGCTGATTAATGAATGCGGGGGTGCTTTTTATCATCAGGAAAGCCTAATTTAATTTTGTATGTGGTCTGTATTCTCTATTTCTGCTTACGTCATTATTTACCATGCTTACTAACTAATCCAGATAGGATAAGCATTTTAAAATTCCTCAAGGGTAATCGTGGGAACTTATGTAGGGAAGACGTCTTTTCAATAGCAGTTTTTGCTTGAATAATTTACAAGCTTGGCAAAAAATGATCTTGGCAGAATAACAAGAGAAAATCATACAGAACACATTCAAGAGGATATTAAACAGGTTAGAAATGTATGTAAGGAATATGTATGCGATATATAAAGAATCCATTTAAAGTGCAGTGTACTTTCCCTGTTCCGATAGTCTCTTTTCTACAGTCAGTGTTCCGATTTGTTTCCCATAGGACGGCCAAGCATACCTGGAAGATTTAGTGAAGGATATTGTCCAGTGGCTCACCTCCTCATCAGGGATGAAGCCTGATCGCAGCCTCCAGAACAATGGGCTACTCAACACCCTTAGCCAGCACTACTTCCTCTTCTTAGGAACTCTTTCCTCTCACCCTCATGGAGTCAAAATGCTAGAAAAATGTAGCGTCTTTCAGTGGTAAGCAATTAAACAATGACTCCTACTCTTCCTCCTCCTCCTCCTACTACTAAATACTGGTCAACTAAAACATGTTCAGATACAATGCTTAGTTGTGTCAGGGTTAAACAGCTGTGTCTTTTTATTTATTTTTGTGTTTTGTAGTCTGCTTAATTTTTGCTCTCTGAAGAACCAGGACCACTTGTTAAAACTGACAGTTTCTACATTAGACTATAGTCGAGATGGACTATCCAGAGTCATCCTTTCTAAAATCTTAACAGCAGCTGCAGATGTAAGTATTGTTTCTTAGTACTACAGTATTGCAGTATCTTCAAGGATAAGCCCCCTGAGATGCAGCTTTAAGACCCATTTATTTAAACCCAGATAAAAACATGTTCTGCAGTAAATGTGTGTTACACTGCACACTAGCTAGTCGTCATTCTTGTCCATCTTCCTTATCTTTTGAAACAGTGCTTCTGGTGTTTCTTTATCTTTTGCTGTGTTTTCATTTCTTGCTGTGTTTTATCTATAGAACTGCAGGCTGTATGCCACAAAGCACCTAAGGGTACTACTGCGTGCCAATGTGGAATTCTTCAGCAACTGGGGGATGGAACTACTGGTGACACAGTTGCACGATAAAAACAAAACCATCTCCATGGAGTCGCTTGATATCCTGGATGAGGCTTGTGAGGACAAGGTATGAGAAATGTGGCTTAAAATTGCCATAAAGATGATAGACAGTAGTGTATATACCTTACCTTTGTAAATGTGGTTTAGATTGCAGTATTCCAGGATTACAGATACACTTGGATGCACAAAGTGCTTCATGGATCTTATGCAAGGTTATGTGTTTTTTTTTCTAAGTAGTGTTATCAGCTGTAACTAGTTCGGCACTAGTTCTAAGGAAAACCTCAAACCTAGGTGACAAATAGATTTTTTTTATTTCTTTTGGTGTTCAATGAATATGCTTTGGAAAAGTTTTGTTTTTACAATCGTCTTTATCTTTATAGGCCAATCTTCACGCACTAATTCAAATGAAGCCAGCCCTGTCTCATCTGGGAGACAAGGGAGTACTTCTGCTTTTACGGTAAGGTTTGCAAATGGATTAGCATGTCTTATTGACCTATGGATTGTTCTCTACCTAGACCCAAATCAACAAAACATGGTAACTCAAATGTCGCAGCAGTTCTTCTATAATGTGCACATAAATTGAACATTGTGTTTCAGATAAAATGTGTTGTATTGAGACCTTTTACATTTTAAATATATTGTTACAATGCCTTATGAAAGCAGCTGTCCCTTTACACTAGTAAAAGTTATAAGATGGTATGTATATGATAGATCTAAATATGTACTGGAGTTTGCGTGACCATGCGCATGTTGTTATACGTGACTTGTAGTTAAGGTGATTAGTAATAGGCTGAATGATATAACATTGTAATGTCCTTTTATTTTAGATTTCTTTCCATTCCAAAGGGCTTTTCCTACTTGAATGAAAGGGGATATGTCACCAAACAGCTGGAGAAATGGCAAAAGGTACTGATTTTTATGTATTTTTTTTTTTTTTTTTATCATGAGAGTAGCTGTTATTTACATTATGCTGATATGTGGACTTGGATTTCACCAAGATAAAATGCGATAGTAGTGGTGGGGACCAACTAAAACATAGCTTTGCTGTAATATATGAGACTTCAGTGCTTTTCCTCCACCAAGTACCATGGATTTCCCATTGGCCCAGTGTTGATGGCTGAAGTGTAATACTGGCTCCAGGGATCAGGCTATTTGCGGCCTCCCTAATGCTTCAGCATGGGTGGGGCACTTCCTGTCTTTGGTGTTTCATCAACCTATCTCACAACACCTCGTGAAGGCTCGACAGTGATGCTGGCATCCTCTCCATTCCCAACCCTGCCCAGCCCAGTCCCAGGTGAATCTTGGTTCCAATAACCTTTCCTGTTGGTTGCTATCCTGGATGGAGGAATGTCGTTCTCTGTGTGCCAGCTATTGCTGGTATAGCGGCGAGTTGTTGATCTTATTGCGCTGTTTTTCCAGTGCTAATGCTAAACATCGCAGAGCCACCTTACATCCTGTGAGAATGTTCTTCAGGGTAGCTGTTGATAAACAAAAAGGACATGCAGGGTTCTCCCCTACCTACACATTAAGGTTCTGCAGTGATGGAAGAAAATTATATGTGGACCTGATCAGGAAGCTGATCCTCCTCTGTTCCATTGTTCACAGGCATCACCAGCCAATCTTATGCTGTTCCACATTCTCCCATCTCATCCATTCTCCTATTTTTACACTTCAGTAACTACCAACTTCCTCCTTTCAGCTGAAGCTGCTCTGTGCCTCTTGGGGGAGCAGAACTGAGACCATTGCCTCCTCTTCCCTGTTGAACTTGCCCCATGATATCACTGACAAAGGGCAACCTTTGTATCTTCCACCGCGTCCCTTTGCTGCCCACTTTCTTCCAGTTATCGCTACGGGTGCCACCTCCCAAGACTTTTTACAGGCTTTTCTGACACTGTTGGAATGGGCTCACCATTAATATATAACACTGTATTCACTACTTTGCATTTCATGATGGAGATGCTCTTCGACTTGGCGGGCATGAACTGCATACGTGTCCATCTAATGTTATCTGGAGTTTGCCAAGTAACCAATTAGTGGAGGCTACTGTTGTAGTCATGTCTTCCATGTATGCTCTAAGTGGTGGCAGCCGCATGCCAGAAATCAGTCATTCTCCTCCCACTAAATATTTTGAGACCCTAATAATGACATTCATTGCCATGGAGAAGGCCAGTGGAGAAATTGTATAACCTGCCATGATTCCAACTCTGGAGTTTGAAAAACAAAACTGCAAGTCCTGAAGTAGGCTTTCAATAACCATGTTATAGTACTGAAGAACTCAAATGCAGCCCAAAGGAGCTAATGTGGCAGTGAACCATATGCATTAGCTAAATCCAGGAATGTTACATGGAGGTCGTTCTTTTTTGCAGACTGAATCTGTTTCCAGATCACATTGACTTGTTCCAAGCATCCTGAAAAGCCTAATATACCAGCTTTCTGTATGGAGGTGTCAATCGTGTAGTTCTTCAAAAGATAAATTGACAACATTTGTGCCACAATGCTGAAGAATATCTTACCCTCCGCATTTAACAGGGACATTTCTATTTGGGGATAAAGACCCCTCCTGCTCTGCACCATGCCCTTGGGACTGCCTATGTTACCCGCACTACCTTCATCAACCTTCATCAAGATTCTTAGTACCCCAGGCGCATGGTATGGTACACCATTGGACCCAGGTGATGATGACGCCCTTGCTTTATTCACAGCTTGCTCCACCTTCTTCCACTTTGGAGCAGAGTCCTCCATGTGGTATTCTGGTGGATTAATAGGTGGAATACTCTTCAGCTGTCATCTTCACGTTTTGTACAGATGAAAAATATCATAGCATTATGTTTTTGTGTCATAAGTGAATGTATTCTTATATTTATCACAACAGCAAAGTCAAGCAGTTATTTTATAGAATTAACTCATCATAGAAGAAAGGTAATTCATTTAATATGCACATACTGAACTTGATTAATAAGAGACACTTTAGAGTATTCTACAATAGTTGTATACAGTTCTCTGTAGACCTGTGTGTTTCACATCTGTTAGTGGACATTGATGGAGTTAACTTGTATGTCTTACAGGAGTACAATTTGAAATATGTTGACCTAATTGAAGAGCAACTTAATGAAGCGCTTACTACATACAGGAAGCCTGTTGATGGAGACAACTATGTCCGCAGGAGCAACCAAAGGTGAGTTCAGTTTCTCTGATGACAAGGAAAATATTGTGTGTACTTCTGGTGTAATACTGTGTCTGTTTTTCTCCTCTAGTCTTTTACTATGTATTTTATGTGTAAAAATGTGGTTTAAAACTCTCAATAGCAGATTCTAGGTAAAACATAAAAGAATGCATCAACTTCTAGTTTCTCCATCAGGGTAACACTGGTTTTAAGTGTGATATTTTTATTTTATTTTATTTATTTTTTTTGTAATTGTATTTATACCTTTCTCATTGTAGGTTACAGAGGCCAAATGTCTATCTTCCAATACACTTATATGGTCAATTGGTCCATGACAAAACAGGCTGTTGTCTCTTAGAGGCTCAGGTAAGGGGGTTACAGAAAACATTTCTATGTAACCAGTGATTCCTAATGCCTCTGAGTTGCAAACAAGAAAAAAATGCATGCTAGGATATTTTATGTACACACTTTCTTTCAAGTGGATTTACTAAACCAGGACACTTGTGGAACTTTGTGTTGAACACACTTACAGTAATATGTAAAGCAGTCATAAAGACTAAAGGGAAAAAGAGTAGGAGTACTTCCTTGAATTCAATTAATTGTATTTTATAATATTGTTACTAAGATTAAAACCAGATAATATCTCTTGATTAGATATAAATGCATCTTAACCACATCTACTAAGTGTCCTTAATATTGTATAATAGATTATTGTATCATTAGTGCCTGATCTTTTCGTTTATTTTTCAAATCTCTACCTTCCTTTTTAAATGTCAATTAGTAGTTGTTAAGATGTCTCTGCATCCTAATAAAGAGAAAACTACAAATTAAAAGACTGGGTTTAAGATTATTTTTCTCTTTGCTACAAATCAAACAGATTTTAAATGATGGACTTGCTATCAGTGTACACTCCATACTGGGTATTTTATGCTGAAAAGAAAATCTGTCAGGACAACTGTGTTAAACGAGTAAAAATAAAAGCACAACGATAAACTAGGCAACTACAATAATGAAATGTAATTAGTATCAGCGATGAGCAATTAACATAATTTGTCACATCTGTTTGAAATAAAAATTAAGCGAAAGAGAATTGTTTTGTAATTAACAGCTTTTTCTGAGTTCAATTAGGAAAAAGAATAACTCAAAATAAGTTTAAAGGGACATCATGTGGTCAAAAATAAAACCTGAAAACTTCAAGCCCTATGTATCATATTGAACTGCATTTCTTTCCTTTTTATCTTTTTAGAGTGTTGTCCCAGATCTGAGCTACACTGTTCGCTCTCCAATGTTGGACAAGTGGGAAGGTGTAAAACAGCTAAAAGCAGCTCTGTGGGCCTTGGTAAGATATAAACCCCCATGCAAATACTTAAACTAGTTTTCTTCCACGATTAGATACATAAAATGTTTTATATACGATAATCTTGTTTTGTATCCTTATATTCTCGTCTCTTTGACAATCCCTGTTTTCTTGTCTTGACACAAACAACATATGGAACATGGATATCGCTTTTAAAATCATTGTTAATAATTACTTACTGACTAATTATTTTCAGGGTAACATTGGCTCATCAAACTGGGGTCTGAATCTACTTCAGGAGGAGAATGTTATCCCAGACATTATTGCCCTGGCTCAGCACTGTGAGGTTCTCTCAATAAGAGGGTAAGGATTTCTATCTTGAGAACGTATTTGTACCCCCCTTAAAACTAGTAATAAATTCTACAGCCTTGCACTTCACATATGGTTTGTAATGTAGGACGTTATTACTCAAAAGCTGCTCTGAATAGATAGTTAACAGCGCTTTCAAAGACATATCAGCTGTATGAAAACTTAAATCATTTTATTTTCCAATTGATTTATAACAGTTCAAAAGTATTCGATTTTTGGGGCTCCCGAGTGGCGCATCCAGTAAAGGCGCTTCACATGGAGTGCAGGATGCGCTCTATAGTCTGGACATCGTGAGTTCGAGTCCAGGCTATTCCACAGCCGACCGTGGACAGGAGCTCCTAGGGGGCGGCGCACAATTGGCCGAGCGTCGCCCGGGGGGGGGGGGGGGGAGGGTTAGGTCGGCCAGGGTGTCCACGGCTCACCGAGCACCAGCGACCCCTGTAGTCTGGCCGGACGCCTGCGGGCTTGCCTGTAAGCTGCCTGAGAGCGTTGTCCTCCGACGCTGTAGCTCTTGGGTGGCTGCATGGTGAGTCCGCAGTGTGAAAAAAAGCGGTCGGCTGACGACACACTCTTCAGAGGACAGCATGTTTTAGTCTTCGCCCTCCCGAGTCAGCAGAGGGGTGTGCGGTGAGCCTAGGACACCCCGGCCGACCTAACCCTCCCTCCTCCCCCCCTGGGCGGCAAAGGAATAGCCCGGACTCAAACTCACGATGTCCAGACTTTAGGGCACATCCTACACTCCATGAGGAGCACCTTTAATGGATGCGCCACTCGGGAGCACCCGTTTGCTTATATTTTGTCTTAGTATGCTAATCCTTTGTTTTATTTCAAGTGGTGCAAACTTTGTATTGGAGCAAATGCTGTTTTGGTTTTGAATGGGTTTGAATGAATGAGCATCAGCAAGGTCTCTCCCAGGCAGAAATTTCAAGGCAGACAGGGGTTTCCAGATGTGCTGTCCAAGCTCTTTTGAAGAAGCACAAAGAAACGGGCAACGTTGAGGACCGTAGACGCAGTGGGCGGCTAAGGAAACTTACTGCAGCAGATGAAAGACACATCATGCTTACTTCCCTTCGCAATCGGAAGATGTCCAGCAGTGGGACCCTGGTACACCCATCTAGTGTCCGGAGAAGTCTGGTCAGAAGTGGCCTTCATGGAAGACTTGCGGCCAAAAAGCCATACCTCCGACGTGGAAACAAGGCCAAGCGACTCAACTATGCACGAAAACACAGGAACTGGGGTGCAGAAAAATGGCAGCAGGTGCTCTGGACTGATGAGTCAAAATTTGAAATATTTGGCTGTAGCAGAAGGCAGTTCGTTCGCCGAAGGGCTGGAGAGCGGTACACGAATGAGTGTCTGCAGGCAACAGTGAAGCATGGTGGAGGTTCCTTGCAAGTTTGGGGCTGCATTTCTGCAAATGGAGTTGGGGATTTGGTCAGAATTAATGGTCTCCTCAATGCTGAGAAGTACAGGCAGATACTTATCCATCATGCAATACCATCAGGGAGGCATCTGATTGGCCCCAAATTTATTCTGCAGCATGACAACGACCCCAAACATACAGCGAAAGTCATTAAGAACTATCTTCAGCGTAAAGAAGAACAAGGTGTCCTGGAAGTGATGGTATGGCCCCCACAGAGCCCCGATCTCAACATCATCGAGTCTGTCTGGGATTACATGAAGAGAGAGAAGCAACTGAGGCCGCCTAAATCCAGAGAAGAACTGTGGTTAGTTCTCCAAGATGTTTGGGCCAACCTATCTGCCGAGTTCCTTCAAAAACTGTGTGCAAGTGTACCTAGAAGAATTGATGCTGTTTTGAAGGCAAAGGGTGATCACACCAAATATTGATTTGATGTAGATGTTTTTTCTGTTCACTCACTTTGCATTTTGTTAATTGATAAATATAAACTATTAACATGTCTATTTTTGAAAGCATTCTTACTTGACAGCATTTTTTCACACCTGCCTAAAACTTTTGCACAGTACTGTGTGTGTATATATATATATATGTATATATATGTATATATATATATATATATATATATATATATATATATATATATATATATATATATATATATATATTTTAATTTATCTTATTGTATTTTTATAGAGGGCATGGGCAGTATTTTACTGTAAATAAGTAGTTAAAGAGTGGGGGACTGTACGTTACCATGTAACCACATAATGCATGTAATCAAATATAGCAACAGAACTATTTGGAAAAGTGACAGTAATTTTGGTTGCAACTGCCAATATAAAGTGTTCCTCACATGGAAGAACTTGGCTTAAGTGTTTAATCTTTTTTTATTTTTGTTTGTTTTAATTATTTCTTAGAACCTGTCTGTATGTCATTGGTCTGATCTCTAAAACTAAACAAGGCTGTGACATCTTGAAGCAGCACAGCTGGGATGCAGTCCGACACAGCCGCAGGCATCCATGGCCGGTGGTTCCTGATGACATGGAGCAACTCTGCAGTGAGCTTTTGTCCATACCAAGCACACTTAGTCTAAATTCAGAATCCGCCAGCTCCCGACACAACAGCGAGAATGAATCCACACAGCCTAGTAAGCACCTTGACTATTATTATTATTATTATTATTATTATTATTATTTTGTTATTATTTTGTTTATTTAGCAGACGCCTTTATCCAAGGCGACTTAGAGACTAGGGTGTGTGAACTATGCATCAGCTGCAGAGTCACTTAGAATTACGTCTCACCCGAAAGAGCACAAGGAGGTCAAGTGACTTGCTCAGGATCACACAATGAGTCTGTGGCTGAGGTGGCATTTGAACCGGGGACCTCCTGGTTACAAGCCCTTTTCTTTAACCACTGGACCACACTGCCTGCCTAATAGCTGCTATCTCCAGCAGTGACAGGATGTCCCCTTGTTTTAATATTAATACTATTTTCATCCAAGAGACATGGGTGTTCACTTTACTGTTTTTGTTTAGGTCACGGGGGTTTACCCATAAATCATTTAAAATCTATTATGTCCAGTCTTCTAATGTTAACTTGCACCTTTGCAAAGCAAGAATTACTACCAAAATCATACTGGCTGTTGTTGAATCTTACATAACTACCAAAATTGGGCGAGACTGCAAGGTGATGTGTTTTCTTATTTCAGGTATGTATATTTTGGATGATGACAAGTGTGACAGTATGGATCTCACAGAGGATCAGCCAATTTACATGAGACCCAAACCTCTGAAGGACCGCAGCCCTTTCACCATCCTCGCCTCCACACGTTTTGTCAGAAGCCGGTTCCTCAACTCCCTTACACTGCCCAGCAAGAAGCTGCGCAGCAGTAGTGACCCCAAGGGAGGGAAGGTGCCGGTGGAACCAAAGCCTGGTATGAGGCGTAATCGTACCGTTACAGAGCCTTCCAGTTTCACACAAGGGGACTTCTTCTTCACTCCAGTTTTTAACGGGAGCCGCAGCCCAAATAGCCCCACAGTGAGCTTAAAAACCTCTTTTGTAGGAAGCAAAACGTCCGAGGACAGGGGTAGCACCCCAAGCATCGGAGAGCCTGACCTTAAGCTTCCAAAGTGTCTGGGGAGTGAGAACTATAGAGAACACACCAGCAGGGAGAGGCTAGTGGGGGATGGCTCCACCAGCACTCAGTTTAAAAGCCGCAGCCAAAGCTTTAACACGGACACCACCACCAGTGGCATTAGTTCAATGAGCTCTAGCCCTTCACGAGAGACAGTGGGTGGGGTGGTGGATACAACAGCTATTGACACTGACTGTGTGAGCCTAAACACAGTGGTGAGTACCAAAACTGTAAAGACCCTCCACTCTCTTACTCCCCAGTCTAACCACCTGCCTCTGTCAAAGTCAAACTCTGTGTCCCTGGTGCCCCCTGGTTCCTCACACACCCTTCCTAGAAGGGCCCAGTCCTTGAAGGCTCCATCGGTTACTACAATAAAGAACCAAGCTGACTACAATTTCATGTACACAAGGGATGCCTTTGGCTATGCCACACTGAAGCGTCTGCAGCAACAACGGATGCACGCCTCTCTTTCCCATTCAGAGGCCCTGGCATCTCCAGCAAAGGATGTTCTTTTTACAGACACCATCACCATGAAAACTGGGAGTTTGGACTCTAGGCTGACTTCTCGCAGGTAACGTACAATGTGTACTTTGTTGTGGTGTTCCCTTATTTCCACCTACAATTTGAAGTAGTATTATGCTAATTTTACAGTAATAGAGGAAGATGTGTTTCTCATCCTTCCCATTTTAAACACAAGGTTAGTGTTAAGGGTAGGATGGATAGTGAGATATTTTCAGTTCTTCTCTCCTCAGATGCTGAGGAAGTTGTAAAAGCTGGTAGGCTTTGTAAGGAGTAGCCAAAATCACAGCATGCGACACGGTGCTGCTGATACGCAAAACTGGCTACTCTGAGATCAAATTATGTAGGCTTTGTGCTAAAGAGATTAGTTTGCATACTGTATTCATACTCTATTGTTAGCAGGTGCCATTGCTGGTGTTCTAAACTCCACAATTCTAAGATAAAACTGTCCTCGGTAGCACAGGCATGTTGGGGCTGGGCAAAGCGGGACGGGCGGGTGGTGTCCCATCATAAACTTATTCTACCAGCTATTGTTTTATTCTATCCTAATAACCAGTAATGTTAATTTGAGATAATGGCAGACTAAATGTAATTTTCCAGCTACCTTTTTTTTTTTTTTTTGTATTTTCAACGTTGCAAGAAAAATACTTGACATTTGCATTAGTCATACAGGTAGGTAAAATTCTATCCAATACAATAACCAGACTTAATCTACTACTAATAATGCAAATACAGTAGAACCTCTTTATTAAGAACATCCCCTGTATAACCAATTAGTCAGTGATTTTAATAAAACAAACCTCTGTAATGTAAAACCTGGGTAATCAGAACTGTTTTTGGTGGTCCCTTCAGGTTCTCACTAAAGAGGTTTGACTGTACTTCTCATTATGGCACAGAAGTGAACCAGCGACGATCACCAAGAAATCTCCTCCCGCGGTGCGTTGCTCCTTTGTGGATTGTTTGTGCTTTTAACTTAGCAAAACTTGTTTTAGGCAAGTTTCACTGGAAAAAGCCCTCCGGTGCATCCCTGTTCCAGGAGTTTATCCGCAGCGGAGCAACATCCAGTGTAAAGCAATCCATTTGTTTTGCATAGAAAATAGGGAAGTTATCGTAGATTATAGATGCTGATATGAACTTGCTTTTAAAAGACTGAAAGAGTCGTTGTAAAGTGATACACTATATGAACGCTTGTGTAGAAAACTGCAGTTTTAGTGTTAGAAGCTGCCTAACGTGATTGTGGCATAGAAAATGTTTTTCTCTCTGTGACATTGTTCTCTGATAAACATTCTAATGCATGCATTTTTTACTCCTGTGTAGGTTTATGAAAGCCCTAAGCTTTGCGTCACTGGATAAAGAAGACTTACTAAGTCCGATCAATCAAAATACACTGCAGCGCTCCTCCTCTGTGCGTTCAATGGTCTCTAATGCCACCTATGGTTGCTCTGATGATTACATTGGCTTAGCACTTCCTATGGATATCAATGAAATGTTTCAGGTACCAACATCAGCTTGCTCACAAACTGCAGCCTTTTCTTGATATTTATATATACCCTTCAGTCACTCTGTGCACAATTTTACCATGTTAAGTTTCCTATCTATGTAACTATTTTATAATTGGGGCTTCTGATTTTGAACACAAGGTTTGATTAGATGTGTGTTTACAATGTTACAGGTAAAAGAAACTCCATACTTTCAACAGAGGACAAGCCCTCCTGCTGAAGAGCGCTTGGCAAATTTCTTCTTTGGTGATTCAGATGGTAAAACCGATGAGTTCTGTTGTGTTACAAAATCATTAAAAGCATTTATTATTATTATTATTATTATTATTATTATTATTATGTATTTCTTAGCAGACGCCCTTATCCAGGGTGACTTACAATTGTTACAAGTTATCACATTATTTTTACATACAATTACACATTTATACAGTTGGGTTTTTACTGGAGCAATCTAGGTAAAGTACCTTGCTCAAGGGTACAGCAGCAGTGTCCCCCACCTGGGATTGAATCTACGACCCTCCGGTCAAAGGTCCAGAGCCTTAACCTCTACTCCACACTGCTATATATGCTGTCCTATAACATTGACAGCAAAGTCTAAAGACAGGTGTTTCAGATCATTTATTGACAAGACGTACAGTACTGTGCAAAAGTTTTAGGCAGGTGTGAATAAATGCTGTAAAGTAAGAATGCTTTCAAAAATAGACATGTTAATAGTTTATATTTATCAATTAACAAAATGCAAAGTGAGTGAACAGAAGAAACATCTACATCAAATCAATATTTGGTGTGACCACCCTTTGCCTTCAAAACAGCATCAATTCTTCTAGGTACACTTGGATAAGTATCTGCCTGTACTACTCAGCATTGAGGAGACCATTAATTCTGACCAAATCCCCAACTCCATTTGCAGAAATGCAGCCCCAAACTTGCAAGGAACCTCCACCATGCTTCACTGTTGCCTGCAGACACTCATTCGTGTACCGCTCTCCAGCCCTTCGACGAACAAACTGCCTTCTGCTACAGCCAAATATTTCAAATTTTGACTCATCAGTCCAGAGCACCTGCTGCCATTTTTCTGCACCCCAGTTCCTGTGTTTTCGTGCATAGTTGAGTCGCTTGGCCTTGTTTCCTCATCGGAGGTATGGCTTTTTGGCCGCAAGTCTTCCATGAAGGCCACTTCTGACCAGACTTCTCCAGACAGTAGATGGGTGTACCAGGGTCCCACTGTTTTCTGCCAATTCTGAGCTGATGGCACTGCTGGACATCTTCCGATTGCGAAGGGAAGTAAGCATGATGTGTCTTTCATCTGCTGCAGTAAGTTTCCTTGGCCGACCACTGCGTCTACTGTCCTCAACGTTGCCCGTTTCTTTGTGCTTCTTCAAAAGAGCTTGGACAGCACATCTGGAAACCCCTGTCTGCCTTGAAATTTCTGCCTGGGATAGACCTTGCTGATGCAGTATAACTACCTTGTGTCTTGTTGCTGTGCTCAGTCTTGCCATGGTGTATGACTTTTGACAATAAACTGTCTTCAGCAACCTCACCTTGTTAGCTGAGTTTGGCTATTCCTCACCCAGTTTTATTCCTCCTACACAGCTGTTTCTGTTTCAGTTAATGATTGTGTTTCAACCTACATATTGAATTGATGATCATTAGCACCTGTTTGGTATAATTGTTTAATCATACACCTGACTATATGCCTACAAAATCCCTGACTTTGTGCAAGTGTACCTAGAAGAATTGATGCTGTTTTGAAGGCAAAGGGTGGTCACACCAAATATGGATTTGATTTAGATTTTTCTTCTGTTCACTTACTTTGCATTTAGTTAATTGATAAATATAATCTATTAACATGTCTATTTTTGAAAGCATTCTTACTTTACAGCATTTTTTCACACCTGCCTAAAACTTTTGCACAGTACTGTATTTGTAAATGTTTGTCTCAAGAACAAGTTAAAAAAAATAAATGCCTCTCGGTGTATAACTAAGTGTATAACTAAGTGGTGTTTTTGTTTTGTTTTCTAACTTAAAAGACTATGCAAGTAAGCTCCATTCTTAAGTGTGCTATGCTGTTAATGTGGTAATATATAATCATGTTTCAGCCTCTGGGGATTCTATGCGAAACCCTGTACTGGTACTGAGGCAGCAGATCAGTATTACAGAGCTTATGAACAGTCGCTCTGACCCAACACATCTGTTGGATAACACAGAGGACACAGGACTGCAGGAGCACACAGATGAAAATTGCCTTTACTGTGTTGGCGTCCAGGTACTGGGCTGTCAGACCAATAACCAGATCAACTCTACTTTAATCCGCACAGGTAATTGGTTTGTCTTGTAGGGGCAGCAGATTAGTTTTGGACTTGTCAAATTAAGAACCAAATAAAAATCATACTGTCCAGGACAACCCATTGAGGGGCTTCGTGTTTACAAGGGATCCTGCAGGACAACACACAATTCGATTTTCTGTTGAAAAGCTGATAGAATGCAAGTTACTAAGTTGGCCAAATCCATTACCATGGAGAATACATTACAGCAATAGATTGAGATAACTTTCCGAAAACAACCTGGAACAAGGTAGATTGTCAGATAAAACCAAGGTCTACAAGCAGTTTCAGTGTTTTTTGACATAAAATGTTACCGACTTAGGAACTTGTGATCAGTGTGGCCATCTATTAACTTTAAATTAACTCTGTATTTTTTGTCTGGAATCTTCATACCTTGTAATTCCACAAATACAATTTTTGCTTTGTGTGTGTTTACTCTTTAGTCTCAATGTTTAAAAAGTTGGAGTCCTAAATTGTGCCCTGATTTTTTTTAACAATAATTACTTTATCACATACAGTGTGTTTCATTCCTTTTTTGTGGTGTTCAATATTTTTTTGCTTTTGCTTTAGATTTCCGTGACATTCCATATTCAAACTGGTGTGGGCAGACCATTCACAATCACCTGGAGGTGACACCACAGTCCACATTCTCTGGAGTTTCAGGATGTAGTGATGCAGTATCCCAGGGCTCAGCAAGCAGCACACAGAGTATAGAGCTTGTACTTGGTAAAGGTAAAGAAAATAATACATTATTTGTTACTCCAAACTAATTTTGCAGTCAGATTATTATTATTATTATTATTATTATTATTATTATTATTGTAGTATGTGGTGAATGTCACATTCTAACTATAATGATGCACTCAACACATAGCTTAGAACAGACAGAAAATCCTTTATTATATTGCACACACTCACTACAATTTTTACCATTGGATTTCTCCAGACTCTCTCTGGTAACACCCAGTGCCCCCTAGGTTATATTTAGTAGTATTGCAATTCCTCCTATCCTTGGTGAACAGTAATTTTCCATGAACTACTTTGTTCACTGACGGTGGTGGCGCGAGACCTGTGTATAATAAGATTGCCTGTGTATAAAAAGATTAATTTTTAAAAACAAACTCTACCAACAGTACATGAAAGCAACACAACAGTCAATACCAAAACAAATGGCGTGCAGATTTAAGGTTTTATCTGCAGAAGACAGGGAGAAATTTATGGAAGAGCAACATAAAAATTATCCAACTCCACCCTCCAAAAGAACCAAGTGAATTTTCTACTCTGGTTCCTAGTAATAATGGAAGTAGTCCCCCACCCCCCTCAAAATTAAAAATAAAAAAATAAAAAATGATTATATATATATATATATATATATATATATATATATATATATATATATATATATATATACACACATATATATATATATATATATATATATATATATAAAAAAATGAAGTTTTTAAAATGAATTGTCGAAAAATAAACTTGTTTTATAATTTCTAGTGTCTGTTATGTCACCCTGTACTGTATCAAATATGCACCTACACTGTACAAGTAAGGCTGTAATTCTATCTCGGATTTCTGGTGGTAAGCGCTCTTTTGGTTCATTTCACCAGATACCCTCGTTTTTCGAATTCTAGCCTTGTATGGGTGTACATTATTATTTTATGTATTTTTGTATTTGTTTTAATAAAGGAGGAAAGTCCATCCCTGAGGATGCCCCTGCATGCCGCGTGCTGCTGCGCAAAGAAGTCTTACGCTTGGTTGTCAATCTGAGCAGCTCGGTGGGAACCAAGGGACATGAAACTGGTCTCCTCACGTAAGAGATGGGTTTTAATCAAAGTTTATTAAAATGAGTGATTGCCATCATCTGATGACAAGATCAGTGTCTTTTGAAGTACTTAAATGCTAAAATAAATGAACTATCCTTACATGTCCAGTTACTGTCTATGCCAGTGGTTTTCAAACTTTTTAGGCCCTGTACCCCTTTCCAAAAAATCTAGTCTACCACGTACCCCCATCTGAGAGAGTCATAATGTACCTATGAAAACAGAAAAAATATATATATTTTAAAATGCTTACCTACCAGTGTGATGGATGTGCCTGCTTTGTATCACAGATTTCAGTAAAACTACACCCTGATTAGTAAACAATGCAGCCCATACACAAGGGTATGTTATTCTGTATGAACGAATGGGACTTCAAGTTACAAATAAATTTAAGCGGGTCATTAAAAAAATAAATAAGCCTCAATTTGCTGGCTCAGAAGGCACACAGGGAAGGAGGAGGGGCTAGAGTTCAGTCCATTACTGTTCATGAGAAAACTGCTGTTAAACTAATTAAATAAAATAAAATTAAAACAAAAAATGCTATGTAAAATTATTTCAAAATCCACACTTAAGCATTGCAAGTAAAGATAAGTCGTGTCGCTCCAGCTACAGCGCAGTGATTTCACTAAGTAGGGCGCACAGCTGCCTGCTCAAATCAGTAATACTGTTATTTAAAAACATAAACTTAGATAAAACACATTGAACTGATTAAACTACTAACACTGAACATTTAAAGTAAACGTTCCTAGTAAATACTACACATTTTTAAAAGAAGCAACATCATACATTTTTTTTTTTTTTTTTCTTTTTAGACTGCAGAACCACCGCCCTGCTATTTAAATATGTAATTTAGCCATGTGAGCTCAACGCTCACTCACTGTCAGCAGCCGGTTGGGTGTTTATAGTTAACCTCGCCCAACAGAAAGGAAATGTACACCAGTACGGCTGTGGTTTTATTTGAAAGGAGATTCAACATTGTTAATTCGATTGCTAAGTGGCAAAGTACTACAATGTGGTAAAAAAAATAAAATAAAATCTGTTGTCCACCATTACAGGATTTTTCTCGCATACCCCCTGAGGAGTGCTCAAGTACGCATACCCTAGTTTGAAAACCGCTGGTCTATGCACATGCATTGTATGTTGCATAAAACTAACATGTAATTGTTGGTATTCCAACAAAATCTGAATAATAACAATAATTATGGAAAGCAATATATTAGTTGAAATTACATATTCTTTCAGTACATGTCTGCTTTTTAAGGAAGGTATTTATTGTCTGTAAACTGTAATGGTGTTGGACTAGTTCATTAGATAGATAATATCTAGAAGCATTCCTCCCCCTCTCACAGGATGTTAATGGTTCAAGTAATCTTGGTTTATATCCACTATTCTTGTCCTGAGGTTTCAGTTTTTATAAAGCTAAAACTTCCATGCCCCAGTTCTGTTTTTAAAAATGTTCCTGATTTCTACTTTCTTAGGCCTGGATTATTGTTTGATTTAGTATGTGAAACAGGACAGTATTACAGGCTAGAAATCTTGAGTTTTTTTGCTGAAAAATCAGGTAATGGTATGTGCCTTTACCACCACCGTCTTTTTCTTTCTTTTTTTTCAGAATTAAGGAAAAGTTTCCTTATGCTTTTGATGACATTTGTCTGTACTCTGAAGTTTCACACCTGCTTGCACACTGTATGTTTCGTCTGCTATCCCGACGGTTTATTCAAGAGCTCTTTCAGGATGTCCAGTTCACTCCGGTAATTTTTTATTTTTTTTTTAAACTAAAAACTGCTCACCTAACTACACAATACATTATTATTTTTACATTTTAAAACAAGAATTATAATTTCTACATTTTGAGTACATTGGTTACACTTTTATACAATACATTTTATAGTTCCAACTACTATGGTAGTTTTCTATAAAGCCTATTCTAATAAATGTTACATTTTTAATACATTTTTGTAGCTGATAGGACTTTAAGAGAACTATTACTCTGGAGCTGACACAAATATTTTTTCTTTGTGGCAGATGTATGAGGAAGCTGAGACCATCTTAGCCACACCACCACAGCAAGTAGCAGTAGATGCCCCCATCTGAGTTCTGATCCATCCTTCTGTCTTCTCACGCATTCTTTTACTCACAAAACCCATGTCAACTAGCGAATAGCCACACCCGCAGACAAAGGAGTGTCTCTTTCCTGTCCGATACCCTTCGGCAGAGAACCGGTCAACTAAAGAAGACAAGCTCTTGAACAAAATAGGGATTTAACTCCTGTTAACCCATAGAGTGACTTTTTGTTTGTCACCACGGTTACCAAATGCTGAAGCAGATTATCAGATATGAACTGAGCACTGAACATATAAAATTAATCTTTACCTAAATATGTTAATAGGGATTTGGAAAAGAAATTCTATATTTTCAGTAAGAAATGGTTAAAACATATTTTTAATTCTATTTCTTTTTGATCTGTAACACTACTGTGTGGTTTTTAGTCATCTCATAAGAAAAAGGCAGAACTATCCAAGGTCTGGGTAATTATTTACAAACTATATAACAGTTGTAAAAATAATATTGACTATTTTGAGTAAAACATTTTCAGGCTTTCCAAAGTTTCTGATCAAGGAAGAAAAACCCAGAACATATATGTGTTTTCACTACATTTTCATTCTTACCACTTTTTTTTTTTTTTGGTTTTTCAAAGTTGCAATACAATTTAATGAATTGTTGTAAATGGTGTAATTATAATTTAAGTATTTTATAAAGTGCAACACGGTAGATTATGGCATACATGAATCTAGGCAAGTGACCAGAAACATCAAGGACTGCTTATGTTTCTCAAAAGGAATCTAGATTCAGTGCATTTACTGCTGTTGTCTGGAAACTTAATGGACTGCAGTAAAAAGCAAAATGTACCAAATTCTGAAGCAACAGTATTTTGTACACAGCAGTGTACTTTAGTTCCTGATCTGATTTGCAGCCTATGCAATGCATAACTTTGCTTTGTAACTGAACAGCTTTGTCTTTGCCACTGCAGACACATTAAGAATTGTATTTAATAAGTGCCAATTTGCAACACATAGTGTTCTATGGGTACAGGAAGATTCAAAACAGAATTGTGTCAAGAAATCTCCATTCAACACCAAAAAACAAACATCCAGTTTCAGGAGCAAGCAATCCCTGCAATTTGAGTAATTGTATACATTTTTCTGTACTGTAATCATGTCTAGTACCTTCACAGTTGTAAATGTTATCGTATGCATAACAAAAACATTTATGTTGTCAGGACAACTTTTTTTTTTTTTTCACCAAAACATAACCATTAAATGTTTGAGGTAACGACAACTGCTTAAACCTGTAAACCATTTCAGTATCTTAGCATGTTACCAGCTGCAATATTGCCTTGTTTATTTATTTATAGAAAAGGCAAATACATTATTGTTCTATTGCAATGCCAGGGGCTTAATATATTTTTAAACATTTGTCATAAAAAATATCATGTTTAAAAACTGCTATGCAACATACCCCTTAACTGCAATGGTAGAGAAAATATATTGCTTTATAAATGGGTATTTTTACAGGAATCCTTTTTGGCTGGACCACGTACTTAATATTATTCTGCAGTACCAAGGGAGCTTTAAATCTTTTGCATTTGTGTCAGTAACTGGTTTATTATTTTAGAGAGCAGAATTAATAATCTAATTTATTTAATAAATTGCAGATTCATTTACAGGTACTTTCTGCAGTTTAGAGTGTCTAAACTCTGTGTTTGTCATCATGCACTGCCTACAAAGACCTCAGTCAATCATAGCATGCTGGGCTACTTCTACTGGTTACCACCAGAAACATTCACAAAGTTATTAGTTCTTAAATAGTAATTGTACAGGAATGCTTATGTCTTTTTGGCATCTTTTTTTTTTTTTTTTATTTGGGAAAACTTTTTTTCTAAGCAGTATACAATATAACTTGTAAAACTGTATTCATTTTAGTATGGTTGCAATTGTAAATGTATGAGTAATTAAATATGAACAAATCTATTTTTGACTGCAGAAACTTTGATAGAGCAATGTGATTTTTTTTTCCCCAAATGTTGGTTATAATGTGAAACATTGGTTGAGAGATGGCTAGCCAGTTAACTGGTTTTGAGTTGATAGTTCACTAATGCTTCCATATCTTCCTGTGTAATGTGTCCTGATGGTCTAAGCTTAATGTTCGCGTCTAGTGAAGGGTCACATTTTTTATTTAACTTATTCCTCTCAAGGATTTCAGAAAAGCAGTCCAAGGTACAATGAAGGTTAAATGGGAATGAGTGAGAATTCCATAAGCAACGATGGTAAAACCTGGTTTTTCGTTTCTTTTTTTTTTTTATCGTTGCATGGATGAATGCATTACATGTCAGGGATCTTTTTTGTGGAATGTTCAGAGGTCCAGGTATTAAGAGTAAAACTGAAATAGTGGCACACTCATTCACTCACACGCTCACTCACGCAGATGTACATTATATTACGGAGCTGAAGGGGATAATACTGTATATATAAAGTGCATGCTCCCTGTGCAGGTAATCCATACAAAGGCCATAGACCCAACAATTTAATTTCACTGCAACAGTACTCTCCCTTCACTAAAAATGATCTCTGTATTTTGTATTTTATTCAAGTTGTTTTGCAAGTTTTCTATCGAATGTATCCTTTTCATTTACATCTTTTGAAAACTTTTATAATTCAGAATATCACAGCATGCTCAAATTGCACGACTTGGCTAATTTACTTTTTAAATTACACTATTTAACTTAAAATGCATAAACAAGTTATGCCAAAAAGATTATATAATTTGATATTGTAAGTAAAATAAGAAAGATTTTCATGACAATTATATTGAAATAAATGTTTGAATTGTTTTAATTTTTTTTTTCACTATCCATATGTAGAATTATGGGATAATTTAAATGTTGAATACTTGGCCAGATTAAGGCTTGATAGCCAAACGCCATTTTCCTTTTTTTTTTTTTTTTTTTTTTAAAGAAATAAGCTGCTACATATTTGGATGTTCTAGTGTTTGTAGGTCACTGAAAGAATGTTGATCTGATTTATATTGTATACCTGTATCATAGAAAAGAAGAAAGAAAAAAAATATTTATATTTTTTCCTTGAAAATAATTATTTCATGAAGCTGTGTATAATTTAAAGAGGCTTTTCCAAGTATGGTTATGCCCAAATTGTTGTTCCTTTGTATAGTGTGTACAGTAAATGTCTTTTGGTATTATAAGCCTCATGAAGCATACAATCTTATCGAAGGGATACATTGTAAATAAAATATACATAAACTGTTTTGTTTTTTTTGGTTACTTTCCTTTTTATTTATTCTTTAAGGCGGTACAGTCATTGAAGTATTCAGGTACATTCTTTCAAATGTTGATTGGATTTTGGCCTCCCCCTCCCCCCTCCCCCCAACTGGACTATGCAAAACATTTTAACAGGCCATTGTGGACACAACTAAAAAACATGAGGGGTACTGAGATCGGGGAAAAATATGCATAGTCAATTATTTTTCTTTCTTAGATTCCACAATCTCAATTTTGCAGTATGTGCAGTCCCCTGACTCTGTAGACTGAACTGTGTTGCTGGTCTGTGGGAACACATCTGCAAACCAATCACACCAAAAACAAACCCAAACAAATCCCATCAAGTATTTACTAGACTAATCCTGCAACTATTCAAGAGCCAGACAAGAGCTTTTAACCTCCCTGGCATGGGTCAGAAGCCAGAACAGTACATGATGCATGAGTCTCATGCACTACAGTTGCACATGTATTCTTTTGAACAGGACAAGAATTACCTCAAAGATGCTGCTACCCACTGAAGGGTTCTGATATTTCCTGATGTAGATGAAGAACAAATTAGCAAACCCAGTTTCTTTAATCTGAAAGACAGAATTGTTTAAAACCATTCATCATTACATCAAGATTACTGTACTTTTTTTTCCCCAAAGATGTGTGGCGCCTATCACCAGTTTCCTATTTCATGCCTTTTTTTTGGTATGAAATTGATTTAAAATCTTCATGAGGTGACAGCAACTGGGGTCCAGGGGCTAGGTTCGTTATAATGAAGGGTATCATAGCGAGGGTGTACTGTAGTATTATTATTATTGTTATTTTAAATCAACATGACTAAATGCATTGACATGTTTTGAAAACAAACAGTAGAGGGCAAGACTTACATTCTCCTGTATTGCCAGGCACACATTACCACAATCAGTGCTTCAAGAACTGGGACCAGAAACACCATGCCCAGTTTAAACAGGAGACCTGCTGAAAAAAAAAACAAAAAACACAGGCATGGTCTTTGTCACATAAGCCACAGCACACAGCTGGAAGAGTTATACATTATTCCCTATTTAGTATGAAATGTAACCATTACCTCAGGCGTATTTATCCTTTAATACCGTCTAATCTGAACAGATCTATTAAAGCTGCACGCAGTGCCTGTGACGCAGTTGTGCCCACCCCCAAGGCCATAAAAGGTCTGCTGACACAAATATCATCATTTTACACCGCCTGAGAGGGCGATCTACAGACAGATAAGTACCCTACTTATATCTGATCTTATCGCTTGTGTTTTTTTCACTTATTCCGATTAATTACGTGCTTATAGTAATTACTACTTACACGTATTGTGCACTCGGCTTTGGTTTTTCGTTAAGTCCAAAATGGCTCTGCCGCCCCTTCCGCGGGATCGTCGGCTATTGTGTTTCTCTTAAGCTGCTAGCTTCGGTTGAAGCTTAAAAATAAAAAAAAAATTTTTTTGTTATAAAAATTGTGCATCGTACCATGGGTAGCGTGCACCGTGCAGTTGATACCATGCCGTGCATTGTGCACCGTACTGTACTGTGTTAACACCATAGAGTGTACAGTACTGTAACTAGTGCCTCGGCACTGTGCAGGTACTTCGAAGTAACCAAGGTGAGACAGTACCATTCCTGGTTTAGTATCAGTGATTTGCCACTGTTGACATATTAGTGTTACTGCCGGTTGAATAGCAACATTGCTATTCAATGTTCATGATGCATGAGTCTCATGCACTACAGTTGCACATATTCTCTACAATTCAGACACAGTCCCCCTCCCTTTCGTGGCATGACTACAACGTTAGTCACGGATCCAAGAGACACGATGGTGTTGTCTCAGGAGGTGACAGTCCTGCTACACAAGCTGGCTATTTGCACAGTTCACCCTTCCCTTCGGGAAGAAGGGTTTTACTCCAGGTACTTCCTGGTGCCCAAGCAGGATGGTGGCCTCAGACCAATCCTCGACCTCAGACATGTCAACCTGTATCTGAGTCGACAGGTTCAAAATGTTGACTGTGCAGCAGCTATTGCAGTCAATAAAGCCAGGCGACTGGTTCACCACGGTGGACTTGAAAGACGCGTATTTTCACATCCCCATAAGACCAGGGCACAGGGGAGGTACCTCAGGTTCACTTTCCAAGGGACAGCATACGAGTTTCGGGTACTGCCATTCGGCCTTTCTCTAGCTCCCTGTACCTTTTTGAACTGCATGGAGGCTATTCTGGCCTACACCATTCTTTTGACACCTCACTTAGGTCTACAGGGTAAACTGATGAGAAACAAGTCACATTTCCAGTATAAGAATCATTTAATGTCTGGCCACTGAAACAGGATATCTAAAATAAACTTTCTGAAGGATTTTTCTATCTATTGTTTAGATTTACAGACTTTATTAACCCCAGGCACAATTAACCCCACCTGAAACTAAACTTCCTTTCTTGCACATAGGACTTTAGGTGGTGCCAGGTGGTATCCTAATACCTGCTGCATATGTAGTGAATCTACAGTATTGTGACAGGACCCTTATAAATGTTTACCATAGTAAAAGCCTGAAAGTGTCATAAAGCACACTGAAGGTATGTTAAAGCATAGGCAAGCAGTGTAAAGAATGGCGAGGTATGGTTAACCATATTAAAAAACACATGACAAACCAGGATAAACTATGGTAAACGCATGGCAAAACTGCACAACCACATAACCAGACCAAGTCACTTCAAAGGGGGCCCTACCTAGAAAAAAATATTTCAGCATGTTCATTTAGCAAATCGTCTGAAGAAAACATGCTGTAATTACTTTTACCCTCAAGGGGAGACATGCTGTCAGCCACCTTCTTCCACATCTAAGACCTTTTTGTCATGCTCATGAATGAGTTGATACCTTTGCAATACCCTTTTGCATGTGTGTAGTGGGAACATTTTGTTCAGTAGCACTTCCATAACACAACACGCAGGAAGAAGGAAATACTTTATTTGAATTGGACACTATGTAGCACTGATAACACCGTCATAACTGAAATAACTACTATACAGGAGGTCCCACTGATACACCTCGCTCTTATATTGGGCGGGATCTAAAATCCCAAATGAATCCCTGTCCCTACACACCACGCTAACCAATCGATAGTGCTGCCAAAGGTTCATCATGCCTTAGTGATGACGTTGTGTCAACATGGAACGTGAAAAAGAAAATCGTTTGTATGGAAGGCCCTTCGTGTCAAAAACGCATTATTTAGTCCATGTATTGATTTGGACCAATCAGAATACATAAAATAGTATGTGTTCTAAATAAATGTAAAAGACCTATGTACAGTGCCGTGAAAAAATATTTGCCCCGTCTGATTTTCTGCATTTTTGCATATTTTTGACACTGAATGTTATCAGATCTTCAACCAAAACCTAATATTAGATACAAGGGACCCTGAGTGAACAAATAACACAAAAATTGGATACATATTTCATTTATTTATTAAAGAAAGTTATGCAACACCCAATGCCCCCGTGTGAAAAAGTAATAGCCCCCTTAGACTCAATAACTGGTTACGCCACCTTTAGCAGCAATAACTGCAACCAAACGCTTCCTGTAGTTATTGATTAGTCTCTCACAGCGCCGTGGAGGAGTTTTGGCGCACTCCTCCATGCGGAACTGCTTCAACTCAGTGACATTTGTGGGTTTTCGAGCATGAACTGCTCGTTTCAGGTCCTGCCACAACATCTCGGATGGCCTGACATTCTCCTGTAGAATTCTCTTGATACAGAGCAGAATTCATGGTTCCTTCAATGATGGCAAGGTGTCCAGGTCCTGATGCAGCAAAGCATCCCCAAACCATGACACTACCACCACCATGCTTGACCGTTGGTATGAGGTTCTTACTGTGGAATGCAGTGTTTGGTTTTCGCCAGACATAACGGGGCCCATGTAGGCCAAAAAGTTCCACTTTTGACTCGTCTGTCCATAGAACATTGTTCCAGAACTCTTGAGGATCATCAAGGTGCTTTTTGGCAAACTTGAGACGAGCATTCATGTTCTTCTTAGTGAGCAATGGTTTCCGCCTTGCTACTCTGCCATGAATCCCATTTTTGCCCAGTGTCTTTCTGATGGTGGAGTCATGAACACTGACCTTAGCCGAGGTGAGAGAGGCCTGCAGATCCCTGGATGTTGTTCTAAGGTTCTTTGTGACTTCCTGGACGATTTTACGCCTTGCTCTTGGAGAGATTTTGGCAGGACGAGCACTCCTGGGAAGATTCACTACTGTCCCAAACATTCTCCATTTGGACAGTATGGCTCTGACTGTGGTTCAGTGGAGCCCCAGAGCCTTAGAAATGGCTTTGTAACCCTTTCTAGACTGATAGGCATCAACAACTTTTTTCTGGAGGTCTTCAGGAATTTATTTTGTTCGTGGCATGATGTGCCTCTAGAACCTGTGTGCTGACAACTTCACTCTGATGGTAAGGGCGAAAGTTAGTCAGATTTATATTGGGCAGGGCTGGCCCAAATCAGGCCTGGTTGATAACCAAAGTACTCAAACAGATGACCCTTTAATTAGGTTGAGTTAACTGGGGGGGGGGGGGGGGGGCAATAACTTTTTCACACCTGAAGATTGCATGTTTGATTACTTTGCATACCAAACAAATGAAAGAAGCACCAAACTTTGGTGTCATTTTTTCTCTCAGACTCCCTCTATATACTACTACAGCCCACAAAAAAATCTGACCAAATACAATGTGAAAAATGTGCAAAAATGCAGAAAATCAGACAGGGGGCAAATACTTTTTCACAGCACTGTATTTTCTACGTAGGGGTCTGGTAATTTCACAGTAGTACCTAGTCTTTTATTTTAATTATTATAATTTTCCTATTATATTTATATACCGCCTTGAATTGGGTGGAAATTGCACGTGTAAGATGATTTGTTTAACTGGATAATGTATTACACATACTATTTTCTTTAAATTCATTGGCTGTTATTTAATTTTCAGTTATCTGATTCGACAATTAGTAGGCCTACATGTAATAATTAGAATTACAACACATACTAAATTCAAATTAGAATGTGTACTAAATATTTGAAAAGTGTACTAAATAACACGTTTTTGACCAAAATGGCCTTCCATACGTTTACACGTGTGTTGTCAACTGGATTAAAATCATTTAAGGTAAGTATATTCATTTGTAAACCTACAGCATGCACATGTTTAACCCCCTGGCTGTAACAAACCAGCATAGTGAGTACAAACATAAGGATTTTTTTTTCAGCTATTGAAATATGTTTGTACTCACTATGCTAGTTTGTTACAGCCTTTGGGTAAATATGTGCATGCTGTAGGTTATTAACACTAGAAGCTCCGCGGCAGTCATTTTGGCAGTTTTTGGTTTTAAAATGTAATTTTCTCCAGTCGTGTAACACATATGGGGCTGCACGTTCATGTGCCTTTCTGTCCGTATGTATTAAAGATTCTCACAAAGCATGAAACGTGCAGAAATAAAGGAGATATATTACATTATACCTAAAAGCCCCCAGGAACAGTCAAATTGACGGCCACACATAAAACAAATGTATTGTGATTATACAGAACAGTATTCTACTTTATTATTTTCATTTACTAGTCCGCAGTGCTTAGCTGTAATTAGATTAGTCTACTCTGCCTGAGTGAATGACTGACAGTCTATTGTTTTTCAATCAGCCTTTTCAAAGGCTGGTGCATGCTTGCCAGCTGTGCTGTTTTGGTCAGTCAATTAGCATCGGGACTAGTGAAAATAAATACCGGAGACCGTGGAGTTTTACAACGCAACAAAATATGGAGTTGATGTTTTGGATCAGATGGCACGGACGTATTCCATGAAAGCTGGCTCCCGACGGTAGTCTGTTCAGGTGTTTTACAATGTATTGGACCTAGCAGCCATCAACTCCTGGGTACTTTACAAAGAATGCACGGAGAAGAATTTACCAAGGAGAGAATATATTTTACAGTTAGCACAGGAACTTCGCAAGAAGCATTTGGAACAGAGGGAGACTGCCAAGCATGTACCCACAGCTGAAGCTGGCAACCCGGCTGAGAGCCGCAAGAGACCCCAATGCCAGGTTGGCAAATGCAATAAAAATAAAACTTCGGACAGCTGTGCCCTGTGCAGAAAGGCGGCGTGGAGAAGCGCATTGTCTGTATAAAATAAATGTTCATTCATATATATATATATATATATATATATATATATATATATATATACATATATATATATATACACACACAGTGCCTTGCAAAAGTATTCAGACCCCTGACCAATTCTCTCATATTACTGAATTACAAATGGTACATTGAAATTTCGTTCTGTTTGATATTTTATTTTAAAACACTGAAACTCAAAATCAATTATTGTAAGGTGACATTGGTTTTATGTTGGGAAATATTTTTAAGAAAAATAAAAAACTGAAATATCTTACTTGCATAAGTATTCAATCCCTGTGCTGTGGAAGCTCCCAGTTAACACCGATGAAAGAAATTGCCCTAACGAGGACACAATTACCTTACCATTGGCCTCCACCTGTGAACCATTAAAGTTGCTGTCACATTTTCTGGATAAAACCCCCACTGTTGAAGGATCATTGGTCAGGCTGTGAATCTGAAGGAAAATGAAGACCAAAGAGCATTCTACAGAAGTTAGAGATAAAGTAATACAAATGCATAGATTAGGGAAAGGGTACAAAATAATATCCAAGTGTTTGGATATCCCAGTGAGCACAGTTGGATCAATAATCAGGAAGTGGAAGCTGCATCACACCACCCAGGCACTGCCAAGAAAAGGCTGTCCCTCAAAACTCAGCGCTCAAACAAGAAGGAGACTTGTGAGAGAAGCCACAGAGAGGCCAACAATCACTTTGAAGGAGCTACAGAGTTCAGTGGCTGGGAGTGGAGTAATGGTGCACCAGTCAACCATATCAAGAGCTCTGCATAACACTGGTCTGTATGGGAGGGTGGCAAGAAAGAAGCCGTTACTCAAAAAGTACCATCTGAAAGCATGTCTGGAGTTTGCCAGAAAGCATGAGAGTGACCCAGCTGCGATGTGGGAAAAGGTTTTGTGGTCAGATGAGACCAAGATAGAGCTTTTTGGCCAAAACTCAAAGCGCTATGTGTGGCGCAAACCTAACACTGCCCATGCCTCAAGACACACCATCCCTACAGTGAAGTATGGTGGTGGCAGCATCATGCTGTGGGGATGCTTCTCATCAGCAGGGACTGGGCATCTTGTTAAAATTGAAGGAAGAATGGATGGAGCAAAATACAGGGAAATACTGCAAGAGAACCTGCTTCAGTCCGCTAAAAAACTGAAGCTTGGGAGGAAATTCACCTTTCAGCAGGACAATGATCCCAAGCACAAGGCCAAAGCAACATTGGAGTGGCTCAAGAACAAAAAGGTGAATGTCCTACAGTGGCCCAGTCAAAGTCCTGATCTCAATCCCATTGAGAATCTGTGCCACTATTTGAAAATTGCGGTCCACAAGCGTTGTCCAACCAACCTGAACAACCTGGAGCAAATCTGCCAAGAAGAATGGGCCAAAATCACTCCGACACTGTGTGCAAAGCTGGTACATACTTACCTCAAAAGACTTAAAGCTGTTATTACAGCGAAAGGTGGCTCTACTAAATATTAATGTGTGGGGGTTGAATACTTATGCAAGCAAGATATTTCAGTTTTTTATTTTTCTTAAAAATATTTCCCAACATAAAACCAATGTCACCTTACAATAATTGATTTTGAGTTTCAGTGTTTTAAAATAAAATATCAAACAGAACGAAATTTCAATGTACCATTTGTAATTCAGTAATATGAGAGAATTGGTCAGGGGTCTGAATACTTTTTCAAGGCACGGTGTGTGTGTGTATATATATATATATATATATATATATATATATATATATATATATATATATATATATATATATATAAAATATGCTTTGGTTTTTCAGATTTTTATGTAACATACTCAAAAAAAAAAAAAAAAACTAAATTACATCCGACTGTTTCTCCGTTCGTTATACTATTTACAGTGTTTTGAATACAGTTATGAGGAGAGAAGGCTGCCGAGGTATGAAAAGTGATCAACATTTTCAAGGGTGTTATTGTCAACTTGTATTGTGGGCAGAGTAGAGGGCTTGTTGGGTGGTGGTTGGTGAAGAACTTGCGTCGTCTTTATATTCAAGGCTTGACCCAGGATCCTGTATGCCTTGGCAAAAGCATTCAGGATACACTGGAGGTCTTCTGCGGAGTGTGCTGCGATGGCATTGTCGTCGGCGTACTGAAGCTCCATGATGGTGGTGGTGACCACTTTGCTTTTAGCCTTGAACCTGTTGAGGTTGAAGAGCCTGCCATCTGTTCGGTACAGGATTTGTATTCCCTGTGGCAGGTCTTGGCCAATGAGGTGAAGAATGGCACCAATGAAAATTGCAAACAGGATGGGTGCGATGATGCAGCCCTGTTTGACCCCTCTCCACAGTGAAGGGCTCTGACTCAGAGCCGCTGTTGCTGAGCACTGTGGCAGACATGCCATCATGCAGCAGCCTCAGTATTCCGATGAACTTGTCAGGGCAGCCGGTATTTCGAGAGTATCCGCCAGAGAGCGTGGCGGTTAACTGTGTCAAAGGCTTTTGTTAGGTCTATGAAGGCCAAGTACAATGGCTGCTTTTGTTCCCGGCATTTGTCTTGTAGTTGGCATGCTGTGACGATCATGTCTGCAGTACCTTTGGATGGGTGGAAACCACACTGCGATTCTGGGAGTACTCCTTCAGACAGGGGTAGAAGTCGGTTGGCAATGACACGTGCAAGTACTTTGCCCGTGGTTGACACGAGGGAGATGCCCCTGTAGTTCCTACAATCTGCCTTGTCTCCCTTTTTGAAGATTGTAACTATCATAGCATCCCTGAGCTCTGAGGGCAGTTCTTCCTTGTCCCAGATCTTCAGGAGCAGGGCATGCATGTGGTGCAGGAGCTCTGGTCCGCCTTCCTTTAGGATTTCCGCTGGGATCCCATCTGGTCCAACGGCTTTGTTGTTTCTCAGGCTTTTGATGGCGTCTTGTAAAGCATTATATATTTACAATAACTTACATATTTCTTATTGCATTGCTACTCTGTTTTAAACAGAAGATATGCAGAAAAAAGAAAATCCCCTCCACGTAATAATAATTACGTATGAACACTCTTTATTATTAAGCACTAAGGGGAACATTGTTGTCCTCGGTATGCACATTTCACAGTAAGATAAACACATACTTATTTTGGATATAACAATGAAATCATGAATTGTTAAATGATTGGGAATACAACGCAATACATTTGTTATACAATAAAATGGCTTTCTTATTTTAGTGGGTTTTAATGTAACTTTAAAATTGCTGCTTTTGTATTATGTGTATACTGTTATTTAAATGGTGTGACTGTGGCACTTGTATGTTTGGTATGCTATACACATGCATTGTGGTTATTGAAGCGCTTCACTTGCCACACATGCTTTTACAGCTTGTTTTCTGTGTACATAACTTAATAATAATATGTTAATAACAGTACCTGTTTATTTTGAGTGAATACAAGACTGATCATGTAATGACTGCAAGGTGGCTGTGATGTAATGCTTTGTTGTTGACCACAGAGGTGTAAGAACATGGGAAGAGCACTTTTTTCAAATTATTCTATGTTTGAAAACAATGGAACGAGACAGAGAGAACAGGCTGAAAGGGAACAAAAAAATGTTATTAACTAATAAACAAAATATTTAATATTGTTTTCGTTCCAGAATGTAATAAATTAATTTTGTTTCATTTTTTGTTTCTGTTCCATGAAAACGTTTCATTTTTTCCCCCGCTTATCGTTCCGGTTCCATTTCGAATCCCTGCTACAAATTACCCCAAACAATCTTTGAATAGCATAAACAACAATGCATTTATATCATTTGAGCCGATGTACTTTATTGTGTTTCAGTGTAGTACTTCACAAGTACGTTTTTTAACACAATCTAATCTATCCTTCTTTCACGTGTTTCTTCTCTCTTCTCACCTGCATCTCCCCTGCATGACAGGAACCCCAGCCTTCTGTTCTGGCTGTGTCGGGACCGGGCTGGTGTGATCTATGTGTAAATGTCTTAACATTGATTGTACACTTTTTTTCCTGTATCAATAAAAATACATGGAGATGACATGACCTTACCTTGGCTGCTTTCTGATAGAGCTCCTGTCGCCACTTCGCTATTTCATGTATAATTGAACAATTTACGCACTTTATATTATTTTTTTTATTATTTTTAATATAAAATATCATTTTTGGATGGCTGTTTCACACAGAGGACCCGTTGCTTCCCTTAAATCCACACCAGAGGGAAAGTGTATGAAGCGGTCATTGGGCCCCGATGATTGGGACGTCCGCTTGGCAGATGTTGCACACACTTTCTGTGGATCAGTTCAGGAAGCAATTGAAGCAGCTTTGGGGCCTGTGATTCGAAACGTAACCGAAACAGCTACTATCCTCAACGCTCTTAAACAGGAGGTTGCTGATATTGTTTCTTCTATGAAACAACTAACTGCCAGGCAGGATGTCTCCACAGCTGATCTTCAACGACAGAAAGACAAAATCAATGCTATGCAGGCTAAGATGATGGTCCTTGAGGACAGAAATCTTCGCTGTAACGTCAGACTAGTGGGGATTCTTGAAGGGGCTGAAGGCAATGACCCCATCCACTTTCTTCAGCAGAAAATTCTGCATTGGTATCCGACCCTGAAGTCCTCTGATGTCCTCTGTTAAATATAGCATATTGTGTATACGCAAGTGGCCCTTGGGATTACAATATAAACCAGGCACCATGATATTTCAATGCCTTCGTACACTGATCGATAACGACTACTCCAGGCTGCTCGAAAATCCGCTCCGGTCATTGTACAGGGGCAAAATCTCTCTTTTTGTGTGGATTACTCTGCTGTCACCGTCGTGAAGAGGAGGGCCTTTGGTGAAGTGAGAGTGAAGCTTTACTTCCAGGGAATTGACAATTTGCTGTATCCAGCTGTTTTGAAGATTAATCATGGAGGGAAGCATCTGTCTTCCACTACTCCTGAAGGGGTTGATTTTTTCTTTGCTCAATGTTTTCAGGATACAACAGGGGCTATTGATCCCTCTGCTCACTTCACATCCCTTAGCCCAGATGGAACATCGGTATCGATGGACTAACTTTGCTCTGGATTACTATTTTTTTGTACCTTCATGGTATGGAAGTGGAAACATTTTGCTCCTTTTATGATTGACAGTGACCTATCAGGTTTGCACATTTCCACTTGCTGTTTCTTTTTTTTTTTTTTTTAAATGTAGTTGTTGCCAATTAGTTTTTTTTTATTATTATTTTCTCCCCAATTTGAAATGCCCAATTATTTTTAGGCTCGGCTCACCGCTACCACCCCTGCGCTGACTGAGGAGGGGCGAAGATGAACACACGCTGTCCTCCGAAGCGTGTGCCGTCAGCCGCCCGCTTCTTTACACTCTGCAGACTCACCATGCAGCCGCCTCAGAGCTACAGCATCGGAGGACAACGCAGCTCTGGGCAGCTTACAGGCAAGCCCGCAGGCGCCCGGCCAGACTACAGGGGTCGCTGGTGCGCGGTGTGCCGAGGACACCCTGGCCAACCTAACCCTCCTTCCCCCCGGGCGATGCTCGGCCAATTGAGCGCCGCCCCCTGGGAGCTCTCATCCATGGTCAGCTGTGGAATAGCCTGGATTCGAACTCGCAACATCCAGGCTATAGAGCGCATCCTGCACTCTAGCGAGTGCTTTTACTGGATGCGCCACTCGGGAGCCCCCACTTGCTGTTTCTTGACATTAATCTAGTTATTATGTCTTTATTAATTTCTGTGATGTTGATGTTGTAGTTGGTGACAATCTGTACTCTAATTAGTTACCTAAACACTGAATACATGGGCTACTAGATTATATGCATGCTGTGTACGGTTGTTCAACTTGAGGTTCATTTTTTCTGTGTTTTTTTCCAGGTGGTTTGGCTCACAGCAAGTCCCCTCAGGGTAAACTGGTTTATGTTGACAATTGTTGGATTGGTTGGGGTGGTCGGGAGGGAGGTTGGGGAACGGGAGGCTGGGATTTGGGGATTTAGGGATAGATAGGGAGCGGAACCATTGAGTGAGAGGGAGTACATATGGAGGAACGAGAGCGAGAACGAGGAGAGAGCGAACAAACAAAACTGAAACTTAACGGAACCGTGAAGGCTACTGCCCAGTTGGACTTTCAGGATTATTTTGTGTTTTATTTTACACCTTTTATTTTTTGCTCTGTGAGCAAGTCTTTTTGTTTAAATATTGTTTAAAGATTTGTTGTTTAAAATAAACGGTGCCGCAGCATCTTTTTGAACTGCAGTACTGGTGTCAGTCAGTTTGTTTCTGTTCCGGGTTCTGGCCTGACGTCACCACACACACCATCATAAATACATACATAAATAAATGTACTGCAATGGTAAGAAAGTCAAACACTGCTTATTATAACCAACACAGATAATAATATATATGTTTTGTGTCTGTTATTTATTTAGCATGCATGGTTTTCTAAGAGTAAAATGCATTGTTGTTTATGTTATTTAAGGATTGTTTGTGGTACTTTGTGGTAACTTTGTGCTACTTTGGGGTACTTTGTGGTAATTAGTAGGACCCTGCATGGAACCCTCTAATAATAGCTATTTGCGTGTTTTACTTTGTTCTACAGTTCTCTATTTGGAACAATTTTCTTATTACCTGTACTAAAAACTAAAATAAATATTTTATTTGTTCCCTGCTCATTACATTGACTGGATGGGCTTACCTCCGATGACTCCTACTTTGACTTTCTCCTACAAGCAAATGCATTCATCGGATTGTTATAAGACTATAAAGCAGCTGTAGAAGCAGGAACTCGGGTCTACAAAATATAAGGTATCTGATCAGACAGAAACTGTAGGTACGTCCTTTTCAAACAGTTTTTTTTTTCCGATTTTCTTTATATATGAATAATCTATTGAAATATGATTCTCGATATGATTAAAAATAGAAATTGCTGTCGTCTCGTCTGTATATTTAAAATGGCGAATGTGCAGCAAGTAAATTTCTAAAATGTGGGTGGAGAGTACAACTCATGTGACTGATGACCGATCTCAGTATAGAGTGTACGCGCCTCAGTATAGAGTGTATGCATCTCAGTATATAGTGTACACGCCTCAGTATATAGTGTATGCATCTCAATATATAATGTACGTGCCTCAGTATTTAGTGTATTCATCTCAGTATAGAGTGTACGCGACTCAGTATAGTGTATACAGTCATGTATGTGAATATCAGTGGGTGAATTATGTCCCAAACGGCACCCCATAAAAATGCCTTTTTTAACTGCAAATGGTTAGCTATTACTCTTATACAGGAAACTCACCTAATATCTAGTGATGTACATCAATTTCAAAATACACATGAATTATTTCCCAGTCGCATGCCTCTACTAAGACAAATGGGGCGATTATTTTAGCTGAAAGGAAACTAAATATTACCATTGAAAGACATGGGGGCGACTGCGAGGGTAGATTCTGTTTTGTCACTCTCGTTTAAAATATTAAACTATCTCAGGCCTCGGTATATGTGTATGCTGCTAATGTCTTTGACCCAGAATTCCTTTAACAAATTAGGCTTGAGCTGTCTGTCGCACAGGACAGCTCACTCCTGATAGGTGAGACTTTCACCTTCTGATCCCGTATAGTACAGCCACCTCTGTATCTTCTGCACCCAGATCTCTCCAGAAATTAACACAAAAATTGAATCTATGGGATCCTTGGCAAATTAATAATCTGGGAGTGTGACAGAGATTGAATGATTCTTGGTGTTAGTTCTCCCTCTTGACCTGTGAGGGCACTGTGTAAAAGGAACAGAGTACCCTTAACTAAATGGCGCGACAATTTATTCCGTAGGGTAGGTGGAGGTCAGTCATTTAGGAAAGGGGCGAAGCTACAGTATCCAAACTCAGTGACCCAGACGGTAAACAGTGTTGCATCTGAGGACTGGAGGAGCGGATGCGCTCGTTAACTTAGGGGTCATGAGCGAGGATATAAATAGGGGTCATAGCGTACGTGATCTGCTCCTTTTGTGAATGGTTAGGAAAGAACCTAAAAGGAGTCCCTGCATGTAAAAACTGTGAGTGTTCTGTTAGTCTGTCTATTAAACGTTGTTTGTTTGTTTCGTTTGTTAAAAGATTACTAACACGATCCAGAGCTGCAGCCGCAGGCCAGCATTAAACCCGGACACCAGCACTTCACTTTCCACAGAGAACTGTCTTTTCACCCACAAGCACTTAAATCAAGCACCGTAGGAACTGTGTCTGTGTCTTTGTGTTTTGTGTGGGTGATAAAACTGGACTTTTTGGTTGCGGTGGGATTTCCAGCATTATTATTTACAGGTGTTTGCCATAAGGCTCTGGACATTGTAGTAATTTATGAATAAACACCCTTGCACCTGTTAGTAACCTTGCACCGTGTGATTTGTACCTGCACCGCACTCACCTGTATCCACTCACCACTTTACCACAGGGAGTCAAAGATTTGACTTTTTTTTCTCAGACACAAAACTTACTCCTGCATTGATTATGTGTTTATTTCTCCAAATATATTCCAATGTATTAATTCTACTGATATACCAGCACTGCACCAATTATATATTCTTTTAATTTTACTCCTAGTGCAACCCGGGCCACAAGGTGGCGCTTCAATACATTTTTATTACAGAATGCTGATTTTTTAAAACATTTGTCCACAGGGCTAAAAGATTTCTTGGAATTTAATTCCAAACCTGACATAAATCCACATTCCTTATGGGAAGTCACCAAGTGTTTCATTAGAGGGAGCTGCACTTCTTTTGCTTCTAATATAAATAGACAACAGCTCTCTCAATTAGAGACTAATGTACTGCGGTTGGAGATGGAGCAAAAAAAAGATTATTCGGAAACCAGGGCCAGACAGCTGCTGCTTTAAAAGCTGATCATAAAAATGTGTCTAGATCTGAAGCTCAGTTCCTGCTGCATAGATCTAAGCAGCTTTATTATGAACATGCCGAAAGACCTTCTACACTACTGGCTCCAAGACTCAAACAGCCTGAAAGCTTGGTCTCTATAAATGCAATTAATAAACCCTTTTTCCCACCCCAACCAGATTAACACAGTTTTAAAAAAGGATTTATTCACAACTTTATCAGTCTGAGGCTACTACAGATCCAAACAAACTTGGATGGCATACACCCTGAATTATTACTGGCAGTATGGGACCAGTTCGGACCCATATTACTAGATTCCATCAATTATTCATTACAAATTGGCTCTTTTCATAGAGCTCAGAAATCAGCTGATTTCACTCCTTATTGAAAAAAAACAGACCCACTTGAATGTTCCAGTTACAGACCAGACAATTATTCGCAAAAGTTCTGACCAAAAGGCTTGAATCCCACATAGATAAATTAATACATCATGATCGGACTGGTTTTATAAAGGGTTGCCTAGCATTCGATAATATGCTCCGCCTTCTTCATATAATTGAATCGGCCCCTCACCAGTCCATGTCATGTGCAGTGCTTTCTCTGGATGCAGAGAAAGCTTTTGAGCGCCTGGAATGAAACTATCTGTGGGCAGTTTTAGAGCGTTTTGGTTTTGGCCATTCATATATCAATATGATTTGCACTCTGTACAATAACCCTACTGCATGTGCTCAGACTGGTTCTGTTATATCCTCTCAGTTTCCGCTCGAAAGATGAACACAGCAAGGGTATCCTCTCTCCCCTTTATTGTTTGCCATCTCATTGGAGCCTCTTGCTCAGGCCATCAGACAAAGTACTGTCATAACTCCCATCGATGTACAGTGATCCAAACACCAAAATATCACTCCCTGGGGAACATTCTGCGGAATCGCTTGTCTCCTGCAGAATCAGTTAAATATCTGTCTACTGCAGACTTTCAGTGATAAGATGGAAAATATTTGATAGAAAAAATATTTGAGAGAAAAAAAAAACCTGCCCCCAGCTTTGCTGTTGAGTGGCTGTGTGTGTTCCTGCCTTGCAGTTTAAAAAAAAAAAAAACACACACAACAACAACAACCATGTGCTTCCTCCATTAGGCCTGGTTCTACCTTGTCCTACTGTAGACTAGACTCCACGGGTATTCGACCCACTCACCCAGGGTGTGTTGGTTAAAAAAAAAAAAGTTTTTTTTCTCCCGTCTCTTTTTTGTCTCTCTTTTTCCAGGCCTGTAGGCTGTGCCACCCCTCTGCAAGCTACGCGCTGTTCCTGGTTGTGTGACTGCAAACAGCCCAGACTAGACACACAGCTCAGTACCCTTGGTGCTTGAAGCCCTTGGTGCTTGGTGTTTTCAGTGCTTCGGCGCCCCAGTGTCTCGCTCTCGACAGAGCCTCTGGGCTTCGGTATCCTTGGTGCCTCGAGGCCTTGGCACTTCGACTCCTTCGCCACTTTACGTTCCGTGTATTGGTGCCCTCAGTGCCCCGGTGCCTCAGTGCCCCATAACCTCTATGCCTTAGTGCTTCGTCATCCTCTGTGCCTCAAGGCCTCACCGCTTCGAGGCCTTCGGTGCTTTACGTGCCCTGGTGCTCCATAGCCTCGGTGCTTCGGCATCCTAGGTGCCTTGAGGCCTCGACACCTTGGCGCTTCAACGCTCCGTGCATCGGTGTCCTTGGTGCCTTCAGTGCCCTTGACCCCCAGTGCCCCAGAGTCTCGGTGTTTCAATACCCTTGGTGCCCCAGGGCCCCGACGCGTTGGTGCATCGATGCCCTCAGTGCTTAAATGCTCCCTGCATCGGTGCCCTCAGTACCTTCGGTGCCTCCAGTGTCCCAGTGCCCTATAACCTCGACGCTTTGGCACCGTCGGTGCTCACACGCTCTGTGCCTCGGTGCTTCGACACCTTCAGGGCTTAAAACGCTCCCTGCACCTATTGCATTAGTGCACTCGGTGCTTGAGGGACCCAGCACTCCCACCCCTCGATATCCATGTGTTTGTAACTCGGTGCCTCAACCATCGTCACGCCTATAATGTCAGGTTTCCACCCTTGCACGTCCCGTAAGGGGAACCTTCCCCACAGGAGAAACACACACTGTGCTGACATTTTTACTTGCCGTACCGAAGCCGTACACTGATAATGAAAATATTTTCATTGTCAGTTTATGGTCTCTGTATGGGAGTATGGCAACCTGGATGAGAGGAAAATGTGCTTTATAGGTTACAACACATGTGGCAAACTCATTTAATAACTATATTATTATTATTATTATTATTATTATTATTATTATTATTATTATTATTATTATTATTATTATTAATAATAATAATAATAATAATAATAATAATAATAATAATAATAATAATAATAATAATACAATACATTTTGCTTGATTTAGCTCAATCATCCCAAATGTTAAGGCATTGGGTCAAAAATAAAACCCCTAAAAGGTTTGAAACCTAAACATATATTGGTGGAGGATATGAAAATTAAGCAGTAAAAAAGGTGAAAAGTACGGAGCCCGGGAGGGGACATGAGATATATATCTTGTGCGCACGTCTCACTGGATCGCATGCCATGATATAATATCTTAACTTTTGGATCTATACATTTTTCATTGGTTTTGTGACAATTTTGTTTGGGTAGAAACTACTAAATTGGAGATACAGAAAAAATGTATAAATAGTGATGGATGACATTATCCTCCAGCAGTTTTCTTTTTAAAATAACTCCCACAATGTTATACTTACTGATAAAAAAAAAAGTATTGAAGGATCAGCGTTGGTTTTAGTTGCACTGCAATCTATATCATTTCTGTAAGACTCTGTTAGGTCATATTCCACTTTGATTGCTTGGGTCCTCTGGCTGATTTGTATTAAGAATTTTTGTTCTGAACACTCATCCTGGTAACACGTTCATCCTTTCCTGCAACACAGCAGAAATATACTGCTGATCCGTTTCTTGCTACTTTACTGTCTTTGGGAAACAAAATTGCTTTTGTTGCTTTAGATGTGTCAATTTCTAAAAAAAAACAAAAAAAAAACAGAGAAGACCATTCAATACTAAAATAAATACTGTAGCAATGCCAAAACAAAGATTCACATGTAACAAAAACAACAAAACATTGAAATCCTTTAATAACCAGCTGGGGTCTGTTGTAATGATTGAAACAGTGTTATAAGAACATAAGAAAGTTTACAAACGAGAGGAGGCCATTCGGCCCATCTTGCTCGTTTGGTTATTAGTAGCTTATTGATCCCTTGTTTAAATCCTGCCTCTGTTTAGCTCTGTGTTGATCCTGCTGGTGTTTCTCCCTCAGGAATGCTTTATTAACCCACTTATTAACATTATTCTGTACATTGTTCTGTACAATAAGAAATACAGTGAAATTGGCCAGTGCTATGAAGATGAATATCTAGTTTTGATGAACCTTTAATAAAACAGATCCCATTGTTACAGTAGGTTCATCCTAATATAAATTGCCCTTTGGTTTCAACCAAACCTTTGTATGTTTAAGCATACCAAGGGCCTAAGCATTTACTCATGAGTTGTTTAAAATGTTTATATATATATATATATATATATATATATATATATATATATATATATATATATATATATATATATATATATATATATAAAGTAATGGATAAAATAAAGTTAAAGTGATGTTGCAGGCTGGTGCTGGTTTTTTTTAACATCAATCTAATCAATCTAGAAAGGATCCATACATTTTAAACATTGTTTAATCTATCAAAACAGACTTCATTAAAACATGATCCCTTTAGGGAAAAAACAGTACCGGTGCATAAATTGAGGCAATAAAAAGAAATAATTAAAACCTTCAGATTTTGCATTGAATTCGATATTTGGCATGTTTAATAAAGCCACCAGCATATAAAGCCTGAGCAAGATAGAGTTTTGCCACTGGGGTGTGCACTGGTAATTTGAAAATGATCTTGTAGTGCAGTCATGAATTCACTGAATATGTGCTTAAAACATTTAACTACAAACCTCGACCACTGGTCAGATTCGAGAGAGAGCTGGTGCTACACATTAGTCATCTTTAGTGTGAAAAGGGAAGGATGGTAGAGGTAATGAATCATGCTTTACTAGAGCACACAGTCTTTTGCTAACACTTCCCAAATTATATTTAATCAGTTCTACAACAACTACCTCTTTGTGTGTTTTTCTTGCTAATAAGTTATACAACACCATGAAAAATGAGATTCTCACCACTGTTAGCTTTCCAGGGACTCCAGTCACTCCATCGAGTATCATTCAAATTACTTCGGATTCTTATGAAGTGTGATGTGCATTCCAAGGGAATCTCGGACTCCCAATAAAAAGTAACTTATTACTCGCTACTCGTTTCTTCAGAAAAAAAAGAACTACTTATTACTTAATAAAAAAAGTACTGAATTATATGACTCGTTATATTTCTTTCTCCTGTCTTGTCCTGCAAAACAGTTGTTGTGACTGTTGTTTACTATTTAACTGTGTGTCTGGTAAGTCATTTATTAAATGTGTCAAACAGGTTTATAAAATGTTTGTAGTATAGCAAACAAACAACTCTTAATTGACTGGACATAGCAATCTGTAATCATTACAATACATAAAGTGCTGCAAGATTCAGGACTTGCTTCAACGAGTAAGTATGCTAGAAATGGAGCTGCACGAAATGACAGAGCAACAGGAGTTTGAGGAGCTGGCACACCCTAACAGACAAAAAGCTACCAGGGAGATAGAAGAGGGTCAAAACAGCTGGGTTCAGATTGGCAGAGACAGGGAAAAAAATAAATTTAGTCAAACACAACCACCAGAAATCAAAATGTGAAACAAATTTGACCAACTTCAAAATTTAGATGATCAAAACCAGCATCAAGAGAATGAAAAGAACAACATCCAGGACCCCATAAATAGTGCTGGCCAGGCAGCAAAAAAAAGATGTGATGGTTGTCGGGGACTCCATATTGAGAAACACAGCAAGTTCAGTGTGCAGTCTGGACCCCCTTACAACAACAGTGTGCTGCCTTCCAGGAGCCTTTGTCACGCACATCACTGAGAACGTGGACAGGCTCCTAGAACGAACAGGAGATGACCCGGTAATAGTCTTCCACATCGGTACAAACAACATTGGAAGAGACAGACCAAGACCCTGCAAAACAAATTCAGTGAGCTAGGAAGGTAATTAAAAGACAAGACCAGAACTGTGGTATTTTCTGGGACACTGCCAGCACCTTGCAAAAAGGACCATACGGACAGCTGGAAATAAATAATCTCACCTTCCTTTAACACTGGACCACATTCTACCACAAGGACTATGTAGGTGGGATGGACTGCACTTAAATAAAAAGGGAACCAATCTACTTGGAAAAAGAATCCTCGAGGAGGTTCAGAAGCATTTAAACTAGAAAGGAAGGGGGGATAAATCAACAGAAGGGAGACAACTCAGGTAAGATAGCCATTAAATGTATTTATCTAAATCCTAGAAGTCTCAAAAGTAAAATGTTAGAACTTGAAGCTACTGCACTAACAAGCAACTGAAAACAAGAGAAAGCCATACTAATGGGGGATTTCAACTTCCCCCATTTAAAATGGGAAAACCCTAGTGAAATGGTAGAAATGACAATGCTTCCTAACACAATTTGTCAAGGCACCAACTAGAGGCGGGCATGCCTTGATTTAGTCTTTTCAAATAACAGACAGAATAACTAAAAAAGAGGTCAGAGAACCATTGTGACTCATGGTCACAACATTATCTCATTAACAAATACGTTTATGAATTACTGTATGAATTGACAAATTTATGGACTAATTGCTGGACAAATTGACCAATTCACAAACAAATTCACAAACCAATTGTCAAACAAATTGACAAATTCGCAAATTGACAAACGAATTGACAAACAAATTGACAAACTAACGGCCCGATAGTTTTGGCACAAATGGCGCTCCATTGAGAACAGTGAGAGAGTGAGAGAGTGCAAGAGATACAGACAGAGTGAGCTAGATGCAATTGGAATTTTGAACTTGACAATTTTAATTATCGCAGTTACACCAATTAGGAAATATTAATATATTTGGAGGAAGCCTTAGTAATTAGGGAGGTAGGAGAGGAGCTCCTTATTTTTTATTTTTTTAATGACCAACTTAACTATTATAAATTTAAAATGGTCATTTTTACTATTAAATTCTGAATAAAACCAACTTTTGTTTGTATAAGTCAGTTCGTTTTCAATGTTGTCATAACATTTGTGCTTAATTGTTATGTTTACTATTGTTATTATTTATTATGAAATTATTACAATTCTACTGAGATGTTAAATGATACAGTTGTATGCTTATTTCTGGACATGTGTAAGTGATCTACATTATAGTTAAAATACATTTATAGCTGGGGGGATTCTCTTTTTCTTCTAATTAAATTGGTGGTTAAATGCAGGACAAGGAAGCACTAGCTATGGTGTAGCTCATGTAATATTAATATATCATTTAATTGTATTTAATTAACTATAATTCTCCAAAAAAAACTATTTAAAACAAACAAGCAAACATGCATTTTTTTATTAATACAGTAGATTATATTGCATTATTATTTTGTTTATTACAGTAGATTACCAGCAGTGAAACAGTAAAGACAGGGAGACAGACCAGAGAGAGAGAGAGAGAGAGAGAGAGAGAGAGAGAGAGAGAGAGAGAGAGAGAGAGAGAGAGAGAGAAAAGGAGGGATTGAAAAAGACAGAGTAGACCTCAAACAGCCATCCACCCAGTCTGCCCTGCTGTGTGACGCCCTGTGATCAGAGAAAGAGAGGGAGAATAATACGTCTTCAGCTCACCACCCACCTAGGGAGCCTTTTCCACACTAACACCATCAAGCTGTGAGCTGCTCTGCGACACCCTTATATACACAGGTAGGCTCCTCTGACACACACCAACACACGTAAGAGTGCCGTACAGTTGGGTTCAGCCACAACTCAAACTCACTAATTCTCCACTCGCGCTCCCGCCTCCCCTGCCACAGACCTCAGCAGCCGCCACTGAAATAAACCACTGTCGATGTTGCATCCGCAAAAAAATCAAGCAGGTGCATGCACCGAATGGATAAAAAGCGCATCGAATGACAGTGCACGGATAAAAGGCACATTGAATGGATAAGGCTCATATTTAATGTTCGATGCTAGTTTTTAACATTCGACTGCTGCATTTAACATTCAATGTTGAATTTAAGTTTGATGTTAAAATTTAACATGTGATGTTAGAATTGAACATTTGATACATGAATTTAATGTTTAATGCTAGTATTTATTATTTGATGCTAAAATTCAATATTCGACACTTGCTTTAATTTAACATTTAATGAATTGTCATTCGTTATTTTATTTTTTTTTAATTTCACCTCCCATACCTGCCTGTTACTCCCTGTCAATTATACATTTTCTTTTCACTGATTGAATCCTAAATTGAATGACTGAATATGTGCTCACCGAATATTTGTTTGTGTATGGCTTCGATTTTCCAACAGTGATAAAAAAATGTGTTCGGTAAATGAAATACCGACACTTTAGAGTATGGAGGCCACCATCTCGTATTTTAATATTAATTAGTTTATTTACATTTGTAAGGATAATTTATCTGTCTAAAAGAAAACTACATGGAACCACACAAATTAATTCCACCTGCCTCTCCCTCTCCCAAACATTGCTACATTATTAGTTTTTAATTGAGAATGGGAGATAATTCAACCAAAATGTATTCTGGTCTGTACCATGCCGTGCTCTGACCTTACTGGAAAACGCAATTTCCTGTGGTGTAGACACTGAGTCACATCTGACGATTTTTTAAAATCTTCCCAAGGAATGTTATTCTGCCTTCAGCTACAGTAACACTCATATTTCACGTACATTGATGTTATAGAGTACAAGGAAAGATAAAGGAAACCCCGACGAAACGGAGGAATAATGTTCAAACAAAAATTAACTAAACGGTATCAAGTTTGACATATTGCTGTTGCAACGCTGGTGACAGGAAAGTGAACGTGAGTAATCAACTGTTTTATTAGCGTTTGTTGGCTTTTTTGGGTCTAATTCCAGATTTTATTTTGAATTCAAATAAACAAACAAATGTTTTGGATTTATCGTTTCTAGCTTCTACCAATATTACACATAGTACTGCTGGTATTTTCACTTACTTTCTGTTTCTAGTTTAGTAATGAGCGTATATTGTTTAGAAAGTCTGCTTCGTTGTGTAGTCATGATTGTCAATAACGTGATGACATTTACTATACATAACTGAAATGTTATATAGTATATAACATTTCGGTAATGTTTTATTTATTACAGAAAATTGTATTTAACGGGGTGAGTTGTGGATATTTCACATGGAAATCCACGCAAACTTGATTCCAGCAGGGCACAATAGTATGAAAATGTATAATTATCAGCTCTGTGGATTGTGGGTGTGCTCTTGTGGTGCCTGACCAGTTGTTTGGTATTTTACTGTTGTATTATTCCATCTCATTTTTATTTTATTCTTGGTTTCTGTGAATTCTTGCGACTTCTCCGCAATCCCGCCTGTCTGTCTGGGGTTGCATCAGAAAAAGTGATTCGTTGGCAGTATTTCTCGTGAACGCAAAGACACAGCAGGCTGCGGATCCATCCTATCATCTTACACTAGCTCTAAATCTGGTGCCATGTGGTCATTGGTAATGTAAAATAGTTGTTTCCATCGATGCTTTTAGGTTAAAAACGTTTGCATTATCTTGGCTTTAAAGGGCAGTCACATATTTTCACAAGAAGTACTGGTCAGACAGCAGGGGGGTGATGTTATTTTTGTGTTGCGATTTACTTGATAGATTTGTCACTGGGTGTCTATTTGAAAGTAGTACCATCATTTTGTAAATAACACGCACCCTTTTACACATATGTACTGCTTCACTATGCACTACTTGAGTGCAGTTTACATGCATTCCCAACCAACACAAGTGTCCAGTTTCATTAAGGGTAGAATTTTAGAGAATCTTTGCTGTTCCAAAAAAAACAAAACTGTGTAAATAATCAGGCTGGGTATGGTTTTGGTGAGATGGTACTACTGTATTCTGGCAGGGTCAAATCCCCAGTGGGATTCTTCACAACTTCTGTCCTAGGACTTTGTAGGGCACTAAATACCCACTCAAAACAAAAACAACTATGTGTTGTACAACAAATGTGGCAACTTTTCAGGTGTGTCCTAATGGAATACATTTTGCCGCTTGGTTTTAAATTTTATTTAAGAAGGTACAGTAACCCAAATAGAGTAAAACTGCAATACAAACATCATTTGATAACATCTTGGTATATTACTTGGCAATTACTGTAAAAAAAAAATACTTTGCATAAGTTGATTATCTAGGATTTTTTTTGGGTTCCTAAAATGGGGGGAGCGACTAATACACATGTGCGATGTATGCGCCGGTGTGTCTAATATTAATGTCTAATATAACGCTTTGGTTTTGTACAAGGAGTGCACCGGCAACACAATCACTCGGAGGGACTTCATTTTGCAGGTAGCCCACCCGATACGCATGCCAGCATCAGTGATCTTCAACAATTTTCTTATTTTCGTCAAAGTTTGCTCTCGCAAACACTTTCAACTTGTCTATCTCCATTTTACTGAAGTTCACCCGCGCAATATTAATGACGTATTTTCTTTAGCTGTAACAGGATTGGTTGCTTGGAACTGGATAAAAGCATTACATCATTGAGAAGCACGGCTTGAACAGTGTGCAGTTTACTACGCATGCGTTAACAGTAGTACAGTGGCTGTTAATGAGGTTGAGGACAGCAGTTAGAATTTCTGCTTCCAGCGCTTATCACACAGCCAGCCAGTCAGCTCTCTCGATAGAGGGAGTCGAAAATGACAGAATAAAGTACACAAAATGTTAGTTATAAAGCAAAAATATGTAATTTGTGTAAATAATTTAGATACCAATAATTGAAATGAAAAAAATGACATTTTCTTCATTTTAACAGGGTAAGCAGTGCTTCCTCTGCTTCCCCTGACTGCACGTCTTTGCTACTGACACACATTCATTGCACAGTAAACGCATTGGCTTTGCGTTCGGTACACTTGGTAAAATAAATAACTATTTATTGGTCCACTCATTGTTGAATCTACAGTTGTCACCATTTTCTGTTCTTACTACAGTAGCTAGAGTAGAGAGAGCCATGTTATAGCAACACAAGTAAAAAAAACTAAAAACCACTCATGATTTATTATTAAGGAGTTAATAATACATTAGAAATAATAAATTATAAAACGAAATGTTTCACCTCAACCACCGTGTCGTTTCCTTGTGTTGAGCGGGTGATGGAGTAACGGATTTACAATAATAACTAAATAAATTAATACATAAATTCAATTAAGTTTTTTTAATGGGGGGGAGGGGGATAGACGTTTTATACAAGCGTCATCACTGGGCTTCTGGGTAGTGTAGTTTCCAAAGCAATCCATTATTTTTTACCGGAGAATAACAACGGTAAAAGACTGTTTGCGCAGTTTTCTTTTTTCTTTTTTTTTTTTAAAGGTGCAGTTGCAGTGCAGAATTCCATTCCCAAAATGCCAATTCCGTCTGTGATTCAGCAATCGTGGAAAATCAGTAGCCCTACAGATGGAGAATAGAGTAATCTACAGCTTGATATGCTGCATCATAACTACAACTATGTTTGAGTTAGTTATAAAGGCTTCCGTTTTTTTTTTTTTTTTTTTAGCCATAGTAAATAAATCTAGTGAGTGTTGTTTTTTATCGCAAGCAGTTGCAATATTTGGCAGTATGGTGTTTCTGGGGCTCAACTATAAATATATCTGGGTTTACATGATTTTTTGCTGGGGGTTCAGATACATAAATAAATACACATTTAGCTAGACAAATTAAGAACATAAGAACGTTTACAAACGAGAGGAGGCCATTCAGCCCATCTTGCTCGTTTGGTTGTTAGTAGCTTATTGATCCCAGAATCTCATCAAGCAGCTTCGTGAAGGATCCCAGGGTGTCAGCTTCAACAACATTACTGGGGAGTTGGTTCCATACCCTCACAATTCTCTGTGTGAAAAAAGTGCCTCCTATTTTCTGTTCTGAATGCCCTTTATCTAATCTCCATTTGTGGCCCCTGGTCCTTGTTTCTTTTTTCAGGTCAAAAAAGTTATTTTCATTATCAACCCCAGATATTAATAATCCTTGATGCTGGGTGAAGGTTTGTTGTGTCTACTACTGTAGCAAGGGGCAGTTAGTATTTTTTTTTAATGTTTCCTGGTTGAATGCTGTTTTTCTGCCCTTTTTAGCGCTTAAAGAAAACAGTTTAGGAAAAATAAGCAACATTTGTCATTTTAGGAAAAAATGACACCAGTGATGATTCTAAATAAGTTTTTAAAACAATTTTTTTTGTTGTTGACTTTTGAATTTCTTTTTACAGTTTCTACAAGTTGTAGACAGGTGTTCCATGAAACTAGAATCAACGTTGTAGAAGCAACAGGTTCCATTCTACATTTTCTGGCAACATGTCAACTAGTGCCCCCTTGGCTTCACCCCATGGTTATTAATATGTTGAAGCAGAGTGAAGTCATCGCTGCCATTAAGAAGGACTGGTCCCACAGTAGGTAATGGTATTTGACAAGAAAATCAGTTTGGTTCATTACAGTTTCATTTCAAATTCCAAATTCTGAGTTAAGTATATAAGAAAATACTTAACTACAAGGCACCTAAAAAGTGTGTCTAGATATGAATGTTTAGAGAGATTGTGGTAAATGCTCTTTAGGTTTTTAATGCAGCACTGTAACCAGAACTATTGTGACTATAATCTTGGTCCACACAGCAAACACAAATGCTACAGAGTGAGAACCTTGGTTTTGTAATTGGGCTCTCTTGTATAGTTCTTCAGTACTGTTTGGAATGCATACATAATGTGCTGGAGTGAAATATCATTGCTAAAGCCATTACAGATTTTAAACAAGCTGGATTCCCGACAAAAGTGGTTGTATGAAACATTAGTGGTTTCTTATTACAAGAAATTTCAGTAGGCTTTTATGGTATTGAATGCTTTATTGAACAATTTACCATGTTCATGGAAGTGCTCTTTCATTAGATCCTACTGAAATTTTTTTGAAATATTTCAATCCCTATTTGCCCATGCCCTGGCTAGCTCATAAATACCAGTTAATAAATAAACACTGGTACTATGCTGATATTATTGTACCCCGTTTAGATATTACTGTACCAGTCTAAACTCAAAGATAACTATTTGGTGACTAGTCTTTATTATCTTCCTACTTAAAAGTATTTATGTATTTTGTTTAATCCACATAAATGATCAACACCAAGAAAAATTCTCTGCTGAGAAGACTATAAATGCTATTATGTTATGTCACAAAGACGGCCAGAGTGGGTTGCGTCAGACCAGAAAGGAATTCAAACACAGAGACGGTGATGGTGATGAGAAATGCTGAGTGCAATGGCTGCACTCAGCGTTTAATGACAAAATAAAAGGTTTAAACAACGGAATACAAAACAGGACACGGCACTTGACGCCAAAATAAACAGACAGACAAAACGACTGACACTAAACAAACGGTGCACGGACAGACAAACAAACACGGTGAGAACAAACACTTATATTTACGATCTTTTATATTTACTTTACTCCTTCTCCACACCCGTTCTCCTCCTCCGAACACCCAACCCTGACTGAATGAAATGTGCGTCTATATATACTATTGTGCTGGGATTCAATTACTAATTAATTATTCACTTGAATCCCAGCACGTGAATTAATTCTGTGCAACCCCGTGCCACACATATTACATTTAACCAGCACGTGAAGTGAAGTGATTTGTGCCCTCCTCGTGCCTAAATACAATTATACACTTTAAACACACGTGAAACACAGACCCGTTTATATCCTGTGTACCAATCTATACACCAACATTAACATACGCACGCATACATACATACACAGAACACACAAATGCACACAGGGGCGGGGCACTTTGCCACAGTTATCATGAGGATTTCGCAAATATGCTGTCAACTTCCAGTGCAATCCGCTGATAGTTGCTAATCAACAGACCAGCCAGAGAAAAAAAAAACAGTCCTTATAGTGTCTGTGTTCAGTGGAGCTCCTAAAATGGTATCAATCATGCCGCCTAATTTTCCCCAAGTCCAGCCCAGGGATGGAAATAAGGCTCCCATTGCATAGCAGTTTGATCAATTACTGGTTTTATTATGAGTTTAAGATACACCTAGGCTTGTTTTCTGTATACTGTACTGTGGCAAATCAATCGTATTGAAACCTGGAATTTGTTTCTTGAGAGAATTAATTTAGCATGCATAAGCAGGTTTTTAGAACTGCATGTGACAGTTAATGCATTCCAAATAAAATAACTAAATATAGTTTAAAAAAAAGACACTCTTAAACTTTTCCATTCCTATACTCCACTCCTTGTAATAAATACTTCATTTCTTTTCATTTTCTTTTCACTAAATCAAGGAGCATCTCTATAACTAAAGGTAAAGTAGTAGATAAAACGTTCTTCATTAATGGTGAGGCAATACCAACAGTGTCTGAGAACCCAGTGGGCGGTAAAGAAAGCTGTGGAGGATGGTGATATCATGGGGCAAGTTCAGCATGGAAGAGGGGGGTCTTGGTCTCATTTCAGCTCCTCCTACATGGCATAAGACAGCCCCATCTCAACGGAGGAAGCTGGTAGTCAACAAGGTGCAAAAGCAGGAGGAGAGAATGAGGTGTATAAAGGCCATTTCCCAGGCCAAGCAGGGAGAATGGATGAGATGGGAGAGTGTGGAACAACGCAAGATTGGCTGGCAAGACCTATGGTCAATGGAACAGAGCAGGATCAGTTTCTTCATCAGGTCAACATATGATGTTCTCCCATCACCACAGAACCTAAACCTCTGGGTAGGAGAGGATCCCTCATGTCCTTTGTGTTCATCACCTGCAACATTAAGGCACATTTTGACAGGATGTAAGGTGGCTCTTAGCCAAGGACGGTTTACTTGGCGCAATGACCAGATGCTGCGATGTTTGGCCTTAGCATTGGAAGACAAGCGTAACATGACCAATAAGTTGCCACCTGTTCCATCAAAACATTACACACAAAAGACAACATTCCTCCGCCCAGGAGAGCAACCACCAAGAAAAGGTGTTAAAACCAATCCTCGCCCAGGACAACTGGAAGCTGCTAGAGACTGGAAAATGCTGGCAGATGTTGGTCAACGGCTTATTTTTCCACCTGAGATTGCCACCACTAACCTTCGACCAGACATTGTCTTGTGGTCTGGATCAGCACGCCTTGTTCACCTGGTAGAGTTAACTAGGACTATGCACTAGGGAGGCAATAAGCTGATCCCTGGAGCCAGCATTACACTTCAGCCATCAACACCAGACAGAAGGATATCTACATCATCATATGGAAGGAAGCGCAAATGGTTGGAGACACATATGGATCACATTAGTTTACTGTAAAGCTACGTCTTAATTGGTGCTCATCTTGGCGAGAGCAGAGTTCAAATCAGCATGAAGTTATAACATCTACTCTCGTGTAATGGAAATCATCACTCAGTTAATTAGGTAAAAACAGGCTCAAATCTTAGATTTTTTCATGCCCAAATTTCATTTAATTAGGTCATGTATGAAATGTGAATATGCCTGTTACATAGTGTGTTATTCTAGAACCATAAAAGTGAAAAAGCCTTATACAGGCAGCCTTATCTCTTGCTCAACACTTGTAGAAGGGTTGTTATATCTGATCTCTTTTTACTTGCACCCCATTTTCTTGGTGCTTGATAGAGGTAGTCATGAACCCAGATCATTTAAGAACAGATGCAAGAAGACATTATAAATAAAAACTACAGTGGTGCATGGAATCAAATTAAGACGCCTATTTCCACAGCATGTTGAGGGCGTTGATTTATGGAAAACACAAATCAGTTGCATTGTGTTTATGGAAAGCCCACATCCGCCAAGAACAGACTCGACAAGGGAGTTGAGAGACAGTACATATACTGAGCATGAGAAGAAATGATGGGATGTCTGCAGTAGCTGTCAATGCTTAACAGATCTGATAGATTTAATTATATCAATCTCAGCTGATATGAAACTGCCTAGCCAAAATGGTTTTACCTATAGATATAGAAGATTGGTGCTCAAATTTGATATGGTTGACCTTACAGAAATATCATACTTGTGAAAGAGCATATGTATACAAGCTTCTTCATCATGTAGCCTGTAAGTTACAGTAAATATTGGTCATTGACCATCCACCAAAAGTGGTGACTCCACAAGTGTTGGGTTTGATCATTAGTACTGGTTAAAAACCCTAATTATTGTGATAGTTTCAAAGGCCTCCGTGCCTTTAGTTTACAGTGATATGGGGATCAAAGATAATTTGTTTCTGAAATGTTGTTACAGGTCCTACAGTAGTTGCAAGATTTTAGTTACTCGCGTTTCCTAAATAATGCACGCTGCAATCATGACAAGATTGTGAATCGCAATCGCACTGTTTCTGTGCATGCTCATTGTGCATTGTTTAGCAATTATGAATAAGGTTTTCGAGGGGTCAGTGTTATGCCCCGCTGATTACAATACACAATGAAGTAGCTTTCCAAATGGTACATTTATCTGCCACGCTCTTTCAGTACATGGGGCAGCAGTGTGGAGTAGTGGTTAGGGTTCTGGACTTTTGACCGGAGGGTCGTAGGATCAGTCCCAGGTGGGGGACACTACTGCTGTACCCTTGAGCAAGGTACTTTACCTAGATTGCTCCAGTAAAAACCCAACTGTATAAATGGGTAATTGTATGTAAAAATAATGTGTAAAAATAATGTAATTGTATGTAAAAAATAATGTGATATCTTGTAACAATTGCAAGTCTGCTAATAAATACATAATAATAATTCTAATAATAAAAAACAGACTCCAGCCAATTGTGCGACTCTTCATTGGTTATCTGGGAATGAGGTTAATGGTTTCTTGCTAACTAAGCACAAGCTAAGCACATTTGCTTTAAACAAAAAAAAGATTGTGTGCACTCCTTTGCCACCTGCAATCTGTCAAACTTTGAAATAGGCTTTTTGTATTTGTGCAAGGATAAGCTGTACTAAACAAGCCTGATGAAAAACATAACTGTATAATACGCACAAAGTAAACTCCTCTGCTCGCCTGGTGTTCTCTCTGCCTCGCTTCTCCCACACAACTCCACTGCTCAGCTCACTCCACTGGCTCCCTATCACCACTCGCATCCAGTTCAAGACTCTTGTACTCGCCTACAGATGCCTTGACCAGACTGCACTCAGCTACCTCCAGATCCTCATCTCTCCCTACACCCCGACTTGACCTCTCTGCTTCTCCTGCACTAGAAGACTGGCTCTACCTCCTCTACGCTCCCCTGCCTCCAGAGCCCGCTCCTTCTCCACCCTTGCCCTGCAGTGTTGGAATGACCTTCCTACAGATGTCAGGACTGCCCAGTCTCTGACCATCTTCCGGCACCTCCTCAAGACTCACCTCTTCAGACAGCACCTGTAGAAACTCCTCTTTTCCATCTGGACACTTATCACTCTTCCTTAAATGCACTTTACTTGCTCTTATCTGCTCCCTATTTTACTGCATTTAACCCTGTACTTTAGAGTACTGTAATCTGTCAAGTGTCATTTAATCTGTAGTATTTTGTATTTAATTATATCCTGATGTAACTATCACTGACACTGTTATCTGCTCCATTATTGAATCGTATTTTGTAATATACTTGTACTTGCTAGAACCGAAGTGATTGTATTTTATCTTGCTCTTAATTGTATTAATACTTGTACTGTGATTCTTGAAATGTATTTTTGTTTACGACTGTAAGTCGCCCTGGATAAGGGCGTCTGCTAAGAAATAAATAATAATAATAATAATAATACAGTATATACTGAAGTCATCCAAAAAATATTCTTACCTAATAGGAAGACTTTTTGCTGACTTAAATATCCTACTCATAAAACATGATTTTCAATACTTTATGCAATGTATCAAAGCCATACTTTTGCCTAGGAGTAGTAGACTATATTTAGAAACGTTGTCAAATGATATTTAAGGGAGGGACATTCTAGAAGTACCATAAATATCAGAATGCTTGCATTTTTTTAATAGGGCAAACCTACGTTTTGATATTCACGGAATTCAAAAATGCATGCTACTGTTTTAAATCATTTTTGCAAAATATTTTTGACACATCCCCAACAACAAACCATACGCAACTCCATATTTACTTGTGTTAAATGTAGAGGTCGACCGATATATCTGCTGATATTTGCCCTTTGAAAAAATACTGGCCGATATTACTTCTCATAATTATTCCTGGAAATTATTTCATTTTCTGTTCGTATCAACGTTACAAATAAAAAATACAGAGCTGTGATTGGTCGGTTTAGTCTACAAGCCAGCAGATAGGCAACTTTCCCAGAAAATACTGCTTCAGAACTGCTCGGGATAGAGTACAAGAACAGACGTATCCATTATTCACAGAAGCAATGTGTGGGTGAGAAAAGCTAAGGAAATAATGACTTATTCATTAATACTAACATTTACTGTATTTCTGTGAGCACTCCAAACAAGAAAAGGCGTAACACTCACCCGATAAGTTAAATTAGAAAATGGCTTGGATAAATTAGGGCTTAACAAGATCACATGACTGTGCGGTAAGAATTGTCTTACCACACGGCTATAACATCATAGACCAACTTACTTACCTGATCTGTTAATATTACTACGCCTTAATAGTAACAATTATCTAAACAGTGTTTATGTAGGTAAAAATGTCAGCATACAACTGAAACAGCATTTAAATCACCCAACAATGTGTTTTTTTCATCTCTGCCACTAGAATTACAGAAAAATTGGCAAATATACTGTGGTATTTAGTCAGAGAACAGAACAAAGAAAACTCTGAGGTAAGCAGTAGCTGTAACACTATTCAAAAGCCATCTGAGAAATCACCATGCAAGTCTCACTGTTGCGCATATATATATATATATATATATATATATATATATATATATATATATATATATATATATGCAACAGCGGCAGCATTTACTTATTAAACTAAATATTGCCTTATAAAACTCTCACTAGTAAGTAAGCAATGTTTAAATTAGACACAACAGGTACGTTTCACCGCTACCCTCTGATTTTAGAAACATATTTAAAACAAAATTAAAATCTCTCCTGCTCTCTTCTGACACAACCGTTGGGCTTTTAAACAAGGTCGGGTTCGGCATAGAATTCTATTGTGCTCGCCGTGGACGGGAAGGACTGCGGCACTGCACAAACTGACACGGAAGTCATTTGGTCCACATATCATCTAATGCTGGTTTACAATCTAGGGAAATTATGCCGGTTACCGGCCATCGATGTGAAAACAGCCTCTGGAATTATTAGTCAGCTTCTCTTGAAGACCGCAAAACCTGAGTAGGATCATTTCCTACACACACACAAAAAAAAAAAAATCTTTGAAAAATAAGGAAATCATACAGTATGTTCCAATGAATTGCAGTTTATTTGCTTCTTTAGAACAGTTTTTAGAACATGTAATTATTTTAGAACATGTCATTTTCATGCTAGCTGCCAGCGTTTCTCTGTTAGCTGTGTGCTTGAGGTTTTCAACAAACAATGTTCTACTGTGTATGGTTCACTTTCATTATTGGGATGTAATGTTTGTTCTCTTAAATTTCTATTACCCATTCTGAAAGGTTTCTATTTAGCTTACCTACATTTTGGCGTGTAGCTTGATATATGTTGGTAGGCTGGTTGGGGCATTCACTTTTGTAACTGTTATTATTCCAGAACAACAAAACATTGACACTGAATATATAGAGCTAGAATATTTACAATTGGCAAGCCAGTTGAAAAAGACAACTACATTCACAGCATCTCCTGGCTCTCTCGTTTTTTCAGATATGGTTCTGTCGAAAGAATGTTTTTTTGTACAGCCCTTTATTTTTATGTGACATTTTCAGTGTTCTCTTGGTTTTAAAACTGTGCTTCCTTGAAACCAAAGGTTATACCCAGAGTCGTATTAGAAATGTATTAGAGGGTGTGAAGCAGTCATGCTTCACCACAATGGAAAAAACCAACCTCACCTACACTGTGTTATGCCATGCCTAGCATACTCCATCCAGTGTGGGCTTCATGGATCAACAATACACGGTTTTCCTTTCTTTAGATCAATCACTCAGTATTTTCTTTGTAACCATATGGATGTCATCTGTCTACCATGTATACAGTATTTCACTCAAGACATGATGTCAGGATAAATAGGCCTGTATGATAATGGGATTGCTTTGGCGTATTATATTGAGTTAATAATGCTAAGGGGGCGGGTTATGTTATTACCCCAACAGGTGTCAATAATTACTTGTGTCATCTCAGCTGTTTCTTTTTTGCTGTTCTGTTATTGATCTGATATCCCTGATGCTGTCTCCAGCTTTGCTTCTGTTTGTCTGTTATCACAGTATACAGAGCCTTATCAGTGCAATAAAGCTAACTGAATCCACTTACAGCACTCCAGCAGTATTACACTACATGTGTCTTCTGGTTTGATGGATATTTGTTAAACCAGTGCATTTTGATTTAATTCGGTCAGTTCCTATAAAGATACTATTTTATAGATGTGTTAGTGTCTGCACTTTTTGAAATCAGGAACACATTACGCATATTAGTGAAAAAAGAAACTGAATCGTACTGATTTTTTTTTTTTTTTTTGTTCAATGGGTCAGGACAGGACAAATTAAGTAAAGATAAGTGACCTGTTGAGAGAGTTTATCTTGTCATTACCTTGTAAAACATGAATTGGATTATGTGTATTTATATAGTCACTGAGCCAGGGGTTTCTATCATTCACTGTGTAAATAAGTATAGTGAGGCCAATGCCTGCGTCTTAAACCCAACTGTAGAGCCACTTGTAGAATCCCATAGATGAGCCTCTTATTTTGACAAGTTTATAAAATTAGGGGTTATGTTGACTAATTGTGCTGATGAAAAGAATAATATCTCAAAAGTGATGAATCTTTGGGCTACACAGAAGTACAAACGTAGTAGAATTGTGTCCCCAGTATTCTTGAAAGGATTGGGGTGGTTCTCATTCAGGATAGAGTACATGTCTCGAGAACAATTTTAGGAACATTACAAAATGTATCAGTATGTGGTAGAATCTGAGCAGGCATTTTCCAAAAATGAAAAGCCCATTTTCTCAGAATTGGGGTATGATTTAAATGTGTGAATCATATTTAAGTCTGTTCCTGTATTGTGTAATGTTGTCCATGACTGTAGTAACTGATAGCAAGACTTAGTCATTATTTGTATGATGGTCTGTTGTTTCTTTAGTGAACTTGATAACCCTGCCATATAAAGGGCCACACACAGTGGATGTTATTTTTAGCTGGCAAGAATGCTAAAGCAAAAATATGAAATGGCAGAGTAGCACAGATATTGAATTTGCCTTTCTGATGAAAGATTGCCACACATATAAATCTATTTAAATTGCATGAAATCTGAATTCTATTAAACATTCCACATATTCTAAACAGCAGTGCTTGCATTTCATTTGTTCAGAATAGGGGGAAAGTCCTCCCACAGGGTTACAGTTTTTTGGGGGGGATTGGGAATTTTTGAGGCGGGACTTAAAACCTACTAAAAAGAAAAACTGACACCTAATTATTTTCCAAATCTTTTTATTTTAGTTTTCCTCATCAAAATTCTCCCTGTTTCTCTGTGAGCCGCCTTGGATAAAGCCATCTGCTAAATGAAAAAATGTATAATAATAAAACAAACAAACAAATAAACATTAACCATATATTAGAATGCAAAGAAGGATGGTTAGTGCAAAGCTGTCACTTAACATTATCTGCAGGTAACAGCAGGTAACAGATTAATAGAAGCATGAGATTACTACTTTGACAGAGAACACTGACTATATATATATATATATATATATATATATATATATATATATATATATATATATATATATATATATATATTTGACACCCTGAGTGAAAAAAAATGCTGAATCTGTAGGTTATAACAGACATTCATTACAGATCTGAGAGACGCAGTGTAGTTGTTCTTTCTTGGTCAGTAGTTCTAGCTCTGTAACTTATTTCAACTATGGCAAGCCCAAAAGCCATTTAGAGATATATCAGTTGCATTTCAGTTATCTTAAAACACATTTTGACATCTAATACATTTCCAGATCTCAAAATGACAGACTTCCAGTTTATGTTAACATGTCTCAAAATGCAAGATATACCAAAATGACTTCAGCTTTATTTTAAGAAAGGCGAAGGCCTGTCTGTTTAAGACATTTCGAGTATACTTTTTAAACATGTTCTCATTCTGAAATAAATAATAGAGTGCTACAATGCTATGTCATGTTTTGCTGAGATATTGCAGAAAGCTCTGTTGGAAGGGATTAAAAAATTCCAAATGGAGAATTATTGGATATTATTGTAGCAGCACAACAAATTATATGGGGTCAAACTTATTACACACAACAACATTGTGTGGGCAGCAGTGTGGAGTAGTGGTTAGGGCTCTGGACTCTTGACCGGAGGGTTGTGGGTTCAGTCCCCAGTGGGGGACACTGCTGTTGTACCCTTGAGCAAGGTACTTTACCTAGATTGCTCCAGTAAAAACCCAACTGTATAAATGGGTAATTGTATGTAAAATAATGTGATATCTGTATAATGTGAAATAATGTATAATGTGATATCTTGTAACAATTGTAAGTCGCCCTGGATAAGGGCGTCTGCTAAGAAATAAATAATAATAATAACATTGTTAATTAGCAGATGCTTCTTTTGGCGTTCAGTAAAGAAGCTGACGTAACGACTCAAGCATGTTTTGTATGGCATGTATAGGGCTCTTCTCTGATACTTCTCTTCCCAGCTGGGTGTGGGGTACTGATTCGTTAGCTCTGCTGTCTGTTATTGCATGATGATAGCCAAGCGGGCTGAACAGTCTTTCATTTTCTGATTTAAGTTGTAATTTGAACTGTATTTAGTTTTTTATTTGGAGGGAGGGTTCTTAACAGATTGCAGGAATTATGCACACATCTCTTAAAAAGGGGGATCTGTCTGAAAATTGCAGAATCCCTGCAATCGCACTGAAATACAAGCCTTGAACAGTATGCATCCTCATGTACCTCTAATGAAATTCCAATAACTTATCAGTTCTAAAATAAACTGCAACCTCAATAATTAGGGAACATTTTCTGTGTTATGTATGTGTTCTGCTGAATATTTGTTAGCTCGGCTGCTTACAAGACATGGTGTTTTGTAAACAGTAAGGGAACTCATTCTTCTAGTTAATTCATTACAATACTTCATAAAATATATAGGCTGTTTTCTAAAACGGTCAACACTGCTCTCATTGAACAGATAACGGCCACACATTATGTCTTGCTTTAGCATTACATCCTGCAAAGTCACTTTTGAAGTTTGAATTATGCATACAACAGTTGTTTACACACGGCACGCACAAAGCAGATAAGATTTGAACAGTATAAATATTTCAATTTCACAATGCTGCTGACCAGTAAAAGCAGTTAATGTTCCTCTTACTAGACAGCTTGTGTGTCCAATGTGTAATCGGAGACTACAGTACCCTGTCTGGTTTTGATATGGGTATCATATCTTCATATTCTGTGGGGGCAATTTTAAGAAAAATACCAAGTGTTAAAAAAGAAAGATTGGTAAATCAGAGTAATTTGATTTAAAATGTGTCCTTGGCACTAACAAAGGATGAGGTCAATTAGGCTAATTTTGTTGTCCAAAATAAACATCGTATCCAACAGAGAGGAATCCATAATTGTTTTCTCATAAAATGTGGAGTTCTGGGAGGACGCACATAAGAATTTAATAATTATCAATTAACCGGTTCAACAAATGATAATTGAATGAGCTAAAATCTACTTACCCCTGCAATGATTGTTTTTGTAAACTTATTATCATGTCCCAAATTAAAGCATTTTGTTCATCCACGCAAGCTCACCCCTCCCATTAGGGAATTAAAAAGTAAGGGGGTCACAGTACCACGACATTTGAGAACCGCTGCATTAGAGTGTTTGTTGTCTGGTTTAAAAAATTCTCTGACAGGACATATTTTCAGATGAGACTACATATACAGTTTATATTAGATTTAAAAATAATTTTCAAATGGAAGTTTTCTAAAACAAAAATAAAACAATTAAGGTTGCAAAAATACAAATAGTCTGATTGTTTAAGATCTATATTTTTTAGTTCTGTATATCTTTAAAAAAAAAAAAATGAACAAAACATGGGGAAGCTTTACCTTGAATTAATACTGAATGGATTGTGTACAAGTAGAGTTAACATAATGTGATGGGGAAAAACAGTAACTGTCAGTGACACACAACTATCTTCTATTTTAAATGAACACACTATTGCTGTATATGAACACATCTGAATTTCTAAAGCAATATTGAAATTGTAATAGAAACACTCTTTCACTGTTTGTGACTTTTAGACCTTCCTGCAGAATACTTTTCATGCCATTTGTGAGTGGGAACATGTCTACTACAGATTTGCTGAACCAGTCACAACATGAAAATGTGCCTGCATATGTAACTTTCTTGATTTCCATTGATCTTTTGGCAACGAAAGATGTTATTGAAGTGCTGGTTTTCTGGGCGTCTGGCTTTTTAGTGTTTCTGTAATCTCTCGTGCTTACCACAAACATCATCATTCTTGCTCCCACTATGCAGTCCTGCATAATTTACAGAAAGTATGACTTTTTCCAACATTGTGTAGGATTATGTGAGAATATTTTGTGGTCCAAGAAGCTTGAAAGAAATATCCAAGAAACGGAAGAGTCCAGGAAAATAAAGGAGAGTTGACAGGTCTGCATTAATGCGTATTGTGCCTAATATTAAGAAGTGGTATGAAACAGTTATCTTTTGATAGCAGTTGCCATCCTCCCCCCCCTTTTAAAGTTATATTGAGCTCACTCCGTTTCTTAATTAAACTCTTGGAAAAGCGTCAATTTGTGAAACAATTTCACAATCAACACTTTGCCCAAAAAATTATTTAAAATATATGTTTTAGTAAACCGCATTTGAAAATAATTTAAGTTAGAAACAAATTCTCTATTACAGTCAGCACTCGCATATCCAACCCTATAAAATTTTGACTTCAGTGACAGTTAAGAGTGTAATGCATATCTGATTATTTCATTTTGGCCCAGTACAACCCTTGTCTGTTTTTCAGGGAACACAAAAAATGATTTCCATTACACGAGAGTCGATGTTAAAACTTCATGCTGATTTGAACTCGGCTCTCGCCAAGATAAGCACCAACTAAGACGTAGCTTTACAGTAAACTAATGTGATCCATATGTGTCTCCATCCATTTACGTTTCCTTCCATATGATGATGTAGATATCCTTCTGTCTGGTGTTAATGGCTGAAGTGTAATGCTGGCTCCAGGGATCAGCTTATTTTGCATCCCTGGCGCATCAGCACACACAACGGCTGCGATGCTGGCTCCGGGGATCAACCACAGTGCAGCCTCCCCAGCGCATCAGCATGACATCCGTCTGGATTGAGCTAAGTAGGGTACATCTCTGGGGTCTTCAAGTGGGCACCTTCCATCCTCAGTGTTTCGTCGACTAGCCCACGACACCTCAAGAGGGCTCGACGGTGATTCTGGCGTCCCAGCACCACCCCCCTCCGTCCCCCACTCAACTCAGCCCAGCTTACTTACCTGTACATCAGCGTTTCTTTCTTTCTATTGTGCTTGAGATCCCCAGCCAGAATCTTCCCGTCTCAACCACAGCCAGTTGCTGCTCCTCTCTGCTGCTTCAGATAAGTTCTTCACTGTGCAACGCAACTCTTGGCCACTGAATCCGACGTCTCTGAGAAACCGGGTTGTAGAGTGTGCCACAAATCCTCGACAACCCACTTCCACTGGGTAAACCCGGACTCTCCATCCTCGCTGTTCCCGCTTCAGTAGCTAGTTGAGCATACCGCAGTTTCTTCCTCTCATACGCCTCATCTACAGCATCCTCCTATGGCACTGTTAACTCTACCAGGTGAACAAGGCATGCTGATCCAGACCACAAGACAATATCTGGTCGAAGGTTAGTGGTGGCAATCTCAGGTGGAAAAATAAGCCGTTGACCAACATCTGCCAGCATCTGTCCTGGGCGAGGATTGGTTTTAACACCTTTTCTTGGTGGTTGCTCTCCTGGGCGGAGGAATGTTGTCTTTTGTGTGTAATGTTTTGATGGAACAGGTGGCAACTTATTGGTCATGTTACGCTTGTCTTCCAATGCTAAGGCCAAACATCGCAGCACCTGGTCATGGCGCCAAGTAAACCGTCCTTGGCTAAGAGCCACCTTACATCCTGTCAAAATGTGCCTTAATGTTGCAGGTGATGAACACAAAGGACATGAGGGATCCTCTCCTACCGAGAGGTTTAGGTTCTGTGGTGATGGGAGAACATCATATGTTGACCTGATGAGGAAACTGATCCTGCTCTGTTCCATTGACCATAGGTCTAGCCAGCCAATCTTGCGTTGTTCCACACTCTCCCATCTCATCCATTCTCCCTGCTTGACCTGGGAAATGGCCTTTATACACCTCATCCTCTTCTCCTGCTTTTGCACCTTGTTGACTACCAGCTTCCTCCTTTGAGCTGGGGCTGCCTTGTGCCATGTAGGAGGAGCTGACTTGAGACCAAGACCCCCTCTTCCATGCTGAACTTGCCCCATGATATCACCAATGACCGATTAGTGCAGGCTACTGTTGTAGTCATGGTTGTCATGTCATCCATGTATGCTCGAATTGGCGGTAGTCGCATTCCAGAAGCCAAGCGCTCTCCTCCTACTACCCATTTTGATGCCCTAATGATTACTTCCACTGCCATGGTAAAAGCCAGTGGAGAAATGGTGCATCCTGCCATTATTCCAAGCTCTAGGCATTGCCATGTAGTGCTGAATTCTGAAGTTGAAAAACTAAATTGCAAATCTCCAAAGTAGGCTTTCACTAAATTTGTTATTGTCATCGGTACACTGAAAAAATCAAATGCTGCCCAAAGTAGTTCATGTGGCACTGAACCATATGCATTAACCAAATCCAGGAATGTCACATGGAGCTCCTTCCTCTCCTTTTTAGCTGATTGAATTTGTTGCCAGATCACATTGATGTGTTCTAAGCATCCTGGGAAACCTGGAATGCCCTCTTTTTGTATTGAAGTGTCAATGAAGCAGTTCTTTAATAGGTAAGTTGACAATCTCTGAGCAATAATGCTGAAGAAAATCTTGCCTTCTACGTTTAATAGGGAAATAGGACGAAACTGACTGATGCTTGTAGAATCTTTTTCTTTAGGTATAAAGACTCCACCTGCTCGGCGCCATGCTCTTGGTACAACCTGTTTTTCCCATGCCGCTTTCATCAGTTTCCACAGAATTCGTAGAACTCCTGAAGCACTATTGTACACTCTGTACGGAACTCCATTAGGCTCTGGAGATGATTAAGCCCTTGCTTTTTTCACAGCTTGCTCTACTTCTTTCCACTTAGGTGCACAGTCCTCCATTTGGCATTCTGGTGGACTGATAGGTGGGATGTCTGACGGAATTGACATAGGCTCCTGCCTTTTTGAATCTGTATGTGTTTCCTCCAAATATCTCTCCAGCTCAACCTTAGATGCTTTTAGTGTGCCATTCTTCTCACTGGTGAATAACTTCTTTACAAATTTGAATGGGTCTTTATAAAAGTTAGCTCTCGCACGCTCCTTCTTTTTGTAGCGTTTCCGTAGGCGCTTTGTTCTGCTCTTCTCCATTGCTTCCTCAGCTGCCTCCTTTCTCTAACTAAACGTTCAATCTCCTGCTGCCGTCTAGACTTTCCAGGAATAGCTTGTACTTTTTCTTTCCTTTTTTCAACTCCAAACCTCTCACTTCCATATGCATAGATCATGTCCCCAAATTTATCCAGCTTCTTTTCAACTGTTCCACTTAATCTTTCCAATGCACAGCAGAGATCTCTGTTTACTGTGTCCCATGCAGTTTTCTCACAAGCTCTTGGCCATTAAATCCAGGCTTGTGCCCGTTGAGGTTCTTTTCTCTCTTATGCTGGTTTGTCTGACCGGGTTCACAAGGATCATTAGGTTCATCACTAACTGTGTCCATGCAAGTCCTCCTCACATCTATGACAGGGGTGCTGATATCCTGCGAACTGTGGTTTGCTTCCTGTCGCTGGATTTCATTCGACTGACTTGACTGACTTCATAAGAAGTACTGATCAATGCGAGGTCCTTGTCCCTTCTCCCTCAAGCATTTCATTCTCCCTTGATGAATCTTCAAACCCCTGACCGTTGTCGCCTTGCTCCAGCCGCAGACAAAAACCTGGAGTTCCATGTCTTTGCTAACTGCAGATCTTGAACTAGTCTTTTGTGAAGTACTCTCCATACTCATATCCGTTTCCGTTCCTAAGTCATTAACCGTGTTGTCCAACGTTGAGTCATCTTCCGCCCCCGCTCTCGCAGACTCTAGGGGTATTTTTCTCTTTAATTTCTTAGAAGCCTTGGGCGGGTGTCTCCAGCATCCTGTAAACACAGAGCTGGATACTGCCGACAAGGGTAGCTAACCCTTACCAGCCCCAATGGGGTCTCTTTCCTCCTGTCAGCTGTCTCTCCAGGTTGTCACAAGGTCTTTCCCTTGTTGCCAGCTGCACTATTCACAGCAGTCACTGGATGTATCCAGATCTTCATGATTTCCATAACAAAGATACATTGTTAAAAATACATAGCTGAAAGGACTTTGTTTTAAAATAAGCAGGCTTCAATTTAGATGTACAGTAGTAGTATTTCAGTTCATAACAATATGATTTTGAAAGTATCACTTGCCAAAAGAGACGACTGTGGACACATGGATGTAATCCATTACATACTTTTAAATCCAGAGTGTATTGTAGCGGTATGTAAAATTCCCCATTAACAACCCAACAGCAAAATGAAATCAAAATGTTACCATGCATTTAAACTATGGGAAAACAATGTTTAGCCAAAGGTGTCATTTCCCTAAAAACACAGGATAGAGCGCAATCACCTTTCAAGTTGTCATAAAATGTAGGATACATGAAAGCTTTCCTGCCAACTGGCTGCTTCACTTAATATTGAAACCAAATTGTCTAACTAACTTAACTAATTCTAAAACCCAAATATCAACTCAATCTAAAACCCAGTTAATTTAATTTGACACGTATTACCACTAGCGAAGGGATAAAAACTATTAAAAAGACTAGTGGATAACTACACTGTCGTTTCACGTGACTGAACTCTGACTGGAAACTGATCGTTCATTCATTCATTCATTCGCAATTACCAAGTGCAGCTGGTTACAGTATCAGTTCACAGTGAGTGAGAAGCAAAACATTAGTTTTTGTTCAACTGGCTTTAAAGCTCAGGTTATTCGGGATAACAAGCTTGTCAGCAGAACAAAGCGGGTGTTTTTACATGCGAAACAATCGACAATGCTTGATTTCTGTGTGAAACTGAAAGTTATTTAGTATTGTTTTTGTTCACAGAGTTTATTCTGTATAATGTACATTTGTTAACTTTTTGCTATTTAAGCCATCAAATTAGACTTTTTGTAAAATTGTTTGTGTATTTATTTTATTGTTTTTAAATGTGCGCCTACATTTAACTTGGGTACACATGTGCATCTAAAGCCCCTTTCACACTGGCTTGCTCTACCCGGGTCGGAACCTACCCAGGTCAGGAACCAGTGTCATGCAGGTCAGCTACGCCATTTCACACTGCTTTTGATAAGCAGGGTTGACCTGGGTGACAGACACAAGTAAACAATACGCATATCAGTGCCCCGGAAGCAGCTTGTTACGGACGCTTCCATCCAAGCTTCTCTGGATTGAACTGTCAGCCCAAATTTTGATTAGAACAAATATTTCTTCATCCATGCTGCAATCTGGCTCACAGTGTGTCTCAATCAACAAAAATATGGCTAAACGGAATAAACAAAAATGTTCCTTGCGGAAGTGAAAACTTCACGCATGCATGGCTGATTGTTATTTCATCTGCTTATGGACATCCACCTGCATTTTGTCTCGTTCAAAGCGCGTCGACCCACATCCTGAGGTGGGTTGCTGGGACCTGGGTCAACCCGGGTACGACCCAGGTTCCTGGTTTCACACTACGCGGGATTGTGACCTGGGTAGCCAAGACCCAGGTCCGGACCCGTGTAGGAGTGCCAGTGTGAAAGGGGCTTAAGAAAAAAGTTAGGGAAGAGTCGTTCTCAGTATCACCCAAGAGCACTACAACTACCATGATGCCCAGCACATCGTCACATGCTTAGAACACTGGACTAAATTGGAGCACATGGGCAAGGCAAGTTCAAGCAATGGTTTTTCCTACGTTAACTAAAATGACACCGCAAGTCTCATAGCATATTGATCCAAACCCTTTCACAAGTGTTCGGTTTGTCAGGTGTCTGATTAAACAATTATACCAAACAGGTGCTAATGATCATCAATTCAATATGTAGATTGAAACACAATCATTAACTGAAACAGAAATAGCTGTGTAGGAGGAATAAAACTGGGTGAGGAACAGCCAAACTCAGCTAACAGATGTGCTGTCCAAGCTCTTATGAAGAAACACAAAGAAACGGGCAACGTTGAGGACCGTAGACGCAGTGGTCGGCCAAGGAAACTTACTGCAGCAGATGAAAGACACATCATGCTTACTTCCCTTTGCAATCGGAAGATGTCCAGCAGTGCCATCAGCTCAGAATTGGCAGAAAACAGTGGGATCCTGGTACACCCATCTACTGTCCGGAGAAGTGGCCTTCATGGAAGACTTACGGCCAAAAAGCCATACCTCCGACGTGGAAACAAGGTCAAACGACTCAACTATGCACGAAAACACAGAAACTGGGGTGCAGAAAAATGGCAGCAGGTGCTCTGGACTGATGAGTCAAAATTTGAAATATTTGGCTGTAGCAGAAGGCAGTTTGTTCGCCGAAGGTCTGGAGAGCAGTACACGAATGAGTGTCTGCAGGCAACAGTGAAGCATGGTGGAGGTTCCTTGCAAGTTTGGGGCTGCATTTCTTCAAATGGAGTTGGGGATTTGGACAGAATTAATGGTCTCCTCAATGCTGAGAAGTACAGGCAAATACTTATCCATAATGCAATACCATCAGGGAGGCATCTGATTGGCCCCAAATTTATTCTGCAGCATGACAACGACCCCAAACATACGGCGAAAGTCATTAAGAACTATCTTCAGCGTAAAGAAGAACAAGGTGTCCTGGAAGTGATGGTATGGCCCCCACAGAGCCCTGATCTCAACATCATCGAGTCTGTCTGGGATTACATGAAGAGAGAGAAGCAGCTGAGGCTGCCTAAATCCACAGAAGAACTGTGGTTAGTTCTCCAAGATGTTTGGGCTAACTTACCTGCCGAGTTCCTTCAAAAACTGTGTGCAAGTGTACCTAGAAGAATTGATGCTGTTTTGAAGGCAAAGGGTGGTCACACCAAATATTGATTTGATGTAGATTTTTCTTCTGTTCACTCACTTTGCATTGTCTATTTTTGAAAGCATTCTTACTTTACAGCATTTTTTCACACCTGCCTAAAACTTTTGCACAGTACTGTATATTATTATTTTTTATTATTATTTTATTTCTTAGCAGACGCCCTTATCCAGGGCGACTTACAATCGTAAGCAAATACATTTCAAGTGTTACAATACAAGTAATGCAATAAGAGCAAGAAATACAATAACTTTTGTTCAAGTGTGACAAACCACAATTCAATAATACAGCAGATAATAGTGATAGTTACATCAGGATATGATTAAATAGTGATAGTTACATCAGGATATGATTAAATACAAAATACTACAGGTTAAACACTTGGCAGATTACAGTATTCTGAAGTACAGGATTAAATGCAGTAAAATAGGGGGCAGATAAGAGCAAAATAAAGCACATTTAAATGAGGGGTGATAGTGTCCCAGGATACAAACAGAGGAGTTCTACAGGTGCTCTTTGAAGAGGTGAGTCTTAAGGAGGCGCCAGAATGCGGTCAGGGACTGGGCAATCCTGGCATCTGTAGGAAGGTCATTCCACCACTGCAGAGCAAGGGTGGAGAAGGAGCGGGCTCTGGAGGCAGGGGAGCGTAGAGGAGGTAGAGCCAGTCTTCTAGTGCAGGTGGAGCGGAGAGGTCGAGTGGGGGTGTGGGGAGAGATGAGGGTCTGGAGGTAGCTGGGTGCAGTCTGGTCAAGGCATCTGTAGGCTGGTACAAGAGTCTTGAACTGGATGCGAGCGGTGATCGGGAGCCAGTGGAGTAGAGTGGGCGAAGCGAGGCAGAGAGAACACCAGGCGGGCAGCAGAGTTCTGGATTAGCTGGAGCAGACGGTTGGCGGACGCAGGGAGGCCAGCCAGGAGGGAGTTGCAGTAGTCTAGGCGGGAGAGTACCAGGGCCTGGACCAGGAGCTGGGTAGCGTAGTTGGTGAGGAAGGGTCAGATTCTTCGGATGTTGCTCAGGAAGAATCGGCAAGTGCGTGCCAGAGTGGAGATGTGCTGGGAATAAGAGAGGCAGGGGTCCAGGGTGACTCCAAGGTTCTTAGCGGAGGAAGAGGGAGAGAGTGTGGTAGATTCCAGAGGAACAGAGATAGAGAGATCAGAGGAGGGGGAGGAGGAGGGAAAGAAAAGGATGTCAGATTTAGAGAGGTTGAGTTTGAGGTGATGCGAGTGCATCCAGGAGGAAATAGCAGACAGACAGGTAGAGATACGGGAGGAGATGGTGGAGTCAGAGGTGGGGAAGGAGAGGAAAATCTGAGCATCATCAGCATAGAAATGGTATGAGAAACCATAGGATGCGATGAGGGGGCCCAGGGAGCGGGTGTAGAGAGAGAACAGGAGAGGACCCAAGACTGACCCTTGGGGGAATCCAGTTAAGAGAGGGTGAGGTGTGGAGGTTGCTCCACGCCAGGTTACCTGGTAAGTGCGTTTGGAGAGGTAGGAGGAGAACCAGGCCAGAGCAGTGCCAGAGATCCCCAGGTCAGCGAGAGATGATAGTAGAATAGAGTGATCAACAGTGTCAAAGGCAGCAGAGAGGTCGAGGAGAATTAGGACAGAGGAGAGAGAGGCAGCTCGGGCACACTTAAGTGAGTTGGTGACAGACAGGAGGGCGGTTTCAGTGGAGTGAGCAGAGCGGAAGCCAGATTGGAGAGGGTCAAGCAGAGAGTGGTTGGACAGGAAAGCAGAGAGCTGGCGGTGTACAGTCCGCTCGAGCGTTTTGGAGAGGAAGGGTAGGAGGGAGTCAGGACGGTAGCTCTGGAGGGAGGTGGGGTCGAGGGTAGGTTTTTGAGGAGGGGAGTGATAGAGGCTTTTTTGAAGGCAGAGGGAAAGATACCAGAAAGTAGAGAGGTGTTGAGGAGGGAGGAGATGAAGGGGAGTAGAGCAGGAGCAGCAGCTTGAAAGAGGTGAGTGGGGAGGGGGTCCAAGGCACCCGTGGTGGGTTTGTGACCCTGGAGCAGGGAGGAGAGGTCAGAGTCTGAGAGGGGCAAGAAGGTGGAGAAGGAGGGCGAGTTAGTAGGAGATGTAGTGGGTGTAGGGGTTGGAGCAGGAGGGGGTGTGGGGGAGGGAGAGGTGTTAAAGAGTTTGCGGATACCTGAGATTTTAGAAGTATGTATGTATATGTATATATATATATATATATATATATATATATATAATATAATGTGTGTGTGTGTGTGTATATATATATATATATATATATATATATATATGTATGTATGTATGTATGTATGTGTGTGTGTATATATATATATATATATATATATATATATATATATATATATATATATATATATATATATATATATATACAGTGCCTTGCGAAAGTATTCGGCCCCCTTGAACTTTGCTACCTTTTGCCACATTTCAGGCTTCAAACATAAAGATATGAAACTGTAATTTTTTGTGAAGAATCAACAACAAGTGGGACACAATAATGAAGTGGAACGAAATTTATTGGATATTTCAAACTTTTTTAACAAATAAAAAACTGAAAAATTGCACATCGAGAGACTGAAATTTTTGCCCATTCCTCCTTGCAAAACAGCTCGAGCTCAGTGAGGTTGGATGGAGAGCATTTGTGAACAGCAGTTTTCAGTTCTTTCCACAGATTCTCGATTGGATTCAGGTCTGGACTTTGACTTGGCCATTCTAACACCTGGATATGTTTATTTGTGAACCATTCCATTGTAGATTTTGCTTTATGTTTTGGATCATTGTCTTGTTGGAAGACAAATCTCCGTCCCAGTCTCAGGTCTTTTGCAGACTCCATCAGGTTTTCTTCCAGAATGGTCCTGTATTTGGCTCCATCCATCTTCCCATCAATTTTAACCATCTTCCCTGTCCCTGCTGAAGAAAAGCAGGCCCAAACCATGATGCTGCCACCACCATGTTTGACAGTGGGGATGGTGTGTTCAGGGTGATGAGCTGTGTTGCTTTTACGCCAAACATAACGTTTTGCATTGTTGCCAAAAAGTTCGATTTTGGTTTCATCTGACCAGAGCACCTTCTTCCACATGTTTGGTGTGTCTCCCAGGTGGCTTGTGGCAAACTGTAAACAACACTTTTTATGGATATCTTTAAGAAATGGCTTTCTTCTTGCCACTCTTCCATAAAGGCCAGATTTGTGCAGTATACGACTGATTGTTGTCCTATGGACAGAGTCTCCCACCTCAGCTGTAGATCTCTGCAGTTCATCCAGAGTGATCATGGGCCTCTTGGCTGCATCTCTGATCAGTCTTCTCCTTGTATGAGCTGAAAGTTTAGAGGGACGGCCAGGTCTTGGTAGATTTGCAGTGGTCTGATACTCCTTCCATTTCAATATTATCGCTTGCACAGTGCTCCTTGGGATGTTTAAAGCTTGGGAAATCTTTTTGTATCCAAATCCGGCTTTAAACTTCTCCACAACAGTATCTCGGACCTGTCTGGTGTGTTCCTTGTTCTTCATGATGCTCTCTGCGCTTTAAACTGACCTCTGAGACTATCACAGTGCAGGTGCATTTATACGGAGACTTGATTACACACAGGTGGATTCTATTTATCATCATTAGTCATTTAGGTCAACATTGGATCATTCAGAGATCCTCACTGAACTTCTGGAGAGAGTTTGCTGCACTGAAAGTAAAGGGGCTGAATAATTTTGCACGCCCAATTTTTCAGTTTTTTATTTGTTAAAAAAGTTTGACATATCCAATAAATTTCGTTCCACTTCATGATTGTGTCCCACTTGTTGTTGATTCTTCACAAAAAATTACAGTTTCATATCTTTATGTTTGAAGCCTGAAATGTGGCAAAAGGTCGCAAAGTTCAAGGGGGCCGAATACTTTCGCAAGGCACTGTATATATATATTATATATAAATAATATTATAAAATTGCTTGGTTAAATTAAGTGATGTGATTGGCTGAGCAACATCACATGACCGTGCGGTAATAATTGTCTTACCGCATGGCTATGACATCATAGACCAACTCACTTACCTGATCTATTAATATTCCTATGCCGTAATAGTAACAATTATCTAAACAGTGTTTCTGTAGGTAAAAATGTCAACATACAACTGAAACAGCATTTAAATCACTCAATCTTTTTTTATCTCTGTCACTAAGAATTACAGGAAAATTGCCAAATATACTGTGGTATTTATTTAGTCAGAGAACAGAACAAAGAAAACTCTGAGGCAAGCAGTAGCAGTAACACTATTCAAAAGCCATCTGAGAAATCACCACACAAGTCTCACTCAGTATGTAATATATACGGTATATGCAGCAGCGGCATCTACTTATTAAACTAAATATCGCCTTAAAACTGACTAGTGAGTACTGGGAAGCCCCTCTCTCGAGTGCCAGTGCAATGTTTGACTGTTCCATGAATCCTCCCTCAGATGTGGGAAATCAGTCTGCTTTCAATTCCCAAATGCCATTTCATCTCGAACATTTTATTATAAATGGCAATGTTAAATGTAATGTTTATGGCAAATAAAAAAAAGTACAAAATATATGTTACAATCAAACAGTCTTTAGGGACTATTTTTTCTCAAAAAAGCTATTCTTAAAAAAGCTATTTTGTGTAATTATTTTCAAGAAAAAAAGTGTAGCCATTTTATAAGCAAAATAACACACTCGTGCCTCACAACGCACCCAGGGCCGCACACCCTGTCGTGGGTTATTTCTTACATACAGTATATTGCTGAAGCACTATGTTTACTTCGAGCAATTCTTATTTATTTTGTATTTTGTTTACTTTATGTATTTTTTTTTTTCAAAATATTCATTTCAGTTGTATTGCCTATAAAATAACTAAATAATAAAGCATCTTCATTTTAGGGGTCACCTGTAAATGGCAATAATTTAAAAGGTGTAATGCACATTAATTAAAAAAAACAAAAAAACAATGAATTTCATAATGATGTTTCTGAACTTGAAGCACCCTTCTATGCTTATTAGTTCATATTTGGTCAAAGGAACTTGCTGAGGTAGACTTCTCAAAACTTTCAGTTTCAGTATTCTAGAATCGATACTATAGTACGGCCTTTTTGTTATTAGAATGATGTGTGAGGTTACGTCACAAATAAGATCTTCACTGCTGAAGTCTTGTGAACGTAGTCGTATGGCTTTCAGACGTGTTGCCATGCAAAAACTAGTTTTCAGTTATCAAAGCACTTCACCTTTTAATAAACTCTCCTCACCAAATCACCAAGATATTCATTATAATAATAATAATAATAATAATAATAATTCAAATATATTTTTATTTATAACAAAAATGATTGAGCAACAGTTATGACCCTGGGGCGCCTGTTTCTGTTTTCCCCTTTTTTTCTAGACTTTATTTTTATGCAGTCTTTGACTCAAAGGCTTTTTTTCCCTTCCATTCAGTGTTGAACATGGGACACCACTGCATGTGGAGTTAACTTGTCTGTAATGTCTGAAAGCAGAAACATTGTTATTCTGATGAAATAAAAAAGGTAATGTTTTTTAAAACCAAGGTCCATGATTCTGAAGAGGCAAGAAATATGTGATGTGGTATCTAAAGGGTTAAGGACAATTGTGTGGTGTTCTGAGTGTGTTTCTCAACTGATAAAAGGGATATAGTTAGGACGCTGTTATGTCTACTTTGAGGCGAAACTGCTTAACTGAAAACAACCCCTTAAGGGAATCTTCATCTTTGAGAAAGTTCTAGAAAGTTCTGTAATCATGCTGACTTGTTAATTTGCCTGTTGTTGCTATGCTAACCCTGTATAAATATTGTGCTACCTTGTCAATAATCAAGAGCGAGTGTGTTCATGTAACCGCTGCTGCATTCTCTTGCACGCATTGTAATAAAGCTTCTTGAACTGCTGTCGGGTGGAGTCATCAGTCATTTCATATTAAACTGGAATTTACCTACTACAATTCCTAACCATTATTAAAAAGGGTATCTCTTTATCACACATATGGGACCAAAAATAACTATATTCATATTGCAAACAGTAAAATCAAAATGCAGCTTGTGTATGGAAACTGAATGCAGTCAATTATTTAAGTTTTATTAAATGTATTCACAAGAGTGCCCACTATACACTATGTTTTTTAGACATTTAGCATTGTAGAGTTGCCAGGAGTTTGAAGTATTACGTGACTTATCCTAGGATTCAAATACTATTATGGCACTTATATCCTTTAAAGAGTATTTGTTCTTTCTGTTAATCAAATACTAATTGCCTGGGGCTAAAGCACTATTTTATCTATCTATTGTCAGTTTATTTCTCAACACCATGTGTTAGAAATGTATTATTGTGGTGTGCTCTGTGCAGTACGGTTTATAGCCATAAAGGCAAAATGCACATGGATCTGATTTATATAAACGTACTGTTCCTCAATCACATTTCTCAATTCGCAAATGCAACTACGTCATGTCTTTGTGTGTAGGCAGTCATTTGCGTTGGGCCAAAGCAGAATTTGGAAAACATATATATGTTACAAAAACATACATATACAGTTTATATAAGAATGTGTGATATAAAACCTTTCTAAGTGTTTCTACAGTTATTTGCCTAATAAAAATGTTACTGCAGTTACGTGGCTTACAAATGCATTTTACATACATAAGCAATTTTACGCATCTATAAAGTTTACAACCTACTCAGTACACTACAGATCGTTATCCAAATATAACATTTTAAGGTCAATAAAATACAGCTCAATTACTGTAGGCTCTGATATCCTAACATTTTCCTGTGGACACGTAAATTAGATTTTAGTTAAAAAATATATTTTTTTTTGCCAAAGTAAATGTATCCAATGTAATTTAACACCTATCATTGTCTGGTTGTTTTTTTTTTTCTCAGGGGGATTTGGTGGGCTATGATTTGGTGATTCTCTACTTTGGTCAGTGTACTGTAAAGCACACAATGCTGCCTATACTGCACTTGCAAACCCTGCTGACCACAGTCCTTCTCTTAGCACTGCAGGTGGATGTGAGTGAAGAGGGTGAGTTACTGGCAGAGAGCATTGTGCTCATTACTGCAGGTGAGGGGCCTACTCTTTCAATGTGCAAAATTGAATTGAAGACATTGTTATCGCCATTAGTATTGTGAGAAAATACAATAGCAGAACTTTCATTAATGGAAAAGAAAAGCTTCTGAAGCAAAGATGATGCTTATTGGTTATCATCCCACGCTGGGGGGGCGGTTGAATATACTTTATAATCCAGGGCTGGCAATGGAATGTGAAACAAGCAATCTGATTGGTCGAGCAAGATTCCAACTGTCAGTATATTGTATGGATACGGACAGTTGTAGCCTCATAACATTATTAGAAATCACTGCGCTGCCTCACAGAATTTAAAGTAATGGTGGCCATCTTGTTACAGATGTACAGTAAAGTTACAAAACGGAGTGACCAATTTCCAGCAAAAAAATCACAAAAGTAGTAAGTAGACATGACGATTTGGATGAAGAACAATCAAATTACCTGGAAGATAGCAAAACAGAAAAAAAAGTTGCTGGTTTGTATACTCTCATCCTGACTGTCACTTCAAATAATGTATGTTTAGCAGTTTGTAAACACTAAAGAAAAACAGACACTTCTGCACATTATCCAACCCTCTCTGACACAGACTTTGAACAAATTACTGAAATCCGAGACGTCCTTGAATTTATTTGTATTCCTCACGTCTGTTGTGCACTGAGTGACAGAAAGAAAAAAAAAACTCTGCCCCTGGTGTATCTTTTCAATGGCAATGTGCACAATATATATATATATATATATATATATATATATATATATATATATATATATATATTATATATATATATATATATATAAAAAATAAAGTATCTGTAAGGGCTTTGCTTTGTTTTGTTTTTGGCAGGTGAATGTGGCTATCTGTCTGTCACTAAACCTGTTCTCAGTGTCGGCTCGAGTCTCTCTGCTACCTGCCACTTATGTAAGGAAGAAACTGCATCATGGGAGTACGCGGGCAGTCTGGTATCTCCCCAGCTGTACTCCCAGATTAACAGCACAGTGAGCACATTGACTCTGGATAGCCTTACACTGACCAGCAGGGAAGGAGAGAACCTGACATGTCGCTCCAGTAAGGGGGAGAGCTATTCTCAATTGATACAGACTGGGTGTAAGTACTGTTCATATTAAAACTGGTGTACCCTTAAAAGGGGGGGGGGGGGGGTGCCTCCATGTCAAATTTTAATTAAACCATACATCACATATCAAGCCCTCCTTTCTTCTACTTTTTTGATATATCAGATAATAAAGTAAACGTGCATCTACTTTAGTAGCCAATTATGAAATTGGATCATTCTAAAGCACAGTATTCAACCGTTATAAATTGGTCAAACATCATACTGTATAGAAATATAAACAATATATTCACCTTTCCTCTGTAAAAGAGAGAATGTGTTGTACCAGTATGACTCAGATGTTACCCATAAGCCTTAATTAGTAGCAGTTTTTGGTTTAAAATGCAGCTGCTGAGAGAAGCTTACACTTTTTTTAGTAAAGAGGGACGTATCAGGCAACTCTGTTCTTGGAGTGCCGTTCCATTCCAGGATTAATAGGTGTAAATGAATTCTTAACTGCTTTACAGCATGGTCAGGAGTTTAATTGGGTTCAAATAAATAATTAAGTATGTGGTTGGGACAAAGATCTGGACTGGACGTGCCAGTGCCATGGTTTTAGTAAATGTGCTGCTGCCATTACCTGTTACTACTCTTTTCAGTGGTATGTGTACTCAAAACCTAACAGTACTCGTTACTTTGACCTATGATCACATATCCACTTTATTTTTTTATGTTTACAAACTGTTCTATCACACAAGTCATTCCTCTTACATTATTCCCCCTGGCTGCTTTGTTTGCTAGTTTTATTTGTATTTTTTCTTGTTTCCAGTACGGCTATGATTGGGGCCCTAATTACGTCCAAACATCTAATCAAATCAGCATGTCTTTTAGAAAGCTTAAAAAATCTGAGAAGAGCCGATCTTGAATCTCCTGCAGCAGCTGTGAAGAGCATATTGCTCATTTTGTTAGTCTTTGACCTAAACAATTTAACATTCCCACCTTCCTCCTTTTAGATTCTCCTCAGGCTCCCACGGACCTGGAGTGTGTCACACATGACATGTTAACTTTCATCTGTTCTTGGAGTGCTGGATCCGAAACAAACCTGAAAACCACCTACAAAATCTGTTACAAGTAAGCTAAACTTTCTGAGCAGTATGTCTAAAATCCACTTAAAAAAAAACCTTTTAAAATGTACTTTATAAAAGCAAGCATACATACTGGCATGCTGCAGGATAGATTCTCCTGCACTGTTAGATGTTATATTTTCATAACTCTGGAACACAAATTGTATGTTATCCCAGTGGCGTATTTCGATCTGCTGCTGTTTAGATAAATTCAGTCTGATGTCAGTTGCCATGGCACTGCAGTCTGTCAGTTCGTCCCCACCATAGACCTACATTTATTCTTTATTCTAGCATTCCTTTAGCACACTTTAGCTAGAAGCAGTTGATCTTTCTTGGTAACATGCAGTTATATTGCTAGTTTTGGCATTCTAACCTTATGATAATAGATGGTATTGAATGTAATGCCAGGTACATTTCGAGCATCTTTTCTGGTAATTTTTCAAGCAATTAGTCATAGAAACATTTTCCCTGAATAGCTTAAATCAAGATTGTTTGGATCAGGGCTTCTCAAACTCGGTCCTGGGGACCCCCTGTGTGTTGGTTTTCATTCCAACTGAGCTCTCAATGACAACTATACCCTTAATTGAGCAATAATTTGCTTAATTAGACCTTTTTACTTGTTTTCAGCTCTAAACAGTTGCAGATTTCAAGTTAGCGATAACATTTTTTTAAGTAACTTGAACTGCAACTGTTAAGAGCTGAAAACAAGTAAAAAGGTAATATTAAGCAAATTATTAGTTCAATTAAGGGTATAGTAAAGTAATTGTGAGCTTGGTTTGAATGAAAACCAGCAGACACAGGGGGTCCCTAGGACTGAGTTTGAGAACCCCTGGTTTAGATATTGTAGCTTGAATTATTCATATTGAGAAAAATTACCAGAATAAGTTACCAGAAAAAGTTGCGTCATGTTGTTGGACTTTTAGATTTGTAACACCTGCGGCAGGTGTACTGCAATGTGCAACCTTACAAGACGATGAGGATATTATTATGAGGCCAAACTGCCAGATTAAAGTGTTCATAACTTTGTACGTTACCCAATACAAATTGCAAATATGAAGAGGCAGGGCTGTATTCTGCAATTTAGACTTAAAGTTTAGACTTAATGTTTGCTTTTTGCTTCATAGTTTTCTTTTAAATTCATGGTCCTCCATGTGTATCCTCTTCAATAATCTACAAGCAGTGATCAGAAAAATAGCTTTTTCTTATGAACAATTGTCTGATTTGTTTGTAGGCCAACTCACTGTGAGAGTGTTGAACGAAATGTAAGTGGAAAAATAAACCTGGCTCTGTTTGGAGCAGTACAAATACACATAACTGCAATAAATACACTTGGATCAGCGACTGCAACCTTTCAAGTGACCAAAAAGGATATTAGTAAGTATTTAAGTTGTTTACATTTTTAGGTATCTGTAAAGTACAGTCATAAATATTGAACACAAATAGGATATTTCCTGATTTGATGTTATTTTCTAAAATACAATATTGGCAGCCATGGCAAATGTTATTTTAGAAAACAGAGAAATAATGCTTGAAATAGTTTATAAACTGTTAGACCTGCTAAAAAAAACTGTCTCTCTTTATTTAGCATTTATTCCACCTGTGCCTCAGAATGTTAAAGTTGTGCCAGATTTTTCATCACAAACCTTGTCTTTGAAATGGATTGGTGGTGTCTCAGCACTTGCCTTTCCCACAACCATTGAATTTGAGATTCAAGTTCTCTGGACTGAAAAGATGGAGGTTATACACACTGTAAGTATATTAAGTAATTGAAAACGGTTTACTTTTTTTAGGGGCTTGAGTATGGGGGAATACAAACCCATTCTCAGAAACACCTTATTGTTGTGGCATATCTGTACAGTGGTAAAGTGATGATCCTCGTTATTTAATGTATTATCTCCCACTGTGGATGAAATCTCCTGTGAAGGGGATATAATGGAGTCGCCCGTACATACAGTATGTCACATTTCACAGATTTCTCCATATACATGGAAAACCACTTAATTAGCTAGAAGCTCCATTGCAAGGGAAGGTTTTGGAGCCACATGGACAAACACTCCTCAGTTAAGATTTAAAAACTCACAGTGATAGTGCAAGACTTGGGTGAGGGATTTGCTTTTGATTTATTTGTGGTGTGTGACTGTTTTGTTTAACATTTTTATTTTGGCTCTTTGAGCTGCCTTTTTGTTTGTCATCACTGCCTTTTTGTTTGTCATCACTGAGGATGGAAGGTGCCCACTTGAAAACCCCAGAGATGTACCCTACTTAGCTCAATCCAGACGGTTGTCATGCTGATGCGCTGGGGAGGCCGCACTTTGGTTGATCCCCGGAGCCAGCATCGCAGCCGTTGTGTGTGCTGATGCGCCAGGGAGGCAAAATAAGCTGATCCCTGGAGCCAGCATTACACTTCAGCCATTAACACCAGACAGAAGGATATCTACATCATCATATGGAAGGAAACGTAAATGGATGGAGACACATATGGATCACATTAGTTTACTGTAAAGCTACGTCTTAGTTGGTGCTTATCTTGGCGAGAGCCGAGTTCAAATCAGCATGAAGTTTTAACATCTACTCTCGTGTAATGGAAATCATGAAAAAAAGAAACCCTTACAGTTCAGCTGTGAATCTCCTTCCTATCTCCTGAGCACCTTAAACACTCAGCCATCCTGCCACATATATCTGGATAATCCCTTATTAAATTGTCATACATACTGTTTGTGTTTTGGTTTATTAGAAGCAATATTAATACAGACTATTTAATGAGAAATCACATTTTTGATTGTGCTCAGTTAAAAATCTACAAAATAGTGATAATCTTTTCTCCTAATCTGAAAAAGGGCTGATCTGTGAATTTTAAATTTTCAAACTGGTGCATTGTTTGTAAAAAGCATACTTTAGGGAGTGTGCATGTTATAGTATGTTAAGAAGCCCATTATTCGGTGGTATCTGTTGTGGGTTCATTAATTAACATTATAGACTGCTCAGGATCTTTCAGCCAATCAGAGTGCACATTCCGCCGTCTGTATTCCACAACACGTAGAAACCTTATTCATAACATCAACCACTTTCAGTTTTTACTGTGCTGTATTGTCTATATGAGCATGCTTGAGGTCACCTGCTTAAACCCTTTGCGGTCCATTGTCGGACCTGGTCCGACATTGCAATTATTCCTATCAGGTCCATTGTCAGACCCTGTCCGACATCATTATAGAAACGCAAAAAACGTGTTTTAGTCGTTTTTTGTCCGGAAAAAGTCGAGAAAACCATTCAATGGCCGAGTGGGAACGACAGGAGCCGAGACAAGTCGAAAAAAAAAAAAAAAAAAAAGGCGTATCTCATGATTAGTCATACATGACCCTGGTATCAGATAACGGGGCGGTCATAGTAAACAAGCTGGCTGATAGTGCGTCAGCGCACAGAGAACACAGACATTTGCAGAGCTTTTTTGAGATGTTATAGTAATAAAATAATGACTTGGATCGCATTATTGAGGAGTTTGGTGATAAAACGAGTGATCAGGAGATGATCGATCGGTATGTACGACTTATTTATTTCTTAGCATATGTGAAACCTATAGCGAATGAAAGGGTGGGGCGGGGCTGGAGATGCCTAGTGAGTGCTTTGTTGATATGCAGGGCCTTTTAAACCCATTTGACTGTGAAAAAAAATACTTTTAAACAGCGCGTCTAAAATTAACTGCGCGTGTGAAAATAAATTAGACCTGGCGTGCCTGACGCGCATTTAATAAATGGACCGCAAAGGGTTAAAACAAATTAATACCTGATGTAAATCATCCATTCAATTGCAGTCCATTCAAAATGTTGACATCACAATCGGCCATGTACCTCAGCCACTAAAGCCTTGGACACACTGCCCGATGCGATCAATAGCGACGCTATTTTTCAGTCGCATCGGCCAGTGTATTATGCTTTGCAATGAGATTTTACAGGATCGGCCAATCGATTTTCAGTCGGCTCACAAAGTTTAAATATGTTTAATATTTTGCGATGCGATTCCTTCACATCGGCTAGTGTGTTACACTCACTCGCAAGTCTCAAAGTCAGCAACCAATGAGTTCAACGCATTCAGTCATATGACTGGAGACGGTATTCTGTGTATTAAAAATACACACACACACACACACACACAGTATTCAATTGGTTTGTATATAATGTCTATGCTGATATCTTTAGAAAACAAGCCCTGACAGCCCCATAAGCATTGTTTCTAACTATTAGATGAAGTACTTACAGAATACTCAACTGCTGTATAATACATGTTTTCATATAAGCATTTGGACAACACTATATATGTTCCTTTCATTGTAAATAAAACGTGATTTGGTATAAATTTTATTAAAACGCTATTAATAAAATGAATCATTGTTGTGGCAGCAGTTTTGAAGTGTTTTGGAAATACACCTACCCCTTGTTATATCGCCCCTCGCTATACTGCGGATTCGGATATATCGCGGTCCTGGAGTTGGCTCCCCATTTTTACGGTCTAACTGCATATGCCTTGGCTGCAATATAAACAGGCACTTAGAATTACTGTTTGTTTTATTTCACAAACAAAAATATACAAAACAATTACAAACAAAGCATTAATATCGTACTGTTATCACATACACACGCATTGCACAGTAACGCAAAGCAAATTAAATATCAACTTGCTGAAGCGGCTTTTATTTTAGCCAATGAGGTGTTCACTAGTGGCTGCAGTGCACTAGCAAAAGTCACAAGGCAGTGACGTCAGCTCCCTAGCAACAAGCCTCCTATGTTGGCAATGTATTCTTTCAATGCAGTGGGTTTGTGCATTTGAGAAAGGAGAGGAAGACTCATGAAATTAATTGGAGACTGAAGTTGATGAGAAGCAATTATCCTCCACAGTACAAATTAAAATGATGTGCTGCTTTTTATACTAAAAATGAGAAAAAGTGGGCTGCGTAGAGGACTTATATTGGACCCTGATGCCCCCGATAAAACGAGGGAGTGGTTGTACAGTATTTGTTAGTGTATTTGTTTTTCTATAGGTCTGTCACTATATTGCGGTCCTCAATATATAGCAGATTTATATTGGAACCCGACACCCACGATATATCGAGTGGGTGGTGTATATCGTATATAATTTTTTTAAACGCAGCTTCCTCCATTGAGATGCGACGGTCATATCGGGCAGTGAGTTCCGGGCTTAACGGTATTCTCTTCATCAACCTTTTTCACTTTTTTTCCCCAATAAAATGCACTATGCACTAAATAGTTTGGTAATGATTAGAAAACGAATATAGATGGATTTTTTTTTTACTTCTGTATTAATAATAAAGCAGTATAGTAATAGATGTATAGGACTACTGCGAGCTTCTGGAAATGGGTTATAGCGACACTCATATTGCTTAAACAGACCTCAGTCCGGTCACTTCTATTCATGCCGATATTAAACCATACACAGACATTCGCCATCCTATAATGTTATAATGCTGATCTGTTGATGGCACATTCCTAAGTCTGTGTTTTCTGTTTTCAACAGGAGAGTTATGCAGCACAATTAGATAGCCAAAATAAAACCTTTCAGTGGAGCTGGATCTCTGGCGTGCCTTTGAATTGCACCTCACACTCTGTGAGAATTCGATCCATCAGCACTGATATTTTAATGAATTCAAAAAATGGAAGCAGTGACTGGAGCAAACTGCAAACTATTCCAGGTAGGCATTAAAAATGGAAAGGAGCCAGCAAGATGTCCCCGTTAAGGGTTTTGCACCTAAAATGAATCTTCATAAAATTGCGGCAGTTGTGACCTACTTCTACAGTCGCAAAAAAGCTTCTCATATATATATATATATATATATATATATATATATATATATATATATATATATATATATATATATATATTTTCTAATATTAAAACAAGAAGTGTTTTTTACCTGATACAAATATTGTGAATATAATGTGGCAAAATTATGTTTTTTTTTCTGGATTTACGGGAACTTATATATATATAATTATTATTTAGATGGATCATTTATTAATCTCTAAATTACAAAATAATGTTGCTTATGTCTGTTCTCCACTCAATCTCGCTCTCTATTTTTCTCAAGGGGCTGATGACTCAAAAAGTGTCATGTTTCCAGAGGATAAAGTTGTGAGAGTAGGCACCAACATGACATTCTGCTGTGTTGCTGGGAGAGGTCAACGTATTAAAACTTTAGTCTATGGTGCGGAACATCTGCCCTGCAGTGAACTTGGCATTAGGAGCAAGGCAATCACCAAGTACAACCTACCCCCTTCAGATTCTGCTGGGACAAACATCATGTGTAATTTGGATCCTCCTCATTTGCTTGGGACTGTTGTATTTGTAGGATGTAAGTATGGTGCTTGAAGCTAAATGAAAAAATAGTTCCTCTGCATATGCTTGAATACATGTTGTATTTATTCATTTTTTTGTACAGGGGTACATTTGTCCATTGCTTCTGAGGATATGTTTCAAACAATTGTTTAATTAAAAAAAAAAAAGTTACATTTGTAAACCTCTTTTGAATATTAGGCCTCTCTTTTTAATGTTTTCCTATTTTCTATATTATAAGTAATGGATAAAGACATACAGAGAACTGTTGTATTGCTTAAGGAATGCATTGCAGAATTATGAGGCATTTAAATTGCCTATTACATAGACATTCGCTAGAATGAATGGAACTTATTACATAGACATTCGCTGGAATGAATGTCACTCAAATAAATGGGGGATTACAGTATACAATTTCATTAAAACAGAGCTACAGAATCCAAAATGTTACTATTTAGGCAAAATAATTGGTGTCTTTTAAATCGCTATATGAACTTCACAGATGATCTCAATCAGCTTGTGAGCAGAGCGGTCATTATGCCACAAGTAGATGCCCTCTAAAAGCATATAGGATTTCAGGATCTTGAAACTCTCTTTAAACAGTAGCTTCATTTCCAAGCAGCCGAAGCAATCTAAATTAGGGATGGGAATTCCGAATAATAAGATATTCGAATAAACCAAGAATAAAAGTTTCGAATACCTGAATACTCGACCTCTAATTACTCAACGGTGACAGGTCCTTAGAACGTATTAGCAGCAACCACACATAGGGACGCATAGATAAATACATCAACAGTAACAGGGAAGAAACATCTAATGTATTTAAAGTAAAAAATAATATAAACTAAAAGTAAGAAATAAGAAATAAGAATACACAGCAGAGTGGTTTTAACTGTAAAACGCAGAATCTTATAAAAAGGACCTTCAAAACTTTCAACTGCACTTAACACCCTTTGACGACTCTTATTAAACACACAACATGACTGCTTACTAACAAAGCACAACAAAATATGTTTGCTCAGTAACATCTATGCTATAATATAGAACATAAAAACAAGATGTACTGTATATTATGATGTCCATAATATAATAATCATTTTAAAAAATATCTGATTCCAGAATCAATCTGATATCAATAGGAGACAGATAACAGCAGAACTCAAACAACAAAGACTTAACATCGTCCGGGTAGTTTGCAGTCAAAAATTAACTTTTTTGACTGAACAAAACAAACAAAAAAAATGCCATTTTTTTTTCAGCCCGAGATGCATCACATCGCTGATCACTGCACACAGTAAAAGATGCAATGCTTGTTTTTTTGTTTTCTTTGGTCACATTCTGTGTTTTCTTCCAAAGTAGCAGATGGTTGCTTGCATTTTAGATGATATATTAACGTATTGATTTACAATACCAAATACATGTGCTGCAGAGATTACATTGCACATGCTTTTTTTTTTTTAAGATGCTATCTTCATTGCTCATGCACTCCCTTAGCCAATAGCAGAGTTAGGTAATGAATGGTGCACCCGCCTCCCTGTCAGTTATCAGCTAGGTGACAACTGTAGTGGCTGATCACTTTAAACTTCCTCCTCTCTTAAAGATACTGTGCCAGTTTTTTCTGGGTGTAGTTGTGTATTTTTCCTGAATTTGTTTTAAAAATGAATGAGTATTCAATGTTTTAGATGTTTGTGCGATAGTTTAAAAAAAATTAACACGAGAAACACAAAATACCCAAACATAGAACTGTTTACTACACATGTTTGTAAAACAAAAAAGGGAGTAGGTGTATATACAAATACCTTAGTACTGTACTGCACAGTAATGCACTACAATTGTCCTTGCAATGAGTAAAGCAAACATAAAAAACATTTGGTGTACTTACAATCAATTCTAAAGCACATTTTAAAATAAGTAGTTGTCCAACATTGTCTGCTTTTTTATGATTTACCACCTCCCGCTGTAAATCAGTCTCAATTTTGAGTCCAGCTTTGTAGCCAGTTTCAAAGCCACGATGCTGGCATGTCGTGCTGAAAACGTCCACAGCATGTAACTGTTCTTGTACTGAAGGCTCTTCGGGTTTGAGACGTATTGACTCCTGAACCCAAACTTTATCAACAAGAGACAGGTCCACACGCTTGGAAGCTGCCAGAAATGTGCAGCTGCGAAGTCAGTGTGTTGAATGCTGCTCGACTGGTCGCTTAGCAACGTGTCTCGTGCTGCGTGTCTGTCAGGTGCACCCATCCGCACAGGAACCGGCAACAAGGCAAGCCTGTCACAAGCCCTGAAAACTAGTAATAAAGTTATCAATAAGTGGCCTGCAGTTGCCAGTATCCGAATTCCGTTAACATTAAAGTCTATGGGACTGGATTGGTTCCTTGGAAAAAATTGTTAATAACCGAAAGTTGTCTTTATCAAGGTTGCTAATAACTGACATCTACTGTTTAACCTAAAAACACGTTGGTTTGTCGCCATAGTCAATTTTCTAACCTGTAATGCTGCGTAGGACGCTATTGTTTACTTACAGTATTTAGATCAGTGGTGGCCAACACACTAAGCATTGAGATCCATTTTGGTGGATCTCAATGGGCTCTGCGATCCATCAGCAAGTGAACAAGAGTACAATAAAGTAAAACCCTTTTGATCAATTGGGATTATCTGGCTTCAAGCTAGTGGTGACCAATACGTTAAGGTAGCAATTAAAAAAAAAAAAAAAAACAGAATGCAAACATATCAGCATTTTCAACTAAGAAAGGATGAAAAATACTGTAACGATCTTGGTTAACGCAGGCAGGCGCATCACGCAGGACAAGGCAATCCACACACAGCCGGAGGGCGGTCGCGAACCCGGAACCTCTTGCACTAAAGTTCAGCGCCGATACTGCTGTACAAAAGAGCCGGCTCCCTTGCAAGAAGCGTATATCAGGCTCACGTCTCTGTGTGTGATTACGTCACCTACCAGCCCTCCTGCTGCCTTCCCCTATGCACGCTACAATACTTTTTTTTTTATCTGTGTATTTTTGGTGACATTTTGTCCAATAGAAATCACATTTAAAATTAAAGAAACATCTTAGTCAAGTAGACAAATGTGTCCCGTTTTTGTTTCTGGTATAAAAAAAAATCACAATTGCCTGATGTTTAGTGTGAACTTTTGCATGCTTTGGTTTTGACCAGTTTTCCAGCTCAGGCTCAAAAGATTTTACAGTATGTGGCGGAGTGTCCCGCCCCTATATATATATATATATAGGGGCGGGACACTCCGCCACACAGCACAACAAAGCTGAGCTTCGAGAATTTGATCAGAAAGCTTTCCACACTTTTTCGACTGCAGGTCGGTTGGTGCTGAAGAAGTATTCTCCCATAGACACACGTGGAACCAAAAATAACGGCAAATTCCAGTTCTCATCTTTCGTTAATGTTACGCTTTGGCACCAGCATCGCATTCTTTGAAACCTGGGATATATTCATCCAAATCAGTACAACTGGAAGGCACAGAAGGCTCTCCCCCATTTTTAGTAACTCGCTCCACAAAACGATCCATTGAAACCACCAAACACAAACTCACAACTGTACACAATACGAACCAACGCGTTGAGGAAGCTTGTTGCTCGGGTTACTGAGGTATGGAAGCCAGAGTACCGTTATTAGAGCCATCTACTGTTTGGAATTAATGACATTTTTCTTTGTATGTGTTTGTTGTCAGGAATTATATTTTTTAAATATGCAATCAACCATATTAAAACTAATGCAATGCATATGTGTTGGTGCTTGTTCATATTTGCTCCAAGATCCACCAAAAATCTCTTGAGATCCACGTATTAGCCACCACTGATTTAGATGTATTCATGCTCACTCACACTAAATCGTTTGTTTGCAGATCCACCAGATGATCAACAGCTAGAGTGTGAAACACGTGACTTGCAGAATATTGTCTGCTACTGGAGCCCTGGTAGACAAACCATGTTATTAAGAGAGCATAGAACGTTCTATACACTGACAGAAAGGTAATGTCTCTCACAACATAAACTGATAATCAGCAGGAAATGCCTTGTCATTCTGTCATGTAATGCACAAAGTATGCATTTCATTTCATGATTTAGGTTTCTAAAGGTTGAAAGGTTTTAGTTTTTTCGCTATTCAGGAAGTCATATGAGACTTTCTTATACATTCCGTACTGTTAAACCGTATAAACAAATCATTTTAATTTTTCTTTTGCAATTGTTTTGTATGGTCTTACAGGATTTCTGGCAAAAATGCTTCATGTCACCAGGCTAATGATGATGATGCTGATCTTAATGATGATAAATACAAGTGCAACTTTCCTGTGATCAGTGGCCAGCAAATGTATAAGTTCCTGTTGAAGGCTAAAAATCCTTTGGGAGAAGTCAAGACCAATTACACGCTGAACCTGTATACCAGAGGTAAAGTCAAATTGTTTACTTAGCTGTATGTCTCGGCAGGGGTTGGCAATTAAACTTCATGGTGGGCCAAATGACCTGCGGGCCACTTATATCCCCAACCGAACCCAAACAGCCCCCCCCCCCCCCCCACTGTCGCTGCAAAAATCAGCTCTACAAATGTGTTGCTGTATGTGTAACGAGTTGGAATCTTGTGTAAAAATTCCACTGTCATTCCCTGAGAATACTGCCTTGTGTGTAATTAGAAATGTTATTGTTCACAATCGCCATGTATACTATTGTTCAGTTATGAAAGAGTTAATGCTGGAGTGACCAGATGCACTATGGGAACTGCTGGCAGTCATGTTGAAGGAAAGTGTTGATTTTCGCTCTCTGCTGAAATGGCAAATAAAATCCTGGAAGCTGGGAGATCCGTGTCTGTCAACAAATCTAAAGAAAATACACAACGCAGAAGTAGTGGATGGACAGAATAAGAACTGTCACAGTGGTGTCGTGACCCGGATCTTCTGATCAGCAAGTAGCCAATCGCTGGGTGTTGCTGCATGTCATTCCCTGTACAGAAGCAGTCAGGTAGTCAGGCTTATGTGAAGCTGGACTAAAAAAATAAAAAGCAGCAGCAGCTTGTGTTATTTAAGTCAATAGTACTGTGAATGTTATTGCTGTTTATTTCTTTACCCTCCATTTTATATTACCGTCATATTAACTACTGTGCATTTAGAATGGAAACAAATACAAGGAAAAGGTTTGTGCAGATGCAGGATGATAATGAAAATATGCAATTTTGAGATGCATAAAAGTGAATTGGGAAGGGGAATGAGACGTACTAATTTGGAGACTTCTCATTGTGGTAATGAACAAACGATATCTGATCATGCAACTGCAACTCCTTTGAACACAGAGTCTAGACAGGGGAGGTTGCCAGCCGCTAAGCTTGTTGGTACAATGTCTGGTTCTAGTACTCCAGTTTTTATATCTACGCCTGTTAACCAGGGAGACAACCCCATTCAGCAGCTTACTGAGCTCTTCAGTCAGATTAGCCAACAGATAAGTAATTCTGCTGCCTTGCAATTAGCATCAAATAGGGCTAGTACTGCAGGTGTTTCACAGCACAACCATCTACACAGTTCAGGGGAAACCCAGCCCATAGAAACTCATAATCTAGATCTGTCTAAACTGAGTGTGGTGATTAAATCAGATGCCCACGAACCCCCTGTTTTTCGTGGTAATGGGTCTGAAAACTGTAGCATACAGGAGTTGGAGGAGATAGTGAAGGCTAATCTCAAAAATAAAGGGTGTCAAGTTTCAGAGCAAGCAGAGGAGATTTTGAATAGGTTAACGGGGAAAGCGAGGGATGTTGTTAAAATAGGAAATTCGCAGTAAACCCAACCTTAATGTTAGTGCAAATCCTGAAGTGATATTTTGTATTCTTAAGCAACACTTTGAAAAAGCAGCATATTTTTGTATGCCATTAGCAGACTTCTATTCAACCCTACCGAGAGTTGGGGAACATGTTTTTGATTATTGGATCAGGCTTAACAAGGCTATGGATGTTTCTGAGGAATGCTTAGAGGCATGGCAGAAAAGTTGAAGATTCTAGTCATGAGGTGGCTATAATGTTTGTTAGAAACTGTCCCGATTCTGATTTGGCTTAAACATTTAAGAGTAAAACGTTAGAAAAATTGGCAGTATTTGAGATTCAGAAGGGACTTGATGAATATCAGAGGGAACAGAAGAAGAAATCCAACTCTGCTGCTTCCATAGGGCAGAAAAAGACACAAAGCAATGTGTGTATAGCAACCAGTGAGAACTGCCATACCCAGCAGTACAGTCAACAGGCTCAAGCTGCCTATCAGTCACCTGCACTGACAACCACACCCATTTACAATTCTACAGATCAGCTAGCCTTAGAAAAAGTGATTGGTATGTTGGAGTGTCTTCTGCAGCAGACTGCATAAGGGCACGGTGGGTTTAATAGGCAGTTCCCACGTTATCGGTCCCAACCAGCACAAAGTCCCCCATGTAAAGTATGTGGTGATCAGGCCCACACAACTTATTCCCATTGTTTTAGGGATAACCTGTGTCTGAGCTGTTACAAGTCTGGACATCAGAAGAGAAGTTGCCCACAGAGAATTCCCCCCACTCAGAGTGCTGACCCGGCTAGTGGAGCCCCTGGTAATTTTCAGGGAAACTAGAACACCTGCACCGGGAGAGGGGTAGTGTGGGCAATGTAGAACTACTCTCAAACTGATCAAGATCTAGAAACGTTGTATTCATATTACTGTGATGATTTTCAAAATGACACCACGTTTATTTTTCAAAACACCCAGAAGGTGACGGAGAGTGATGGATTATATTTTGTCCCTGTTAAAGTAAGTTTGCAGGTTGAGTTGCGTGCCATGCTTGACAGTGCATCGATGGCTTGCACGTTAAGTGAAGATGCAGAACACAAGTTAATGGCAGCTGGAGCTTTGTGTGAGATCGCTCAAATCCAACAGGCGTGATTTTAGTTGGGTGTAGTGGCAAACAAACCCAACCAAAAGGGCTGTATGACCTGAACTTAAAGTTATTCGGCTTCCAGGTTGTAGTGTCTACGCTTGTTGTGCCTGGGCAGAAGGATGAACTTATCCTGGGGACTAATGTAATTAAACATGTCATCCGCCAGTTAAGGAGTGCAGATGGATATTGGAGACTTATATTGAAGCCTGACCCTGCCAATCCAGAGGATAGCAATGAATTCTTGCAAATGCTAACAAGTCTAGATAGGTGGAGAGGGGAGACTATCCCAAATAAATTCAGAACAGTCAAACTAAAGAAAGCTGTCACTCTGATGCCCAAGAAGGAACACCTGGTCTGGGGCAAGTTACAAGACAATGCTGTCCTTTCAATTGGCGGTACTATTGTAGTTGAACTGCTAGAGTGAGGCCAAAGAACATCCTTGTGGGTCGAATTATAACATCTCTTTGGGGAGACAGGTGGGTCCCAATGAAAATAATTAACCCAACAGAAAGGCCAGTTACACTGAAGAGGAATGCAAACGTTGCTGATGTATACCCATGTTTAGCTCTTGAGAACTGGAAATCTTTCACTAGAATTGAAGGAAACGAGAGGCCATGTAAAGCCTATACCCAACAGCTGGGTAGGGTAAAAAGCAGCAATGAGGGGTCTTCAACTTCCAGCAGTACTTTCAGAAGTACAGATCGGATCTATAAACATCAGTTGAACAGAATAGGGACAAATGAAAAGTTATGTAGACTGGGACTGGAGGATGTGGATATCGCTTCAGCTGAAGTATCTCGGTACTGGAAGAGTAAGCTGGCCAAGCTGATTGAGAAGTATGAGGATGTTTTCTTGCGCCATAGGCTCGATTGTGGAGAAGCAAAGGACTTTGTTCACAGAATTCGACTGACCTATGAGCGACCTTTCCGCCTCCTATATCGAAGAGTGTCTCCAGCTCAGTACCAAAAATTGAGGCAGGTGTTGGATGAGATGGAAGAGCAAGCAGTAATTGAAGTGTCATGCAGTGAATTTGCATCTCCTCTTGTCCGTGTTTGGAAGAAGAGTGGAGAACTAAGAATTTGCACTGATTTTAGATGGCTAAATGCACGGACTGTGAAGGACACACATCCACTTCCCCATCAGACTGATGTACTGGCAGCGCTTAGTGGAAATTCCTTCTTCAGCACCATGGACCTGACATCGGGATTCTATAACGTTCGATTGCATCACGGGGACCGGAACTATACCACGTTCACAACACTTCATGGGCTTACGAGTACAGCCGTGTGCCTCAAGGTGTATGCAACAGTCCTGCATCTTTTACGAGGATGATGCTTAGTTCTGGTGACCAGAACTTCCTCAGTCTGCTGTGCTATCTTGATGACCTCCTTGTTTTTGCTCCCACGGAAGAAGAGGCCCTTAATGGGTTAGAGTTGGTTTTCAGTCGATTGCGACAGAATAGTTTGAAGCTAGCACCTAATGTTACCTGCTGCATAGATCAGTCAAATTCTTCGGCCATATTGTCAGTCAGAGTGATGTGTCCACTGACCCGGAGAAAGTTAAGGCCATCATGAGCATCCGTCAGGAAGACTTAATGGCTGAAGATGGGCAAACTCCCAGTCCAAAGAAGATTCGCTCATTTTTTTAGGAATGGTCATATATTACCAACATTTTATAGAGGGATGTTCAGCACTAGCCAAGCCCCTCTTCCAGTTAACTTCTGGACCTGGTGGAAGGGGGAGACCAAGTAAAATGAAGAGCAAGAAGCTTCTGAAAAAGCTTACACTGGAAGATTGGGCGCCAGAGTGTACCAGAGCATTCAGTGAATTGAAGACCAACCTGTTGGAGAGTGTAGTACTGGCTCATCCCAATTTTGATCGCCCCTTCATTTTGTCCTTTGATGCGTCTTTTGATGGCATTGGAGCTGTCCTATCACAGATCCCGCAGGGAGGGACGACAAGGCCAGACCCATCGCTTTTGCAAGCAGATCCTTAAGTAGAGCACAGAACAAGTATCCTGTCCAACGTTTTGGAATTTCTTGCATTCAAATGGGCAATCTGTGAAAAGTTTAGCCACTGGCTTAGAGGACATCCATTTTCAGCATGGACTGACAGTAATCCCCCCACTTATATCCTCACCGAAACAAAGCTTGATGCATGTGAGCATCGGTGAGTGGCAATGAGTTTGACCTGAAGTATGTTCCAGGCTCAAAGAATGTAGTGGCTGATGCCTTGAGCTGTGAGCCCTTTGTGAAGCCAAGGATTGGACAGCGGTTGCTCAGACCATATGAAGCCCTTTTGAGAGAAGTTTGTAACTTTGGTGAAGAGGGTGTGTAAGGGATGCTTAAATATTCTTGTCAGCAGCAGAATTTGCAATTGTTTCATGGGAGCGTTGCACCTGGTTCTCCTGGCCATGGAACTGGTATTAGCTCAATTACAAAAAGTAGAATCTCAGCCTTGTTGGACAGTCGGTTGGAATGGGAAGCCTGTACCCAGAAACGAATAACTGCTTTCCAGCAGGGAATCGTACAGGGGATGTTGCCAGGAATAGATGCACTCCCAGTCTACTCCAAGAGGGAACTCCAACAAAAGCAGTTATAAGATCAGATAATCACCAGGGTGATGTACTATGTGTAAAGAATAAGAAGACCCTCTAGACGGGAGAGATGTCATGAAGTAACTGAAGTACTGAGAACACTGAAACATTGGGACAAGTTGCTGATAAGTGAAGGGATTCTGTACCGAGTGTCTAAAGATGTTGTATTGAAGAGGAAGAGATTCCAGTTTGTTGTTCCAACAGCATTGCAGAAAGATGTTCTGAGAGGAGTGCCATCATCAGGGGCAGTCTAGAACATTACAGCTGGTTCGGCACAGATTCTTCTGGAGCAAGATGGAAAGCAATGTCAAGAACTATGTGCGTCATTGCAGAAGATGCATGCTTAGCAAGACTCCACAGCCAGAAGCGAGAGCACCTCTTAAGAATATCATCACCTCAGCGGAGCTTGAATTAGTGTGCATTGATTTCTGGTCTGCAGAAGACTCCAACAATAACGGTGGATGTGTTAGTAGTAACTGATCATTTCACAAAACCTTCCCATGCCCAAACCAGACAGCTAAATAGATTGCTCGGAAGCTTTGGGACAGCTTCTTTTGTGTCAATGGGTTCCCAGAAAGGATACACTCCGATCAGGGAGCTAATTTTGAGAGTTGCCTAATCAGTGAGCTGTTGGAGGTTGCAGGTGTGGAAAAGTCACATACCACCCCATAACATCCCATGGGTAATGGTGGAACAGAGAGATTCAACAGAACTTTAAGGAGTATGATTAGATCCCTACCTCCTCGAGCAAAATCCAAATGGCCACAGATGATCCAAACTTTGACATTCTCCTACAACTGCACAGCTCATAAAACAACGGAGTATCTTCCCTTCCTGCTCATGTTTGGCAGAGTGCCACGCCTACCTGTCGATGTGATGTTCAAAAGTGTATTGGGCAATGAAGATATTGTGAGTTGTGATGAGTATGTTACTAGCCTAAGGAAAGACCTTGGAGAAGCTATGAGAGTGCCCAGGAACATGCGGCGATAGAGCAAAAACATCAAGCTAATGCTTATAACAAGAAGACCAAGGCAGCTTCCATTGAATTGGGAGATAGGGTGCTCCTGGCAAACAACAGTGAGAGGGGTAAGCGGAAGCTGGCTGACAAGTGGGAGCCTACCTTGTATACAGTTATACAGAAGAACCCTCAGATACATACCTTTAAGATAAAAAAATCTCTACAGGTCAGGAGAAAGTTGTAAACAGAAATCTAATTTTGCTAGCAAATTTCTTACCTTTGTCATTAAATGAGGAGCAAGAGTATTCCAGCTTGTGTGTGTTGTCTGATACAGTATCAGAATCTGTGGCTGAATAACACCCTGGGCCAGTTCTTGGAGTGCTGACAGAAGACAATGACACCAGAACTGTGCATTGGATCATGGAGCTTCCTAATGTTGCGGAACAGATTAGAATAATTGACCCCCCCCCTCCTGCTGAAGATGAACATGAGTTTAGCCAAAATATTGCAAACACTCCGCAGTCACAGGCTGATAACCGTGACCCATGTGTTTTAGTGACATCATTTGAGACATCGGCTGTCGACCATGAACATTCCGTGGAGTTACAAGAAAAGGATGAGTCACCAAATCAAATTCTGCCGGTCCAAACCAAAGAACTGAACTTTGCTGTTGATGAAGTGACTAAAGGTACACAAGAACCTAGTCATGTGATACATACTGATCTCCTTGAGTCCAATGTGTCTGGCCATTACACAAGTGTGATTGATTCCAAGGACCTCAGCAATGCTAAAGAGCCAATACATTTCAGAACTAGTCTAGTAAATTCCAAGCTGTCATTGACCAGAATAGAATCCTCTCCTAGTCAGTCCACAATTGGCGAAGCCAGTGCGAGTGTTGCCGAAGCCCCTTGCTCGTCTCCTACAACTAGCAAAACCGCTGCACAAGATAGGTCTGTTAGAACTCAGGTGGGTAGGTTAGTAAAGCCTGTGAATAGACTGATATACACTATGACAAATCAAGAAACTACTACAGCCCCTAGAGAGATAGTTTCTGTGTGGCTTAATTCAATTTCACATGTGTTCAAACACCAGGAAAATCGGTGTATGTCGTTTTGCTCTCATTTGTATTGGAAATTGTAATATCTAAAATTGTGTGTTTCGATATATGTACAGTACATGATTAAGAAAAAAATTGACACTTTGGCAAAAAGTATTACAAAATTCCAGTGTTTCGTCAAAGATGTAGTTTCTGGAGGGAAAATGAGCCAAAGTTTATTATATACAAGGGCTGTAGTTAAGTATTAAGTTGAAGGAGATGTGTAGAAGTGTGACAGAAATATAATGAATCTTGGTTGTAAATCTCCCTCCCGTTCTGTGAAAGCGCTAAGCAGCAAGGACCGAGTTCTTTGGACGGCCTGGCCTGACAGTTCTTTCCTCGGGTCGGGAAGTCGGTCAGTCTGGAAGAAGGCGAGTCTCTGTTGCAAGAACGTATTGACCCAGAAGGAAAACAATGTAGCAGCCACAGATTGTAAAGGCAGCTGCATTCGTTTACCAAGGGGTCATGCGTGACAGCACATAAGGGGGATGGAGAATCGTAATCGGTTCCTTCACTTGGTTTGTGGTTTTTAAACCTAGAAGGACGGTGAGAGACCCCAAAAGGTTTATGACCAGTATCGTGAGTGTTTTTTGTTTGTCTGTTAGTAATTGTCTTGTTTGTAAATCACCAGACACCTAACATGATTCCGGAGCTGTTGTCTTGGGCCAGCACAAAGCCAGAACAGCACTTCACCACTCTCACAAAATACACTGTATCACCCACCACAAGCACTACTGCACGCACCCAGGACTGGTGACCGTGTTAGTATGTTTTTGGATGGATATTCATGTTTATTATTTGGGACTGCAACCCTGTTGTTATTTACTCAGTGCACTACACATTGTTGTGTATTGCGGGAGGTTATTATTTAGTCACCAGACCCGGATACAAATAAAAACTGTTTCAAACCGGATTATAACTCTCTGTGTTTCATTACTGCACTGCATTACCCCTGCACCTGCATGTACCACTTACCACTTTGCCACAAGAAGGCACATCTGTATCATAAAGAAGCTTGTGAGATAGCGCTGCTCTTTTGCCTGAAATTCTTAATTGAATAACTTTGTCAACTCAAAAGAAAAAAAGGGAAACCCCCTTTTTATATTCAAGGCTCATTAAAGTTTTTTTTTTTTCTGCTGCAACATTTGATGTATTTTTCAGGTTCAAAATTCTGATCAAAATATTTTTTTGTATGCGTGTTTGTGTGTAATACAATCCTGCAGTTAATTTTAGTGGAATTTATGTAACAGGTGAATGTAACTAGTTGGAAACTTGTAATGTAAATATTCCACTGTAATTCACTGAGGATACTGCCTTGTGTGTAATTAGAAATGTTATTGTTCACAATTGCCATGTATACTGTTGTTCAGTTATGAAAGAGTTAATGCTGGAGTGACCAGATGCACTATGTTGAAGGAAAGTGTTGTTTTTTGCTCTCTCTGAAATGGCTGCCTGCATGCATGGAGAGCAAATAATATCCTGAAAGCTGGGAGATCCATGTCTGTCAATTCAACGCAGTAGTGGGTGGACAGAATAAGAACTGTCACATATGGTGCATAGCATATAGAACACATACTGAACAATTTCAATGTATTTTGACCTATCATTCATATCATAGTCCAGGGCGCATGGCACATTTTAATAACCTATGAATGGCTGCTGCTGTATTTTTGATGTGCCATGCACCTGGACCATATCGGCTTTAAGTTTAACTGTATTCCCGGCAGCAATGCTGCATCAATAATCTTTACCTGCATATACGACCCAATGTATCGATGTCTGTTCCATGATGGGAAAAAAACGGCAGATTAAACTGTTTCAACGAAAACCGGCTAATCAATAATAAAAACAAAAAGCTGCGGCTGGTTGAAAACAAATCAAAAAGGAATACAGTAACAATTGTCTTAAATGTAATACAATATGTCGTTGTATGCAAAACCTGATATACAAGCACTTTGGAATCAATATTGCAAAACACTTAATTTTCTGCTTAGTGGCAAGAAATATATTGTAGCGGCCGGCTATGTGCAGGGGTTCTGGCGGTCAATGAAGAGACAGACAACAGGGTGCAACGAAAAGGAGTAAAACTGTTTTATTCAAAGGGCTCTCTCGTTCTCTTTCTGTCTATTCCGTGCTCTACTCAATTCCTTCAGTTGGCACACAGCATGCCCTTTTAGGGACGCTGACTCTGCCCACTCATCACCCATTGGCCCATCGACATCCACTCGCATTCATACACACGCAAAACAGACAACACGGGAAACATTACGTGTACAGTATACAGTTCGTGTTGTTTGCACCGCCGCTACTATATATGAAGATACAGCCCTGCCAAGGAGGCCTCTGTGGGCCAGACAGTACCTGTCTGCGGATTTGGCCCGTGGGCCGCCAATTGCCGACCCCTGGTCTAGGGTAAGCTGACACCTTAAAGTATGTAAAAATCTCTGTTTAGCTAACCTATATTAATCATTTAGAAAATTGCGCTGATTCTTACTACTAGCCAGGGTTACATACTGTATGTCAGGCAACTAGAACAGAGTAACTGCTGAACTCAGGTCACCTAAACACAGAACATACAAAAAGGAAAACTGCAATGGACCCATTCTGAAAGGTCGCAAAAGTAAAGAGGAATGTAAAAAAACGTAAAATGTCATTTGAAGCCGCCTGTTCTTTAAACGTGTGAAAAATGTAATCTTGGGTATGGTCTCCAATACCGGTATTAAGTTTTTGTTCTTTGCTAAGAGCAAAGCTTACATTTCTGTTGGCTGTTTTGATCAACCTATGGCCTGCTGGGATAAGCCATTTCTGAATTGTAGAGGTAAATCCTCTTTGACTGCATCAAGCCCCTATTTTTATGACAGTTCAAACATAGCAATGAGTTCCAATGTCTGACCAAGCGATTGCAAACATTTTTCTGATAACACATTTAAAATATAAGAATGAGGGGCTCCCGAGTGGCGCATCCAGTAAAGGTGCTCCGTGTGGAGTGCAGGATGTGCTCTATAGTCTGGACATCGCGAGTTCGAGTCCAGGCTATTCCTTTGCCAACCGAGGACGGGAGCTGAGCCTAAAAATAATTGGCCATTCCAAATTAAGTGAAAATAATTGGTAATAACTCAATTTTAAAAAAGTAAATAAATAAAAAAATAAAATGTAAGAATGTGATTTTAGGTTTCCGGTATAAGCAAGTTTTAAAGTGGTAATGACAAAAGTATTATCTGGAATTGTTTACCTGATTTTATCTCTTGCAACTATTTTTCATTGGATTTTAAACCGTTAATAATAAAGTAAAATGTAACCCAAATATTAAAGCATTTTTATGCTGATGGAGCTTTCTGAGATACCTGATAAATGTCTGGGTGACTTACATTTCCACTTGGCACACATTAAGGCATATATAATTCAGACAGATAAAAAGATAATGGAGCTCATAAATGACAGATGGGTAAAAGCCACGATTATATGTAAAAACATGGAATGAGCAAACTGCAAAATGACCATGCACCTTTACTGTGGCAAGTACCATAAAGATTGTAAGCATTAGCAGACAAGAGTAAAATGATTATTTGAAAGATTTCACTGGCTGATGCAGTTTATCCAAGCTAACAAACACTATTCTTTTTCCCTTTAGTGTATCCATATAGTCCCAGTAAAGTGACGGTGCTTTGTACTGGCTCTAGACAAACTAAGCTGTTCTTGTCCTGGGGAGTGAGTTACAAAAATATGACCTGTCAGTTTGAGATTGTAACGAACAATAAGGAGAAACAGCTGGTAAGTTGATGCTGTTTTTAAGGACAATGTGGTTTTACTGTATAAAACTTCATGTGTATCTCAGGTTTTGTTCAAAAAAAGTAATGTTGGCATGGTTTTTGTTATTAAGTTCCCCTCTTAACCAGCTCAACCATGCCTTTCCATTGGAGACGTGTTTTGTGTGCATGTTTGTATAAAAACACTGGGATATAATAACTCTTGCACAACTCTGGCCCTCAATAATTTTGAAGTTCATGAGAGGTTTTTATTCCAAGGAGGTCCTTAATTAGTTCATTGCATCTGCAAATGGTTTATTTAACTAATGTAGGACCTGATTAGGTCAAAAACCCAGACTGGAATGAATATCATGAGCTAGAGTTGTGCACCACTGTTCAAAAATAGGTGGATCTAATCACTGCCTCTGCTTAAATAATTATTAAATGTATGTATAAAAAACCAAACATCCCACAGTTCATATTAGTCTTTTAGTAATTTCTGTCTGCAGAAATATGAGGAAAAAAAACATTTAATTATTTAGATACACCCCTGTTTGAATCAACTGAATAGACTTAATTGGCTTTACAGGAGATTTGTTTCATGTTGTTGGGAGACAGCAACATATTCAGCCTGTATGCTTCCATTTATACTGGTGGATCTTGTATAATGTACTTGGAAGTTGAACCCCTGAACATATTCCATATTACTGGACATTATCACAAAATCCTGAAAACCCAAATTGCAATAAAGAAATGAAATACACACATTTACTCCTGCTTTAGAACTTGTTCATATTATTATTATTATTATTATTATTATTAATTATTATTATTATTATTATTTTGTTTTTTTAAGAGGAATTTTACTTTACCTGACCAAGAAGCAAATGCACTTTCTAGAGTCGCTGTAGACCAGTTATATCCAGACACGTCCTACAGCTTCCGCACTCGTTGTGCGTCTGCAGAGCATTTTTGGAAGTGGAGTAGCTGGAGTGAAAGTAAAACATGTAAAACTCAGGAAGAGGGTGAGTAAAACCACTAAATGAAAATATTCTGAGAAAGAAGATGTCATGTAAATCTACTTTTGCTTTAAAAACTAAGGGAATTTTAATTCCCTGTGTCCTCTCAGTAATTTCTGACCAGCTGAGCTGATGAGTAGGTGGAGATACTGGTATCCAAAGTCAGCAATATAAATCATTGCTGTGATTTGCCGTAATTTAAATATCCTTGCTCTGGCCACATTTGGTCAGCTGCTGGTCAGAATTAAATAGCAAGCCCAAGTAACAGGTGCATGATGTTTCAATAAACAAACCAAGTCGGCTAAAAAATAAATATTGAATGAATCTGTTAAAAGGTGAGTGAAATTAAGGGGCTCCCGAGTGGCGCATCCAGTAAAAGCACTTGCGTAGAGTGCAGGATGCTCACTATAGTCTGGACATTGCGAGTTTGAGTCCAGGCTATTCCTTTGCCGACTGAGGACAGGAGCTCCCAGGGGGCGGCGCTCAATTGGCCGAGCATCGCCCGGGGGGAGGGAGGGTTAGGTCGGTCAGGGTGTCCTCGGCTCACCGCGCACCAGCGACCCCTGTAGTCTGGCCGGGCGCCTGCAGGCTTGCCTGTAAGCTGCCCGAGAGCTGCGTTGTCCTCCGACGCTGTAGCTCTTGGGTGGCTGCATGGTGAGTCCGCAGTGTGAAAAAAAGCGGTTGGCTGACGGCACACGCTTTGGAGGACAGTATATGTTCGTCTTCGCCCTCCCGAGTCAGCACAGACAGCGGTGAGCTGAGCATAATAAAATAATTGGCCATTCCAAATTGGGAGAAAATAATAAAAAAATAATTGGCAACGACTAAATTTAAATTTATATAAAAAAAAAAGGTGAGTGAATTATTATATTATTTTGAGTGCTCTTAAAAAACATAGAAAAGAATCAAGTCTTACTACTGTATGTGACAATAGGCTTGAAACACCACTGTAATATCCTTGGTAAAATGGACTTTAATATGAGGCTAAAGAAAAAAAAATGTGATAAAGGAATCTGCTGTATGTGACAACCCCATTAAAAATGCACAACAACTGGGTACGTTCAGGCCTACTTTAATGAGCTACATTCCTTTGAATTTTACTGTATTTATTGATGTTAAATCACCTACCACAATTTGTATAGAGTTTAGCTGAGACAATTTACTTCAGTAAAATGAATGGACCCAATCTTGTATGTACTGATTTTACATGAGCTCCTGATCAAATTTGAAGCACAAATACATTGGTTGTAGCCAGTTTTGACCCATCCATTCCTGAAACAAGAAACAATGTATATGCCTTAGCCGGTTTTATCATTTGTTTAATTTCCTTTAAAACAAGTTCATTTGTATGTATTTTTTACATCCAGCTCCATCAAAAGCTTTGGATGTTTGGAGAGAGATTAAAAGGACTGAGCATGGTCAAAATGTACTTGTCAAATGGAAGGTGAGTCACAATGTGGGATTTTAGTCAAACAAGATCATTTTCATGGCTTATGAATTCGCGTTAACCCAAAAATAACCCAAACTTGTTTTGCAACAGCAGAATCACTATATCCACAAGATACATGATATTTGATATGAGGCACAAACATCTCATGAATTTAAAAATTAAAACAAAATAGTTTGGTGTTCTGTGAAACATACAACTTTCAAGTAATTTTGTCTTTTTAATATTGCAAAATCATTGAAAACTGTGTTTAGTTAAAGTAACTAGTAAAAATGGAACAGAAAAACCAGATAATAGTAATCAAAATATACAGTATAATGAAGGAAGGGGAACTATAGATTAAAATATTCATAATTTGTATTGTACCAGGCTTTATTTGATACGTTATTGTCTATTTGTTGGTTCTTGTTAAATTTTATTAGTAATAATTAGCAATTTTGTTTTTGAACGGCAGTCCTGTTTTACTAATAGAGCTTATTAGCATCTTCCTGTTCATTTCTCAAATAGTTGATAAAACAAATCTAATTTCATGAAATGTCAAAAGGGAAAAAAACATATCAAAAGGGTAAAATACTTTCTCACCTTTTAAATCCTTTGTACAGACATAACATTTATTATACAAATTTTTCGTAAAATAGCAGGTGGGTTCAATTATTATAGATTTCTAAGTGATAGAGATTATAAGTGATAGAGGTGAAATATCGAATTGATAATTGAAGTAATGAACTCGTTACTATATATGCTTCTATTGATGTTTATGCACCACCAGTTCTACCTGGGAGAAATAGCTACACATACAAAATCTTAATGTAGGAACCATTATCAATGGCAGAGATTTGAATATGGCTATGGATTACATTAAAGATAAATCTTGTAACAAGAGAAGTGTAAGGACCTACATGTTAGAGAACCTCTTAGGACCTCTTTTAGTTTTTATATCTTGAATACACGTTAAAAATAGATTATACATCGATATTTCACAAACTAGTCCCAACTATAATACGTTCTAATTTCTGATCAGATGCCTATATCCACAAGTATAAATACTAGTCGAAAGCATAAAGTTCCAATATAGAGATTTAATTAATTACTTATCAAAGATCTAGATTTTACTAAGCATACACTACCAACACAAATTTTGGAAACAACAAATAATTTACAGAAAGACTGGAGGTGACTGTTTTATTCCCTACTTTTCCTCACTCAGATCACTTATTAAATATCATGGAATCCCTGAAATATATAATTGTTTCCTTTTTTATTTTTATAAATGCATTCAGATTTTATTTTATGCAATCAGATTTTAATGAGCAAGTGATCTTAATTGGGACATATTCATTGTCATCCATTAGCCTCTTCCCCACTCTGATGCTAAGGGCACCATTGTGAAGTATGAAATAACCTGGAACGTTGTGAATGAAGTCGGTGAGCAGTCAGCCATTGCTCCTGTGTCTGTCAACAGCACAGAGTTGCACCTAAACTTCAGCGATTACGTCATCGCGGTCAGAGCGGTCAATTCGGTTGGCTCCTCTCCCTCTTCTCAGATCAGAATCCTAGGACTGTTTGAAGGTGAGTGACTTCAATCCAATGTGGGAAGTGACGGCTGGTGCAATCAGAAACTGACGTACCTTCACCTTGGAGTTCAGCTTGTATCTCTTTGGCAGTTATCCTTGGTTCTTTTTCTACCATTCGCACTATCCTTCTGTTCACTCTGGGATCGATTTTCCTCTTGCGGCCGCGCCCAGGGAGGTTGGCTACAGTTCCATGGACCTTAAACTTCTTAATAATATTTGCAACTGTTGTCACAGGAACATCAAGCTGCTTGGAGATGGTCTTGTAGCCTTTACCTTTACCATGCTTGTCTATTATTTTCTTTCTGATCTCCTCAGACAACTCTCTCCTTTGCTTTCTCTGGTCCATGTTCAGTGTGGTGCACACAATGATACCAAACAGCACAGTGACTACTTTTCTCCATTTAAATAGGCTGAATGACTGATTACAAGATTGGAGACATGTGTGATACTAATTAAAGAAACTAATTAGTTTGAAATATCACTATAATCCAATTATCTATTATCTTTTCTAAGGGGTACCAACAAATGTGTCCAGGCCATTTTAGAATATCTTTGTAGAATAAGCAATAATTCATCTATTTTCACAGCTTCTTTGCTTTATTCTATGACATACCAAAGGCATGCAAGTATACATGATAAAATAGCTTTTAATTTCATCACTTTTCAGGGGGAATGAAGCATTATTTCAATGAGCTGTAAGGGTACCAACAAATTTGAGCACGTCTGTATATATATATATATATATATATATATATATATATATATATATATATATATATATATATATATATATATATATATATATATATAATATACATACACACAGCTGATTTATTTTTATCTCTGAACTGTTGTTTTCTTTGTTTTGCAGAACAAGCTGATGAACCATCTATAATTTCTGGCATGCCCAGTGGCTTTAACCTGAGCTGGTCTCCTGGCACCAATGAGACCTGCGGGTATATTGTGGAATGGTGTCTTTTTCCAGACACATTGGATTGTAATATGCAATGGGAAAGAGTCCCACCCAAAACAACGCACACAGTGATAACATCAGGTAAGCGTTTATATAAATCAAATCTAATTAATAAATAAATAAATAAATAAATACATAAATATACATTTATAATTAATAAAAGTTATAGGCTAGACTTAAGATTTCTAGTTTAAATCTGAGAAGAGAATCGATTATGTGTGCAAACAATAGCAAACTGAAAAAATGCAGTTTAAATTAAAATAATAATACAATTATTTAAACAAAAACTACATTGATTGTGCCTCATTAGGACTTTCTATACTATTACAGTACTACTGTATGTTTTGTTTTAACATATTACTCTGAATGCTATCTACCTTTATTGTTGTATAAAAAAAAAATATTAGGGGGGAAACCTAAATTTGATGTTAAACAAAATGCTATTACATTATTTATACGTTTTGAAATGGAGGGGAGAGGTGCAAACAGGAGTCTAAATATTGTTTTCCATTATGCAGCAAATAATTACACAACTACCAGATTAATATCCTGAGAATTGTGCTTTTAAAATACTGTATTTATCATTGAGCACTTACACTTTGTTGATGGAGTGGCTTTATAGAATACAGTATGTAAAGCATTTAATTAAATACATCTAACCAGCATCCTAACAATATTTTTATGAATCTGGCCCAAAGTCCCAAAATGCGTTGAAATCAAATATGTGTTTCGCAAACAGAAAAGTTTGGTGCTTGCCTTCATGTCAAACTGTTGTATAATTAGCAAGGTCATCCTGTCTCATTTATTTTTTGCAGTAATCACGCTTCACCTTCTGATAACTTGGAGGTTGCATTTTAATTATAAAAATGAAATTTACAACTTCTGATACTGTATTTTGCAATTCAGGTAATGCAGTGTTTGTAAGCACACAGCAAGTGTTAAAAAAAACACACACATACACCGTTACATCATTTCTAAAAAAAAAAAAAAAACTGTTATGTGAAGTAACAGTCCTTGTGCTTTATCTTATTTTAAATGATTGTCTGTGACCATCTTACATCACCTTGGCAGAATGGAGCAAGGTAAAGCTAAGGAAACGGTTTATAAGAAGTGTGTTGTTTTTAAGTGTGATGTACACTCAGAGGTTAACTCCCCGACAAATAAACAAGTTTGAAATACTTTGTGGTTATTACAGTTCAAAATGTATCACCTAGTGCCCTTCACTTTAATACAAAATATGGGTTAAATCAAAAGACACAACTGCTTTGTTAATGAAAGCTGCATATTTCAGCATAACGCAGCATGTAAAGACAGCTACTGGAGCTGGTAAAGAGAGGAGAGGGGCTAACATTAGAATGTTCCTATTGACTTCAAAAAAATGTTATACAGTGCCGAGAAAAAGTCTGTGAACCCCAATGATAATTATGGAAATTCCATAGTTTTACCATAATAGCCTTCTTGAATCTTTTCTTAAATATCCAATAGGGTTTATATTAACCAATTCCATGTCTTTTGAAACAAAATGATGTATGAATTAGACAAACAATGAGTAATTAAGATTCAGGGTATGTGAAAAAGTAAGTGAACCCCTGGTTATATGAGCTCAATTAAGGGGATAATTAGAATCAGGTGTTTTAAATAATTAGGTATTTTATTATTATTATTATTAGTATCATTTATTACTTAGCAGGCGCCCTTATCCAGGGCGACTTACAATTGTTACAAGATATCACATTATTTTTACATATAATTACATAATTTTTTTTTTACAATTACCCATTTATACAGTTGGGTTTTTACTGGAGCAATCTAGGTAAAGTACCTTGCTCAAGGGTACAGCAGCAGTGCCCCACACCTAGGATTGAACCCACGACCCTCCGGTCAAGAGTCCAGAGCCCTAACCACTACTCCACACTGCTGCCCTGTAGATCTTCAGGGGTGAGTTTGGGAGGCCCCACCCTATATAAAGATCAGAAACTTTGTGAGTTTGGTCTTCACCATACAGGTGTGTGGAAACACGTCATGCCGCGATCAAAAGAAATCTCTGAGGACCTCAGAAAAACAGTTATTGATGCTTATCAGTCTAGAAAGGGTTACAAAACCATTTCTAAGGATCTGGGGCTCCATCAATCCACTGTCAAATGGAGAAAGTTCAAGACCACAGTCACTCTACCCAGCAGTGGTCGTCCTACCAAAATCTCTCCAAGAACAAACCAGAAAATCATCAAGGAAGTCGCAAAGAACCCCAGAGTAACATCCAAGGATCTGCAGGCCACTCTCGCCTTGGCTAATGTTAGTGTTCGTGACTCAACTGTCAGAAAAAGACAAAACAAGAATGGTGTTCATGGAAGGATAGCTAGGAGGAAACCACTGCTCTCTAAAAAGAACATTGCTGCCCATCTGAAGTTCGCCAAAGAGCACATAGATGATCCACAAGACTTCTGGGACAATGTTCTCTGGACAGACGAGTCAAAGGTAGAACTTTTTGGCCTCAATGAGAAACATTATGTTTGGCAAAAACCAAACACTGCGTTCGAACAGAAGAACCTCATCTTCTGCTGCCTCAGGACCTGGACAGCTTGCCATCATTTACACAACCATGAATTCTGCATTGTATCAGAAGATTCTAGAGGAGAATGTCAGGCCATCCGTCTGTGAGCTGAAGCTGAACCGAAAGTGGGTCATGCAGCAAAACAATGATCCTAAACATACAAGCAGATCTACAAAAGAATGGCTGCAGAAGAAGAAATTCTGCATTTTAGAATGGCCTAGTCAAAGTCCGGACCTAAACCCCATCCAAATGTTGTGGCAGGACGAGCATGAGCTGTCCATGCAAGGAAGCCTTCAAATGTCACTGAGTTGAAGCAGTTCTGTAAGGAGGAATGGGCCAAAATTCCTCAAAACCGATGCAACTATTCTGCAGCCCTGCTCTACTTCATGTAAATAGTTTTGCTATAAACACTTCATAACTTCAACTAAAAGTTTAATGCTTAAACTGAACTATTTTGCCAAAATGTAAATATTATCTTCGAGGCTTAACCCCCCCCCCCCCCCCCCCCCCCCCCCCCAAGTATACATTCTGGTATACAAACATTACAACTCAACTGTGATATTGTACGCTGCTGTGGGAAGCAGTTTTTGTCTACAGCAGTGCTAACAGTTAACATTGTTGTCCTTTCAGATGGCTTTAGACCTGGTGTGAGGTATTCTATTTCTGTCTATGGATGTTCACAGCACAAAGAGTACCTTTTGAAGAAGATGGTTGGGTACACACAGGAGTTGGGTGAGTGATCAAAAGCAGAGGCACTTCAGACGATGCAGAAGATGTTTACAATATAACTAATACAAGGAGTGGATGGGAAAAAAATTAATGTGATGTCTAGGGTGCACTTTTGTCTAAATGTCCCTCACATTGCTATGTATTCTGTTATTTATTTAAAAAGCCATGTCACTATTTTCAATACTGAAGATATTACTGGCTTTAATAGACAATATTACTGATCACTGACAAGGAAGGGGCCATTCTAGAGAATTGGCTTTACAGCAGTAATGTATCCCTCTATTTCAACACTATTTAAACACCCTGCATGTTGAAACAGGGTTATTTTGGATATTCATAGGTGTCCTAAATACTATTGACTGTGTTAGAACATACATTTTTTTTTCTTTGTACAACCCCTCTAGAATATGTTATAGATAACTGACCATAAGGGGCACTGTTACAATATATATATATATATATATATATTTTCTTTCCTAAGCTCCAAGACGGGCTGTCAAGGTAAAAGCAGAAGCAAACTCTTCACATACAGTCACTCTGCGGTGGGAGGACATTCCAGTGCAGGATCACCAGGGTTTCATCAGAGGATACAGGGTGTACTATGTCCCGCAGGTGAACTTCAGTGCCAGATCCCAAAAATCAGGTAAAAAAAGTGCCATTTCCATTGGCTTGACAAAATAAGCTAGAATTGCTTTTCTGTGCAAAGTTGAGAGTCTGAGAATATTGAGTCTGTTTTCTCTGTACCAACAACTGGTCAGAAATACCATGGAACAAGAAAAAAGTCAATTCATCGTCACTGCTTCTTTAACCAAGTATTGCAGATTCAAGTTTCCTCAAAGTAATTTTATACTTACAGCCACCAGGTGTCAGTTTTCGCATAGTTCAGGGATTTAATTCAACTGATGGAAAATAATTGAGCTGTAGCTTAATCAGGGAAATATCTAAGACTGCCATTACATTGCAATGTGATTTGGTCACACCTGATCTAGAATATAGAGGCTATAGTTTTGAGTGTGCCTATGTGGCAGGGCAAATAGTGTAAATAGTGCTTGGGAATGTGAGGTTGGCAGGGATGGAGTTAATTATGTCCCTGCCAACAATCACACTTGTGGCCGTTCCCCAATTAGGTAAATTAGTGGTAATTGGGTAGTGGCCACCTGTATAAACTGGTGGCCACTACCCAATTACTTTATTTGGAGAAGGGAGTTTGTGAGTTTTTAACCTGTGTGTTGATGTGTGTTTGTAACTATAGTGAAAGCGAATGCCCAGCCTATATTATGTTTGCTTGTTTTGTTAAAATCTTTGTTTTGGCCTGAGTGCCCGTTTATTTGTTCAATAAATGTGCGCTTTAGCGCTTGAACTACAGCTTCTTCCTGCTAATACCATCTTGGGCCCACAGCGCTGTCCTGTCAGAGCCTATTTAATTTAATGGCTGAACTTAAGACTAACATCTGGTTTCTGTCCGACTAACTATAGGACAGATAAGTGCTGACTAATGAGCCCTGCAGCTGTTTACCCTGGTAGATATATTTACATGTATTTATTTATTTATTTATTTATTTTTTCATTTTTTTTAATGAGTAAAACAGAAAAGCATACGGTTGCATTTCTCCTGTACCACCCACCCCAAATTCAGGAAAGTAAAGGTGCTTTTGTCTTTTGGTAGGTATTAAAGAAGTGATAAACATCACAGATCCGGATGTCAGGAATGTAACAGTGACAAATCTCCACAGCGCTACATATGAGTTCACAGTTAAGGCTTATACTGCTGGTGGAGAGGGCATTGGAGAACCTATCAATATCAACTTGGTCGACAGCCGTAAGTAGTATATATGTGTGTGTGTGTGTATGTAGAGGTATAGGGACGTCCTTTCCTATAGTTTAAACCCTGTTTAATTTATGCAGACACAGCTATTTGGCATTCAGTTTACTTCTGTACTATATCAGTGTTCGTGTTGCCAGATGCAGAGTGGGTTTTAGTAGGTTTAATTTTGGGTAGAATCTTCTCATTTACTGAGCTAGGTAATAGTAGACTAGCTCTTTAGAAGTTTCCTTAAAATGACACTAGAAAACACCCAGGTAATGCAGTGCTCTTGCTTAGTCAGGGATATTTTGTGAACCAAGCCCTTACAATATGCTACTGATGCATTTATTTTTCTATTCCTCTAATGACAAACAGTAATCCTTTTTTTTTTCCTCATTTAGCTTTGGGTTTATTTCTTGCGATTCTCATCCCACTGGGGGTCACCTGCTTCTGCGGGATTCTTTTAGGGATCTTCTGTTACACTAAGAGGAATTGGTATGTATTTTGTTAGTCATTGAGAAATGTGGGTGGGCCATCATACCTTAATCGCCCATCAAGCAAAGCTTCACCCATGGTCATGGAGCGAGATACCATTGAAATTTCCAGATAGCAGCCAGTATGACTGCATTAGCATACGTTTCTGATTGCACAAAATTGTACACAGAAAAGGTGTTTCTAAATAAATGTAGGCAACGGGCTTGTAAAAAGGAGGGGGGTGGTCTAGTTCCTAATTTAAAATGGTAACTAAAGGTAAAAAAGCACAGATTAATTTGGGCTCCTTTTTGTGATCATTTTTTTAATTTTTTTTTTTATATTTGTAGTGTGAAGGAGACTTTCTATCCTGATGTCCCCAATCCAGAGATACATGGGGAACAATGGTCTGTTGTAGAGGTAATGTATGGGACAGTGTCATTTCATGTTTCTATATTAATGATGCATCCCAGAGGGTATTAAATCACACTGAAACAGATATGGAACCAATTTACAAAATTACTAATGTTCACTTCAGTAGTTCGGGACAAACACCAATCACAAAATGTTTTAGTACAAATATTTATTGTAGAGAATGCGGAGTATGCGATTTAACAGAAAAGTATGCTGTATATACACATTCATTTGGCATCAAACCTAACTTGGTTTGAGGGTTCGCTGCCTGGCCAACTGGACGAGACTGAGACCCCCATTTGATAAAACATAAAAACTGTTATTAAGAAAGGTGGAGATGGGGAGGTGGTGGGTTACGATGAAATCAAAACGCAACTGAGAGATAAGTGAAGAGGGTATTTATAGTGCTAACAATTTAAATTAGCTAATGTGTAAATTGAATGATTCAATTTGGTGATGCTGAGATTGGTGTCTGACCCTCCTCCCGAACTTTAATTATAAATTTCATTTCAGTAGTTCGGGACAAACACCAATCACAAAATGTTTTAGTACAAATATTTATTGTAGAGAATGCGGAGTATGCGATTTAACAGAAAAGTATGCTGTATATACACATTCATTTGGCATCAAACCTAACTTGGTTTGAGGGTTCGCTGCCTGGCCAACTGGACGAGACTGAGACCCCCAAAAAGAACAAGCCGGTCTCAATGCCACAATTAGAATTGAATATAGCCCACTTGAAGGTTTAGCCAACCTTTAACAAATGATCATCAGCACGCAGGAGAGGAAAACAAAACCCATTTTTGGAAAATAAACCTCTGGGAACCCATGGCTGATTCGATTGCCCTTCCTCCAGGCAGGCTACTAACACTTAAGAGCACATTTCTGTAAAAGCATTTTTAGGCTCCATAATATTTGTTATAATGTAAACTTGGTAAGCACTGGAGGATCAACGACCTAACCGTTTGATAAGAGAGTCTGGAACTCAGTGGGAAAAAGCTGCTACGATTCTGAAGGAAGGACCGGAAAACTGCTCAGCTGCGAATCCGGACCTGGAAATAAATCAGGTGAAAAGGTGAAAGAAGAACAAATGTTGGGTGACGATTGTTCAGTTTTCGTTAATAAACAGCGGGCCTGAGGGTGATGCGCCCTGAGAAAGATGGAGATGGACAAGAGAGAAAGGGGTCATATGGGCCAACATGGGAGTTTAATTTATAAACAAAATTGAAAAGCTTTCTCTAATCTTCCTGGTCCGTTTTACTTCTTTTGAGCAGGAAGGAAAGGGTATCAGATGAGGGGATTGCTAGGTCAGAGATTAAGGGGTGAATCTGGGGGTTGAATTTGAGAGTGATGTAGACTCCCAGCACCTATGGGAACCCAAGAAGGCTAAGAGAAAGAGCTGTAAGGTTTTATCTAAAACAGGCAGGAGTAGCTGGAGCAGATGAGAGGCACCAAGAGAGTACGTTGATGGCAATAGGTAGGCAAGCAGGAGGAGAAAGAGATTTTGATAGTTGAAGCCCTTTCAGGATTAGTGAAATTTGTGAGTTGCAGAGTGTAGAGCTGGGACACTGAAATTGAGTTGAGTTTGTAGAAAAACTTGATGCCGGAAATTCAAATCTTATAGCTCTGTTCTTAAGGGACATAAAACAGGATGACACTACGGGCACTGAAAATGATGGAAAGGAATGTTGAATGCAAAGTGAAATTTTAAAGCAATTCCAGGATGACCGGTACATTTGCAGTGAGCAGGGAGTGATGCTGAGAAGAGTTGTTTCTTGAGCCTGCAGAAATCAGGGAATGCAGCAAGTGGCTCACATGAATGTCAGGTCTGAAAAATGAGGAATCTGAGTTTGCAGGAGGTCGTCTTCGGAAGCCAATGCTCTGAATCTCTGCGTTTGGAAACGAGAAAGAGAATCAATTATATTCAGGTGGCCGAGAATGTGTTGAGCTCTGAAAATGAACTGATGAGTAACAGATAAACAGGTAATCCTTCTGAATATTCTCATTATATGGTGGGAGAATGAACAATCTTGTTAAAGATTTAGACTGAAGGTGAATTGTGAGTGGAGAAGAATGGATTTTGAGCCCAGGAAGACCCCCAAAAGGAGTGCGGCTACAGCAAATGGACACACTTTGCGCAATGACGAGGAGTGATCGGTTATAGGAATAATGCTGAATTCGTTGGGCCATGGAGCAGAAAACCAATTTTCCCTTGTAGTATCCTCCAAAGCCAAGAGAGGGAGCTGCATCTTTGAACGGCTGAATGTCTTTGTGCAGCAGGAGACAGTTGTCGTAAAAGAAAGTACTGCCATTCCTTTCTTTTAGTAGGAGCTCCCACAGGCGGAGTTCCTTGCAAAAAAAAAAAGGAACCAAACCATAAGTATGACATCATTGAGGGAATAGACAGAAAGGATCAAATAGAGAGAAGGTAGGAGATAAAAGCTCTGCCTCGAGGATTTATCCTCATTGCGTACAAATTGCAAAGCATATGACATGGTTTATTTAAATTTCGAGAAAGCTTTTGACAAAGTCCCACATAAAAGATTAATTTCTCATATTGAACGCAGTAGGGATTCAATGAAATGCATGCACGTGGATTAGGGAGTAGTTAACATGTAGAAAACAGAAGGCCTCCAGAGTATGCAGTATTGCGGCCCTGACTGATATTCAAAGAAATGGGAATGGTTTTGAAAGTGTTTGAATAAACTGCCGGTAAGCTGAAAGAAGAAAAGCATCTCACAGAGAAGAGACCACTATGGGGTCGTGCTGGACACCCATGGCGGCCAGGGAGGTCACTGCAGGGGCCTGCTGAATGCCTGCAGTGAGGGGAGGGTAACCTAAAAGGTTACATTTGGAAGACCGCGGAGGTAAGAAATAGAAGGGGGCAGTGGGGCCCTGTTGAAGCTCGCAGCTGGTAGAAAACCGTTTGACAGAGAAGGGAGCACTATGGGGGCCTGCTGGACGCCCATAATGGCCAGCGAGGTCACTGCAGGGGCCTGCAGTGATGGGGGGTGGGGAATGCGGGAGCAGCCGCACCCAACTGTAATTTCTGATTAGAGGAGACATCAAAAATAGAGCAAGGTAACCAGTGGTGTATTACAGGGATCAGTATTAGGTCCTCTGCTATTCCTAATCTACATAATGATTTAGATTATGGCATAGTAAGCAGACTTGTTAAATTTGCACACAACACAAAAATAGGTGGAGTGGCAAACACTGTTGCAGCAGCGAAGGTCATTCAAAATGATCTAGACAGCATTCAGAACTGGGCAAGCACACGGCAAATGACATTTAATAGAGAAGTGTAAAGTACTGCACACAGCAAGAAAAATGTGCATTATAAATATCATATGGAAGATACTGAAATTGAAGGAATCTTTGAAAAAGACCTAGGAGTTTATGTTGACTCAGATATGTCTTCATCTAGACAATGTGGGGAAGCTGTAAAAAGGCCAACAAGATGCTCGGATATATTGTGAAAAGTTTTGAATTTAAAATCAAGGGAAGTAATGTTAAAAATGTACAATGCATTAGTAAGACCTCACCTAGAATACTGTGTTCAGTTCTGGACACTTCATTAAAAGAAAAAGGATATTGCTGCTCCAGAAAGAGTGCAAAGAACAGCGACCAGAACTGTCCCGGATTTAAAACGCATGTCGTATGCAGACAGGCCAAAAGAAAAGAAGCTATTCAGACTTGAACAAAAACTACGCGGTGATCTGATTCAAGCTTTCAAAATCCTAAAAGGTATTGACAACGTCAACCCAGGAGACTTTTTGAACCAGGACCAGGGGTCACAAATGGAAATTAGACAAAGGGGCATTTAGAACAGAAAATAGGTGGCACTTTTTTACATAGAAAATTGTGAGGGTCTGGAACCAACTTAGTAATGTTGAAGCCGACACCCTGGGATCCTTCTTGATGATACTCTGAGATCAATAAGCTACTAACAACCAAACGAGCAAGATGGGCTGAATGGCATCCTCTTGTTTGCAAATCCTCCCATGTAGTTTAAATGGCCTAGGAGGGACAGAAGATTGCGTTTAGTGGGGGGGGGGGGGGGGGGGGACCGGACCGGACCGGACAGGACAGAAAAGTGGAAATATAAAAAATACAATCCCCCGAGGACAGGCTCAATGGGCATGATTTTAAATGTGTTTGATATATTGGCTTTAGCCAGTCATGCGTTTTTCCCAGCAATTTTGATTAAGAATATGGCGTGGTCGATTTGCATATTGCAGGGAGCAATCTTCGTGAGGGACTGTTGATGCTGGGTGTGGTGGAGTTACGGTGAGCGAAAATGAAGGAAGTTACAGGCAGAATAGCACAGGTTCCTTCAATGAAGTTATTACAAATCTGGCAAAACAATCTCTGGATACAAATGCTCAAAACTGCCGATGAGCAGTGAGGGAAGGGAACCAGAAAGGTTAGGGAACCTGCAGTGAGAGAAGGGAACCAGAAAGGTTATAGTTAGAGGTGAAGGGAGCACTATGGGGGCCTGCTGGACGCCCATAGTGGCCAAAGAGATCACTGCAGGGTCCTGCTGGATGCCTGCAGTGAGGGAAGGGAACCAGAAAGGTTATAGTTGGAGGTGAAGGGAGCACTATGGGGGCCTGCTGGACGCCCATAGTGGCCAAAGAGGTCATTGCAGGGGCCTGCTGGACGCCTGCAGTGAGGGAACGGAACCAGAAAGATTATATTTGGAGGTGAAGGGAGCACTATGGGGGCCTGCTGGACGCCCATAGTGGCCAAAGAGATCACTGCAGGGGCCTGCTGGACGCCTGCAGTGATGAGGGGGTGTAACCAGAAGGTTACAGATGCATATTATACAACAGTGGCGGGGGTCGAAACCCCCAGGATAGATCGCGGGAGCAGCCGCTCCTAACTGTAATAACAATCTCTGGATACAAATGCTCAAAACTGCTGAAGCGCAGAAAGAAAAGCATTTCACAGAGAAAGGATCACTATGAGGGCCTGCTGGACGCCCATAGTGGCCAAAGAGGTCACTGCAGGGGCCTGCTGGACGCCTGCAGTGAGGGGAGGTAACCTGAAAGGTTATAGTTGGAGCCAGAATGCTCAGGAACTGCTAAATGAGCCTTTGATTGACAGGTGCGATGGTCCTGCTTTCGGATTTTTCCGGTAGTAGAAGCGCTTCGTGGAGATGCAGTCGGTGCGGGCGAGGTGTTTCAAGTCCGCTTATAATACGCGGAAATTGGGCTAGCTTCTTGAGTCGCGGGTTGGAATTTGTAAAAACACCCATACTGACATGGGTTGGGCTTGTTTTGTCGTGAGACTTGGCAACACCGGGTAAAGCAACGATCAGTGCTGACGTCATAGCGCCTGCGACGGGAAGGATGAAATAAAGTAAACAAATTCTCCTTACGTGCTGTAGATTTGAATGGGATGTTGTTGCTACGAAGATAAAGCTGGAGCCGGGAGATAGTCCAGTCTCTGATTTCAGGAGTTGCGGAGGAACGAGTGGCCAGGCAGGAGCCACGGCAGACAGGAGAAGCAGACATCTGGGCAGAGAAGTTTGGAGTGGTAATACCGCCGACCGAAGTTGTCGTGGAGTTGGCCCGGGAAGGGCTGGTTGAACTGGTTGCGTGGATCTCGGCTCCGGGGAAACAGCAAACAGATCGTCATCCGTCGAAACGGAATAATCCAGAATGCAGACCATGATGCGTGCATGAACGATGAAATCAAAACGCAACTGAGAGATAAGTGAAGAGGGTATTTATAGTGCTAACAATTTAAATTAGCTAATGTGTAAATTGAATGATTCAATTTGGTGATGCGGAGATTGGTGTCTGACCCTCCTCCTGAACTTTAATTATAAATTTCATAAATAGAAGAATGAGTAAAGTGTATAAGGGGGTTGTTCATGTTTAGGATGCCAAAAGAAGATGCAGAACGAAAGAAGGAAATATAATTTAGACAAATCAGGCGACTTTGAAGTCTGGTAACTGACAGAACAGCCAACATCTGTTGAATCTTGAGCACTGACATTTTAGTTTCTTGACAAGTGCTTTTATTTCCTCTGGTAATGTGTATGCACTCAAAATATTGTTACTTAAAATTGAATGCTCTTAATTGTATGCATTAAGTACAGTATGTTGCATTTAAGTGATACAGTTTTCACACTATTAGTTGTTGGAGTAACTCCCAAATATCCTACCCCTAGAGCTTGTTCCTAACTTTCTCCATGCTACTTGGTTCTGATGTTAGTAGCTGTTTTCCATGGATTTTGGAAAGAGTTTAATGTACTGGCAAATGGTGTTAAAAAAGATTAACCTATTGAAAATGGACTGCATTAGCTTCTGGTATTGGTATCTGTGCACAGATCATTAACTATAGTGCCTATAGTAAGTATTCACCCTCTTGGACATTTTCATAGTTTGTTGTGTTACAACCTGAAATCTTGACGCATTTAAATTGGATTTTTTTTTCTTTGATTTACACAACCTACTCAACACTTTGGCAGACACTGTTGAAGCAGCAAAGGTCATTCAAAATGATCTAGACAGCATTCAAAATTGGGCAGACACATGGCAAATGAAATTTAATAGAGAAAAGTGTAAAGTATTGCATGCGGGCAATAAAAATGTGCATTATAAATATCATATGGGAGATAGTGAAATTGAAGAAGGGAACTATGAAAAAGACCTAGGAGTTTATGTTGACTCAGAAATGTCTTCATCTAGACAATGTGGGGAAGCTATAAAAAAGGCTAACAAGATGCTTGGATATATTGTGAGAAGTGTTGAATTTAAATCAAGGGAAGTAATGTTAAAACTCTACAATGCATTAATAAGACCTCACCTAGAATATTGTGTTCAGTTCTGGTCACCTTGTTACAAAAAGGATATTGCTGCTCTAGAAAGAGTGCAAAAGAAGAGTGACCAGAATTATCCCGGGTTTAAAAGGCATGTCGTATGCAGACAGGCTAAAAGAATTGAATCTATTCAGTCTTGAACAAAGAAGACTACGCGGCGATCTGATTCAAACATTCAAAATCCTAAAAGGTATACACAATGCAAACCCGGGGGACTTCTTTGACTTGAAAAAAGAAACAAGGACCAGGGGTCACAAATGGAGATTAGATAAAGGGGCATTCAGAACAGAAAATAGGAGGCACTTTTTTACACAGAGAATTGTGAGGGTCTGGAACCAACTCCCCAGTAATGTTGTTGAAGCTGACACCCTGGGATCCTTCAAGAAGCTGCTTGATGAGATTCTGGGATCAATAAGCTACTAACAACCAAATGAGCAAGATGGGCTGAATGGCCTCCTCTCGTTTGTAAACTTTCTTTTGTTCTTATGTTCTTAAGAGGCAAGGGAATTTTTATTATGAAACAACAGTTAATGAAAAATAAAAAAGTGAAATGTCTTGGTTAGATAAGTATTCACTCCCCTGAGTCAATACTTGGTAGAACCACCTTTGGCAGCAATTACAGCTGTGAGTTTTTTGGGGTAAGTCTCTACCAGGTTTGCACATCTGGATCGTGCAATATTCGCCCACTCTTCTTGGCAAAATTGTTCAAGCTCTGTCAAGTTGGATGGGAATCGTTGGTGGACAGCAATCTTCAAGTCTTGCCACAGATTCTCAATCGGATTCAAGTCCGGGCTTTGACTGGGCCACTCTAGGACATTCACTTTCTTGTTTTTAAGCCAATCCAGTGTCGCTTTGGCTGTGTGCTTGGGGTCCTCGTCCTGCTGAAAGGTGAATCTCCGTCCCAGTCTTAGGTCTTTTGCAGACTGAAGCAGGTTTTCCTCAAGGATTTGCCTGTATTTAGCTCCATCCATTTTGCCCTCTACCCTGACAAGCTTTCCAGTCCCTGTCCATGAAAAGCATCCCCATAGCATGATGCTGCCACCACCATGCTTCACAGTAGGGATGGTGTTACCTGGGTGTTGTGCTGTGTTGGGTTTGCGCCAGATATAACGCTTTGCATTTAGGCTAAATAGTTCAGTTTTTGTTTCATCGGACCACAGAATCTTTTGCCAATATTTTCAGAGTCTCCCACATGCTTTTTTGCAAATTCCAAGCAGGATTTTACATGGGCTTTTTTCAGAAATGGCTTCCTTGCCACTCTTCCATACAGGCCAGATTTGTGGAATACCTGAGCTATTGTTGACACGTGGACAGTTTCTTCCATCCCAGCCATGGAACGCTGTAGGTCTTTTACAGTTGTCATTGACCTCTTACTGGCTTCTCTGACCAATGCCCTTCTTACCGGCTGCTCAGTTTGGGAGGACGGCCTGCTCTAAGCAGATTCTGGGTGGTGCTGTATCTTTTTATACCCCTCCCCTGATCTGTGGCTTTCCACAACTTTATCCCGGAGTTGTTTTGAAAGATCATTGGTCTCCATGGTAGTATCTTTGCTTGAATGCACTACCCAACTGTGGGACCTTACAGTGACAGGTGTATTTAATCTGAAATCATGTGAACCACTTTTGTTGCACACAGATGGACTCCATTTAACTTATTGTGTGAATTCTGAAGGCAATTGGTTGCACCTAAGATTATTTAGGAGTGTCATAGCAAAGGGGGTGAATACTTATCTAATGAAGACTTTTCAGGTTTTTATTTTTAATAGCAAAGGGGGGTGAATACTTACTATATTATTATTATTATTATTATTATTATTATTATTTGTTTATTTAGCAGACGCCTTTATCCAAGGCAACTTACAGAGACTATGGTCTGTGAACTATGCATCAGCTGCAGAGTTGCTCAGGGTCACACGAGTCAGTGGCTGAGGTGGGATTTGAACCGGGGACCTCCTGGTTACAAGCCCTTTTCTTTAACCACTGGACCACACAGCCTCCTAGGCACTGTATGTATGTAAGTACAGCCTGTCAGTTCTATGCAGCTGCAGCTCCAAATCTCTGTCAACAGTGAGGTATTTTGGTTTGCCATTTCAATAATTGTATAATTTTTTTTCTTAAAAAAAAATGCTTTCCTTTGCAACCCTGCCGTTGTGTACTTACCGAATCGGTCACTGTGCCTTAAAATGGATTACCGAGTTAGTGATTTCACTCATTGCAGATCTCAAAAGAGTGAGCACAAGCGACGGCACTTGCAAAGTGCTTTATGAAACACGCAGTGACAACCTCTGCGATGTCGCAACATCATCGCAATCGTAGGACTTTTATGAAACGGGCCTCAGGTTGCTTCGTTGCTATGGCAATGTGCGTCACAGGCACAGCTCTGTTGCGTCCTATCAGTGTTTACAAACAAGTATGGAAACTTAGCCTTATTTACACAGAAGCAAATTGCTCACTCTGTGGTGACAGAAACTACTCAACTACGTGTTTTTTTGCGCTGAATGATGGCGATACTGACGGTATCATGTGTATCGTTGAACATTTTAATTGCAGTATTATCGAATTTTCGATAATTGTCCCAACATGAATTAATATTGGATTTTTTTTTTTTTAATTCTCAAACTAATGAGACCATTCTGGAATTAATCCGACTACACTTTTGGGGAAAATCCTCATTTATGTGGCATTGCAAGTAGTTTGTGTAAGGTGTTCTTACCATAGCAGTTTTTCCCAAAGATGGCAAATCGTATTATGGGAGTTTACATCCCACCGGAGTCGAGATGGGGGCTGAGGCTACAGCATGTAAAAACTAAATAAAGATGCCTCTGGCTTGTGTGTTGAATAAAACAACAAAAACAAACAAACAAACATCAATTAAGTCAGATTTAAAAAGATATGTTAATAATGTTAAAACCACAATTTTCTCCATAAGAGAAAATCCAAGCCTCTGACCTTACTTTAGACCAGATTTTTTTAATACTTCTACCATTTGTAAACACCTTTTTATCAGCAACTGTGAATGACTGAAACATGTTTAAAGGTTTTTAAAATTCAAATTTGTTTCCTTTTATTCATTTCAGGGGAGGAGCAGTAACCCAACTTTTGATGTGAAGCCTTTTATTCCTGACAAAGTTTGGATCATAGAAAGTGTGCCTGGTAAAGATGTAGACGACTCCGATATATGCACAATGGAAATGAATAATGGTGACAATGGATCAGTAAATAATCTGGAAGTCATTTCAGACTCTGGATACAAGCCTCAAATGAGACCACATGTGCCTCTTCTAGATGTGAATCACACTCCTAATCCACAGCATCTTGATCTTACAGAACAGAGTGAAGGTTACCAGCCACAGCTAAAAGTAAGCAACTGGAGCGTGGAATCTCCTGAGGTGGATGAGGCCAGTGCGTGTATCGGCAGCCCCACCTCTGTCAACTCCACTCAGTTCCTGCTGCCTTATCAGGCTTCAGAGGAAGGCCAGTCCACCCGGTCAAGCAGCTGGAAGTTCTCCAGCCTCATGTCCAGTGCACAGAAACGTTAACCCATCCCATAGAATTGAGACAGCTGAGAGCACAGCTGAAAGAGCGCCAGTTCCACAGAAATTGCCACGGAAAGACTTTTCTACCGAGAATGTGAAATTCATATATGTATCCCAGTCCATATACGCTTCAGCGTTAGCATTTCGAGCTTTGTCCTAACCCGTTCTTTAATTGATTTTAAATATGTAATGTATTAAGACTATATAGCATTATGATTTCCTGACAACTACCATAAAGAGGGGTATGTGAATGTGGATAAATAACAAAGTCAAAAATGATAAACCACATGGTTTAAGCGGTCATTATCCCACCAGTCGATGCCCTTCAAAGCAAATGGGACTTAGGACCGTGAATCTCACAGCCATTTTTTAAATTAAGTACATCCACAGTATTTGCACCACTTAATCCTCTGTAGTCTACATAAACTTTAATAAAAAAGAGATATCTGTAAATATACTGGACATTTAGATTAAAGGAAGGAATTGATTCACCCAGAGGGGTGTATTCTGTATTGGGGGTAAAGTTAAGAATTATATCTTATTTGCATTTTGAGTCCCCATTTGAGTGTCCATTTAGACTGCCAGGTAAGGGACTTTATAAAATGTATTTTCAAATGTGTATGCACCTTTTTTCATCTAAATAATGAAACACAACTGTGAGCGAAAAAATGTGATTGTGCACTAAATTTAGAAAGCTGTTTTGTTTATTATTAGAAATAACGCTGTTCTATCAAGTTAGATACTGTATGTTAAACAGTAGACTGTTTGATTTTAGTAGTGCTCTTAGCTTAACTTCAGAAACGGGGCTTGAGGGTTGTATTGTATTGCCAAAGACCATTTCAGATTTAGGCGTGCTTGTTTGGGGTTGTGATGAAAAGATTTCGGATGAGGTGTAATGTAGACATGAGCAAGGGCTTTTGACTGTGGCTCAGCAAATTGAATGGTACAGTTATACCTCCACTTCTAGTGAATTGCTTCTGGGGCCATTCCACAAGGATTGAATCACTGGAATCAGAATGTCTTGTTCTTTATGCTTCAGCATTTGTTGGTCCTTGAATTGAATTTATACGGCTTTAGACCTGCTGCTGTGGAGGGAATCTGCTGAAGGGAAAATAAGTAGGTTTAGTGATCGGGTCGTTCTTGGTTTGAGATTTTCAGGAAGATAATTTTAATGTTTTCCACTTTGTCTCTTGCTATATGTTTCATTTGTCAGATTTATGTAAAGAGATTGTATGTACACTACATAATCTGTAGATATATTTGAATTTTCTATGTGTGTTTTTTTTTTTTAATAGCAGAAAGGGATTTTTAGACTTTTTAATTGTTTATTTTTATTTTTTAATTCCAATGTATCAAATATATACATCTCGTATATCATAGTCACATAGCCTATATACCACTGTGATAATACTATATGTAGACACTGACAGTAGTGTAAGTGAAGATATGTTTTTGCTATGATTCTGTTAGTATGGCAGACAGTATAATCTCAGATGTAATCTTTCTGGCAAGCCTTTTTTTAATGCAAATATAGACAAATTCCACAATATTAAAGAGAACTCAACACACAAACAGGTGGATGGATCTGGGGAGTTAAAGATAATCTATAATTCCTATAATTAATTTGGTAACTAATGCACTACATTTTGTACATAATTTAAATTAAAAATACCTTAATGCACTATTAGACTATTCTTTTTACTAGAATTAAAAGCACAACTGAATATTTGTTTATTTATTTATTTTACTTTAAGTGCAAATAATGTATTGAACTGTTGATAAATGATTAGTTTGGTAAGAGAGACTCTCTTATGGTAAAATGGTTGATAATGTTGTCCAGGTCAGTTTCCAAGAACAAATATTGTCTCGACACTTTACTGGACAGTGTCGTAATTACGGCTTGTTAACGGTTTAGCATTGCCTTTGTTTTTGTAAGATTTGCCTCGGGAAGCTTCAGTTTACTGATATGTAATGGTAATGGACTATCCTGCAGCCTTTTCACTTTATCAGGTTCTGCTATTTTTACACTACAGACAAAGAATGTGATTTAGCGAACATGGGGGATTACTGATGTGTCAATATTGATGAGTGCAGTATTGTGTTAAACAAGAAAGCAAATGCTCTACAGAGTCCATTGCTACTGGAACCTTGGCAGCTACCTCAGATTACTTACGATGTCTAATTATCCCATGAGAAAGGAGACAGCCTTGTGTAGCTCAGCTTGGTTTTGTTTTATGAATTATGTATGTACTTAAAGTATAAAAATGTTAGCTTTTTTTTATATATATAATTGTAAAAGCTGCAGCAGAGCTGAAGGGATGGTTTGATCAGTCTATAATAATTCTCTAGTGCTGCAGTATGAAGCTGTGGCTCATCCTTGCGGGTTATAGTTTGAGCAAATCAACCCCTTACCCTTTGCAGAATTTGCATCATTTGATGTAGTTTTTAATAATTAAAGCAGTTGATGTCTTCTTTTTTAAAAAAAGTGCCTGATTTTATATTAAGCTCTATATCCCAAAGATTAACTGATGTAACCTAATGATACTTGTTTTACAGTTTGCATTATTTACATACCCCAACAAAGGGGAAAAATCACTTTAAACATAATTTGTCTACTACATTTATAATTCTACTTTATGCTGCATATAGTATCACATGTCTTCAGTTACAAAAGTCACTTATATAATCAATGTATTGAGAAATAAATAAAACCATTTAATGAAAAAAGTTGATTCCTGTTGTGTTTAGTTTGCTGCTGTGGGAAAATTAAAGCTAAACATGGTCTCACTCTTTATTAGTCTGCTTGGCTGTTATTGGTTTAGGCATGTCTTGTGAAACAGGAGTAGATTTGCCAATTGCCCACTGTCTGAATGTATTTTTAAAGTGTTAAAACACCTCCTCAAAAGATACTTGGAAGCAAATTCAGATGGATGTCATTTGTGGAACGGATCACTTACAGTACATTCTAAACTACAACGCTAGACATGAAAGAAATATATTTACAAAATAAAAATTTACCACTGGGACAAAAGCTTTGTAACCCTGGTTCACAAATGTTTCTTATCAACCACATAGTCGCAGACAAAAATATTGGCACCCGAAGCTTATGATACCAGAAGTCAAGGTAACAGATTAACCATTTAGTAAACTTTAACCATGTTTTAATAAAACAAAAAGCAAAATATACAATTTCTAGTAATTTAACAAAAAAATCTTTATAAACAAACAACCATTTCATTTAAAATATTGACACCCCTGCTTTAGTATTTCCTGTGTCCTAGCTTTGTTTTTATTAGGGCTTTCAACATTTATGATAATTACTAACCAGTATGTTAAGAATTTGTAGGTGAAATCTGGGCCTTTTGTGCACTATTATGCCTGCTGCTTGTAAACCTTTCCAAGTCCTTGGCTGTTAATCTTGGATTTTTTAACCTGCTCGGATGATTCTCCTACCTGTTGTACCTGTATTTTCTTTTGGACATCCGCTTCTTTCAAGCGTTTCAGTGGAATTTGTTCCGTGGTACTTCTTAATTTATTGCTCTGATTGTTGATTTTGGTATTTCATATTTCTTTGATATTGTTCTGTAGCCATTTCCTTTGTTGAAGTTTGCTACAACTGCTTTTCTCAAACATGAATCCTACTCCAACTTGGTCTTGAGCATCATCTGCTGTGTTGATAAAACGTTCAACAGATGTTAGAAATAATTACTGCAGTTTCCAGCCTCTGAGTCTCATTCCTGAAGGATAACACCTTGGGCTGTGATGCTATCCTGCCACACGCTGGTGCCATGCTCCCGGGAGCTGTTTCACAGTCGTGAAAGAGCTTCTGGGAGCATGGCACCGGTGAAATTTGAATGTGTGAACTGAAATAAAATAATGTACATAGCATGTGCTAAAAGAAGTAATCCAAACTTGGGTAACATTGAAATTAGAAAGGTAATTTAATGTTATGATGAATATAAAGACATACTAAATGTTACGCAAAACCCAGTGACTAAGGCAAGATACTTGGAATTTGAAAGGAGTTATTTTTTTTTAACTCTGTACTGCAGGTCAATGTAAAACATCTACTGTTGACTTTCTGTGAATGGATGGAGTAACATCAACATTTGCACTGACCATTAAAAGTACAACCAGGTATCTTTGTTTTAAATTATTTACAGGTTATTGAATAAACAAAGTAACTTGACTTAGATTCATCTGATGTCAGTACTTGATGGCTAGTTGTAATTAGTAATGTTAAACTATTGCAATGTTGGAATGTATTTTCTATTGTTTTGGCCAGGTTACAGTATTTACACTTAAGATTATTTTAATTCTGTAAACAAAAGAAAAAAAAACTTGTCTTGGACATTGTTTGTACACTTTGTGAACCCGACTAAACTTTACTGGCTTACACTGTTATGCTGTCTGCTTGTACACACGCATTTGCCTTTTATTCTTGGTAGCGTAAGGGACCAGAGTTCGGGTAATCGAATACATATATATTATACTAGTTACATGTAACCGGCCCAGTCTGGCCTGTGGTGCTTCATAACTACAGGCCAAACAGCGATCTCTACCGGCCCCGGGCCGCTGGGCCATGGTTAACGTCAAACCCTGAATTGTACAAGAATAAAAAGCCTATTTCTGTTTAAATAAAACCCATTTCACTGATTATTATTATTATTATTATTATTATTATTATTAATTTCTTAGCAGACACCCAATCCTACAAGATTAACGTTTGCATCAGAGTCCTTAATAAATACCCACGCTTACACTAGCATTCACCTGAAACTGAGTGTTCCAAAATGTCAAACTGAACAAACAAAAGCTTGCTTTGTTTTGAAGTGATAGCAAGAAGGGTCGTTGTATTAAACTTTTACAACTTTGCACTAGATCTCTATCCACAGAATGTGCAAAACAATGTTTTATAGATATTCATTAATGGCTCCAAAATGTGATAGTCACTGAGAGAATCCACTTCTCTTAAATAGTTTAAAGGGAATTCAATTCAACAATATGCATTGCAGCTTTTCAATGGATCATAGTTAGTACGTAAAAGCAAGGCAGTAGGAGTAGTTACATGTTATATTGTGTTTTAAGAAGTTTAGACGAATGATAAAGGGGTGTATTAAATTTCAATTTAATTTTTTTAAACTGAAAAGCATCATACATTTACATATTCAGGAATAGACAATTTACAAAATTGCGTGCGCCAGGGAAAACAAAAAAAATCAATCACAAATATACAGTACACTTAAGACACAAAGTCCTAAAACAAATTCAAAAGAACTAGGTAATTTGTTTCCATACGTGAAGTAATGATGGTGGTTTTTTAATGTTTAAAATATTTTTATTCCAGATATTTTCCAAATGCAATATACATATTTAGAGAACCTCTGTGTGTGTGTGTGTGTATATATATATATATATATATATATATATATATATATATATATATATATATATATATATATATATATATATATATATAAAACATTTCTCCATAACCTGCAAACATACTGGGTTACGATAAGATTATTGTAAACAAAGTCTGTGATCTTAACTAGATATTCAAAGTTCCTGCGACACTTAATGATATTCTCTATATATTTACTGTACTAGGTACTTAAAAACAAAACAAAACAAAACAAAACAAAAAAAATTAAATATAAAATAACCCACTTTGACCTCCAGTATGTATCCTTAGGGTTCACCTTATGACTCAATCGTTTCTTTCCTCTTCCTGCTATGGTATTTTGGCAGGTCCTACTTTGCTGGATATTTTCTATGGGGATTAAACTGATCTGACCATAGAACAATAAATATACAATTGGATGGTACAGTATTTACACCTTGATACAGTAGATCCATAGGGTTCTGAAATATCAAGCAACTTTCAAACAGAAGAACCTTTTTCTGGTAATGAGGCATATAGTCTTGTAGTGTGCTGGTACTGGGTTCTTCCAAACAGGCTTTTACTGTACCTTAATTCTTCTAAAGAGCAGAACAAGTACTCACAGACGGTCTCAGGTTTAGAAATACTCTAAGGTGTCTTTGGTTAACAGAATATCTACAAAAAGAAAGTGACAAAGCAAAAATATCACTAGATGTTATCCTTGAGAACTATAGGAGAGACCCACAAATTGGTTTCAGAGCACCCATGTACTGGACTGCAGACCAATGCACTGGGTCCTCATGTTTTTGGTCCCACAAGTAAGAGTCCCAAAGCAACCAGGGATAGCTGCTACTTGTTCCCACAAGTATTTATGTTTTTCCCGTCTACGGCATCCTCCACCAGGGATATGTGGTAATCCGTAGACAGAGTGAAGTGGGATATGCACCCCACCAGGCCTCGCATGTACTGTCGGTTTGTGTGTAGCGCTATCTCCTTCATTCCTCCTGGGAAACAAGAACATAGAGGCGGTTAACATCCAGCTTCAATTACACGCTATTATCAGTACATCAGATTTTAGACCAATGAAGAAACTAAACAAAAAGTACTATTGACTAAAATATGCAGTAAAGCATCCCACTGCTTTCTATCTTCTGTATTCAACTGCTTCACATCCCATCTTCTGGATTTAAAGATATTTTAGGTGTTTGACCCAGTTTCTTGGGCAAAGACACCTGAAGTGCCCCTGAGATGACACTGACAGGGTTTCCACGCAGCTTATAAAGTCGATACTCTCTCTCCACCGCCTTCTCATACCTTATGTTTATGAGATTTCACAGTGAAAATCCCGTTTGTGACATAACCTTGCACAATTTTCTACTAAAGTAAGGCCGTACCAAGCAGTTCTTTATTATCTGAGATCTGCTGGAAGTAGCCATGGCAAGGTTCTTTGACCAAATAGTAAAAACATACGCATGTAGTACGAGGAATTTAGAAACTGCACAGGGTGACACCATTTATTCAACATTTCAAATTATTGCCATTTTACTCCTAAAATGATGGTGCTTTATAGTTTGGTTGTTTTATAAGCAAGGTTATAAAAAAAAGACTGAAGCTACTACAAATAAAAAATGCAGCCCTTTGCAATACATACATACATAAATAATGAAGCCCTTTGCAAAGCACAGGGTTTATTATTTTTCATTTTTCATCCTTTTACACTTTAGTTGTTATCTTTGTGTTTGGTGATCAGATAGCTGATTGGTTTAAGCCTAGACTTTTCTGCCCCTTAGCTATAAGATGCGATATACTATACACTAGCCTTAAGTAGCATCTATCATTAGGGCCCTGAGTTTTACACGACCTGCTTTCTTAGGCTGCACTTTATTCCTCCCACCACAAGGTGGTCATGTAGTCTGCTTAATTAAATCACTTATTGATTAATAATCTCCCGATTCCTTTAATCATCTCAATTAGTCATTCTATTAACGCATATTATCAACAACAACATACAGTGGCTCTCAAAAGTATTCACCCCCCTTGGACTTTTCCACATTTTATTGTGTTACAACATGGAATCAAAATGGATTTAATTAGGAGTTTTTGCCACTGATCAACACAAAAACAGTCCATAATGTCAAAGTGAAAAATAAAATCTACAAATTGTTCTAAATTAATTACAAATATAAAACAGAAAATAATTGGGAAACACTGCAGAGTGCAGCATCTTTATTTTGTAGTTTTGTTAGTAGTGTTTTGTTTTCCCGTTTTCTTTGTGCCTTTTGTTTTCATTATTATTTTGAACACTTGTATGTGCACTGGACTGTCTACCGTATTGGTAACACTGTGGTCCTGATTACTGTTGGCAGTATTCAGGCCACAGACAACAGTGCCCTCTGCGGGTAAAAATAAATCAGTGCGCATGAGTGGTGTTACAAATAAAATTGTCTCCTGTGTGTCAGTGAATTGCCCAACACCCTTCCACATTCACAAATACGAAATGTAACATATAAAACTAAATAAAACAAAATGCAAATATAAAAAGAAATAACACGAAAAATCATTATAAAACAGACAGAGTAACATTTTGAGGTTTATATAGAAAATACTTGCAATTGTAGTTGTCAAGGCTCAGCCGTTACCATAGAGACGGTCTGAAGGGAAACGGAAGCTCTGACTAGCACTTGCGCAGATGTATAATTTGAATCGAGGATCAAAATTGCTGAAGCTACGGTTCTGTAGAAGAACTTGTATATATTATATATGTACGTGTATAATAGGTTTATAATAAATATATATGCAGTCAAAAAATGGTTTAGCAAATAATACAAGGATAGTACACAGAGCTTTCTTAGGGAATGTTTTTTTTTTATTTTTGAATTTGTGTAATGCTATTTCGTTTGTTTTGTTTCCCGTAGTTTTTTTATTACATCTTTTTTTTGTAACTAAATGAGACGGCTGCACTTGCAGTGCTTCAACACAAACTAAACGCAGTTTAAGAAAGCTGTACGATACCAATAGTTGCGCAATACCCGTCTGTATTTTAATATTAATTAGGCTATTTGCATTTGGAAGTAGAATTTCTGTGGCTAAAAGAAAACTACATGAAAGCACACACAATCTGAAAGTACTACCAAAATAGAGCGAGCAAAAGGTGAGGCTTCTTTTTTTCCATGGAAACTTCCCCACTGTTGTTAATGATATATAATTTTGTGAATCATCTTTTTTTTTTTTTTTTGGCTGGAGGGACTTAATGATTTATAATTATTTTTCAAATATGGCCTTATCAATGTCTTCTCATCAGCAGCCACTGAAGGCCCAACCAATGCTATACCCACAACAAAAAGTTTGAATTCTCCACATATTGGACTAGTTCCTGGCAGGGACACTTTCGAATTGAGAGGTCACGGAATTTCTTGCAAGACCTTCCGGGATACAGACAGTTTGGCAGAACAAAGGAGAAACAGCTACGTGAGTACAGCCCCTTGCGCTGAACTAATGCGCCGGAGCACTATTGTTGTGTTGTGTTTTGTTTTGTTTTGTAGAGTTCGAGTAGGACTGGGAGCTGTCACCACTGAGCCAGCACATACACCCGAGAGCACCACTACCTCTGCACAGCACAACACAAGCACATACCATTGCTGGTACAGGGGGTGGATTTAATATTATTCCTTGTTATTAAATACGGACATTTTGCAACTGTACTTGCTGTTTGGACATTCACTTCTTCCCCACACCACTCACCTCCTGACAAACACATTTAAAAAAAAAATCTTGAATATGCTATGAAACCACACTAGTTTAAGTAAAAATGAGGCACAGAAAAGAGAAAACACCATGTAAACTTCCTACAAAGGCATTAGGGTTAGGTGGAAGTGTTTGGAACTAGCAGACTTGCCTCCAGAGGTGAAACGTGGACCTATGTACAGTACCGTGTGCATACATGTGCTGAGTATTTACAGGAGCTTACCAACATAGAGGTCACCACCATTTATGTTAAGCTGCCGCATCATCCCCGGCGATTTCCCCGTTTTTGCGCCGTAGTCATCCACAGTCATCTTCCCAGACTGTCCATCCCTGAGACAGAGAGGAGACATGACGAGCATCAATTAGTCTCCTCCACTCCATTTATTAAACTGTCAGGCTGTCACCGAGCCTGTCATATATTACTAAACATTTATCTCCACTGAGGTCTTTATCTTGCAATGTCAAATTCTCAGCTGTGACAATACAAACCTCTTTTGCAATAAAAGATTTACGCTTATTAAATTCAGCATGATACGATATCGGGGGCTAAACAGCGTGTTACATCAACAGTAGTGTGGTGTTGCTTAGAACATAAGAAAGTTTACAAATGAGAGGAGGACATTCAGCCCATCTTGCTCGTTTGGTTGTTAGTACCTTATTGATCCCAGAATCTCATCAAGCAGCTTCTTGAAGTATCCCAGGGTGTCAGCTTCAACAGCATTACTGGGGAGTTGGTTCCAGACCCTCACAATTCTCTGTGTAAAAAAGTGCCTCCTATTTTCTGTTCTGAATGCCCCTTTATCTAATCTCCATTTGTGACCCCTGGTCCTTGTTTCTTTTTTCAGGTCAAAGAAGTCCCCTGGGTCGATATTGTCTATACCTTTTAGGATTTTGAATGGTTGAATCAGATTGCCGCGTAGTCTTCTTTGTTCAAGACTGAATAGATTCAATTATTTTAGCCTGTCTGCATACGACATGCCTTTCAAACCCGGGATAATTCTGGTTGCTCTTCTTTGCACTCTTTCTAGAGCAGCAATATCCTTTTTGTAATGAGGTGACCAGAACTGAACACAATATTCTAGGTGAGGTCTTACTAATGCATTGTAAAGTTTTAACATTACTTTCCTTGATTTAAATTCAACACTTGCTGAATTTCTGATGAAAACATCTTATTGGCCTTTTTTTATAGGTTCCCCCACATTGTCTAGATGAAGACATTTCTGAGTCAACATAAACTCCTAGGTCTTTTTCATAGTTCCCTTCTTCAATTTCAGTATCTCCCATATGATATTTATAATGCACATTTTTATTGCCTGCATGCAATACTTTACATTTTTCTCTATTAAATGTCATTTGCCATGTGTCTGCCCAGTTCTGAATGCTGTATAGATCATTTTGAATAACCTTTGCTGCTGCAACAGTGTTTGCCACTCCTCCTATTTTTGTGTCGTATGCAAATTTAATGAGTTTGCTTACTATACCAGAATCTAAATCATTAATGTAGATTAGGAATAGCAGAGGACCTAATACTGATCCCTGTAGTACACCACTGGTTACCTCGCTCCATTTTGAGGTTTCTCCTCTAATCAGTACTTTCTGTTTTCTACATGTTAGCCACTCCCTAATCCATGTGCGTGCATTTCCTTGAATCCCTACTGAGTTCAGTTTGAGAATTAATCTTTTATGCGGGACTTTGTCAAAAGCTTTCTGGAAATCTAAATGAACCATGTCGTATGCTTTGCAATTATCCATTTTCATTGTTGCATCCTCATCCTTGTAAGTACTGCACATACTGTGTCAACCCATTTCCTGTCTGGATCTCACAAATGAGTAAATGGAATACAATTCTCCTTGTATAAGCAGTTTTTTGGACATGGTCACATTTATGTATTTGTCATAAGGTCAAGAGCATTGTAATTTCTTGGTTTTAAAACGTATTCCAAAATGTAAAATATAAGGACATTGAAGTGTAGACATATCAAATGGAAGAAAGGTTGATAGCCTAGACTATAATTACTTTAGTTCCCTTGGTACCAATATGCCAGCAAACATTTACACAAGAGGACAGCTCTGTGGACCACAAGTGAGTTTGGGGTTTGAGGTTCTATAAATCTGTTGAATTTAGGTGTGATAGACCTACGGGGAAGGTGAGGATGGGGTGATTATCTATATAGGGTGCCATAGTTCTGTCATTTGATTTGATTGTAACATAACATGTATGTTATTTACTGAAGATCCAGGACTAATTCTTAATAGCACATGACAGAAATCTTTTTTTTTTTTTTTTCTCAAGATTACTTACCGGACTGCCTTGACCCGGTGCCATCTACCATCATGGAAGGACCCATTCACCATGATGGTGGCAACCCCACTGCCCAGATTATAGCTGTTGGAAAAAACAATACACTTCTGTTATGTATTAATTCACCAACACTTTTCAGCAATTCCCACTAACCATAGCTCCAACTTTTCAGCAAGGTTCATCAGGTGTGGTTCCAATGTTAACCTGAGAATTTCTCAGGAGTACAGTTCCAGTAAAATTCAGATGAAAATTCTTCTCCAAACATAAATCTTAGAACTTGATTCTGATACATATCACCCTAACATTGTGTACAGTGAATTACGCCATTTAATTTCAAGTTTCTTACACTGTTAACATACCTATCTGATCCTGTGTAAGACTGTTTTGCTTTTGTTTTTGTATCCAAAACAAACTAATCTTCTGAAAGTATTTATGTGGTCTTGGAAAGTGGTTTTACATTTTTTTTGTCAATTGCATTGGAGTATCTTCACTGAAATCTCCAGATAAATGGTTTAGAGTTCCTGGTTTCAAACATGAATAATAAATACAATAAAAGTGGTGTTACTTAGATTTTTTTTTCCAGTGGGAAATTATGAAACTGTCAACACTGGAGTATAGAAAACAAAAACAGACAAACGAACCTGAAGACGAGGGCTCCGTCCTGGAGTCCGAGGGAGATGTAGTCGCTGTTGTGCCTCATGGGGCTGTCTCCTCGCCACAGTAACAAGCCGTCCTTCGCCGTGGTCTTAAACCTCATGAACAGATTTGACCGCGAGCCTGACACCCTGTACAGAAACAGCACATTGTTAATCTATTACCAAGTAAAAGGAAACTTCAGTATGTGCAGGTAATCATTAAACTCCGATCCTTTACCTTTTCAGGATGTCTTTGCTGTCATAGGTAAGGTAACTGCGGCCAATGAACTGGGGGATTTCAATGGCTTCATTGATTACTGTGAATGAAACATGATTTTTTCATTTTGTAAATTTAGGGAAATCACACAACACTGTCTAGTCAGGTAAGTAGGGCTCGACCTTTTTGATTTTGATTTTCAAAATCTCTACCTCCCTTGAAAATGTCAATTAGTAATTGTTAAACTGTCTGCATCCTAATAAAGAGAAAACTACTAATTAAAGACTGGGTTTAAGATTTGTTTTCTTTGCTACAAATCAAACAGATTTTAAAATGATGGACTTGCTATCAGTGTACACTCCGTAACGGGTATTTTATTCTGAAAACAAAACCTGTCAGGACTCTATTAAATGAGTGAAAATAACAAAAGCACAACGATAAACTAGGCAACTGCAAGAATGGAATGCAATTAGGATAAGGGATGAGCAATTTATGTAATTTGTCACCTCTGTTGAAATAAAAAAATAAGGCGAAACAGATTCAGGCTCAGTCAAAACAAGTGGCATTGTTTTGTAATTCATAGTTTTTTCTGGGTTTAAATAGGAAACAATCAGTCATGTGATCAAAAATAAAACACAAACTTCAGGGTCTACAGGTAAACAATATCGTACAGTAAAACTTACTGTTCCGGCAGTAACTTCCACATTCTGTGTAAAGGCAGCACAAAGCAGAAAAAAGAAACAAGGTAAAAAGCATTGTTTTAACTATTTTTAAATGTGCATTTCTCCTACCCTTTATACTGGACAATCTAGTTATCTATAATGTGAGCTCATACTACTTCAATATCTAAAGGTCAAATGCAAACACTTAGACCTGCCTGAATATCCCAGAACGTAATATTACATGACAGAATACATTTGTCACTAAGCCCTAGTCATATCCATAGCCTCTATTAAACTCCATACTTGTCTCTGGATTTGGGCACAATCAAATCTTTTATTATTTTGCACGAGATCAGCTCAGATCCTAATCATGCTCTTAGTTCTCAAGCTGGGGCTGCTGTTGCTGTCATTAGAATCACTCAAAGGCCTTTTTCAGGCATTATGACAGTATTTCCTGGATTATCCGTGGCTTTCAACAATATAAAGCCTTCTGAAAAGCAGAATCACCAAAATACTATATATATATATATATATATATATATATATATATATATATATATATATAGTAACAAGGGAGATCTGTGCTGACTATCTGGCGCATGCGTGGTACTGCAGGAAGAGGACAGCAGCCTCGTAGATCCGTCTGTCAGTCATGGCAGTGACACAGAGAGGTGGGGAAGAGGGTGTGTTTGCTTTCCCTCTCTCTGAGTGGCTGAGAGGCAGGCCTCGGGGGACCCTATAAGATAATGCTCTGTTGTTCCCTCAGCCTGACCCTCTAAGACGAAACAAGCCAGCTAGCGGAAGCTTTGCTTCCGGATCGAGCATGGCCGGAGAAGAACGAGCAACAGTAAATTAATAAAAAAAGAAAATGTATTTTTAGTAGCGGGGAAAACTTGGCAGAACCCCGAACAGTATCCACAGGTTGAGGGAACAGGTGAGCATAGGACGGAGACCTGGGCCGTACGGATAGCGACGGTCGGGGTAACGCTGCCAAGTGCAGCACCTTTATTTTGTAATTTTATTACTTATATGTGCACTGGACTGTATACCAGTATTGGTAACCCTGTGGTCCTGTTAACTGTTGCCAGTATTCAGGCCACAGACAACAGCGCCCTCTGCAGGTAAAAATAAATCAGTGCGCCTGAGCAGCGTTACAAATAAAGTTCTGTCTCTGTGTCAGTGAATTGCCCACCACCCTTCCACATACATATTATATATATATATATATATATATATATATATATATATATATATATATATATATATATATATATATATATATTTTAGCTCAAAGAGCCAGCTGCCCTTATTGCTTATATATATGAAATATATATATTGCTGGGAAAAGGAAAGCTAGGCCTGCTATAGGAATGCATTTTTGAAGTATCTTTTTAAGGGGATCTAAAAATCTATTGCATTATTCTGGTAGATCTTTTAAAGGTACAGTGAATGCTTTGGCTAAGATAGCTATTTTAAATCGTGGGTGTGCGGAGCAATAAGTAACATAAATAATGAGTTTCATATAATGTAATCGCACAGTTTATATGAAAATCAATACCTTAAATTGTCTGTGCCATATGAGGTGAAAAATATTCAGTGAATAAGATCAGTGCTTGGCATTTTGCTATTAAGGCCTAAACTAGGGCCTGAGCAACACAATGCTGTATGGTGCTGTGAGCTGGATATGTACCTTTCTGGCAGTGCTCCCCGTCGAAGCCCAAAGGGCAATCACACTCATACCCATCCCTCTTGGGTTTGCAGGAGCCTCCATTGGCACAGGGGTTATCCACACAAGGATGGGCAGCATTGTCCACATTGACTCCTGAAGCAAAGTCCTGGTTTAACTGGATTGTCCGGTCATTCAGGATGACCTGTGTGAACATATAGAAAGTGAGATAGGGCTCTGCTAAAAGAACAACATGAAACAACAGCAAACTAAAGTATACGACAACCAGACATGTTGGTCTCATCATCTAGTTTCTGTTATTCTGGACAACCCGATTCAATAAAGAGCAGATGTTAAACAGCAGGGAAACAACTGTACATGACATGAATAAACAAATACAGTACCTTCTGAATGCTTCCAGTGAAAGGCTTCAGGACTCCAGAATTCCTCTTGACACTATCATAGTCTGGAAAGCCACCGATGTAGATTTGGGTGTTACACTTGATCTGAGTGAAGGCACCCTGTGAGACAAGAGCACAAGAGTCAATCCATCTAGAGAAGCTGCTTCTTAAAAGTAATAAGCATGGAAATCACATCATTTTCTTGTTTTGTTACCAAAATATCTGCAATGTCAATACAGTAGTAGGACGAGCCGATGAACAACCACAGCACTGCAGTACTGTGGTACCACATAGGAATTGCACAGTGAGCAATACAATATTTTGCTGATGTTGCTTAAATGGTAATGTTCTGGGCTGCTAATGGTTCTTTTAAGGTTTCTTCTGGGAGGTACACTGTTATCATATTGGCATTCCAGCTTTATATGAAGGTGTAATCGTGAATTTGTTGTTTTGGTGTTGCTTAAACTACTGCAGTTTAACATGTGCTTGCATGTGCTAATCACGGCATAACTGTAAGAAACTGAATTTTCTTTTGTGAACCAGAACAATGATCCACAGGGGCATAATGTAAGGGAAATGGCATCTCTGATGGGTATGTGATACAGTAGCATACAGTGTTTATAAAGCCCTGTCACAGCAAACGGTTTCTAAGAAATGAGGCTTTGGCAGGGCGGTTGTGGCAGCTAGGTGTTAGTGTATGTGTATTCTATTTACCTCTGCCATTCCCTCTTCAGGATTCTGGTTATCGACCTGCAGAATGCCGTTCTTGGCTGTGCGTGACACTCGCAGCTCGTGCCACCTGTTCAGGCTGACAGGCTCCTCACTCCTGTGGCGGGAAAAAAAATATTGACTGATCTGCATTTGAAAACTACTAGGTTAGCTGTAACCTCAAATCTGTGTAAATTATAATATATATATATATATATATATATATATATATATATATATATATATATATATATATATATATATATATATATATTATGGATGTCAAGACATTAAAAAAAAATTATTGCGATTTGCGATTAAAATCTTAGTTAATCTTGGTTTTAAATTCGCATATTTAATTGATACAACTACTGAATCCACCTCATTCAAGTCTGTTTTATTACCGATGCTATTATTATTATTATTATTATTATTACCTATAAGGCCTTACATGGTCTTGAACCTTCTTATCTTCAAGATCTGCTGACTCCTATGTCCCTGGTCGTTCCCTGAGATCGGGAAATGCTAATCTTCTGACAGTCCCTAAAATTTGTTTGAATCAGAGCCAGGGCATTTAGTTATAATGCCCCTTGTCTTTGGAACTTGCTCCCGATTCATATCAGGAATGCTAGCACAATTGAAGCTTTTAAATCCTGTTTAAAAACATATTTAATTGGGTCTAGTTTATTTATAGCTGGATTATATATTAGACACAGGCTTTTTTATATTTTTTAAAGCGCCCTGGAATGCTTGCATGAAGAGCGCTATATAAGTGAAATTTGTATTGTCACTATTATTATTATTATTATTATTATTATTATTATTATTATTATTATTATTATTATTATTAATAAAAAAAACTATTTTTGGATTAATATTGTTGCCCCCTCTTTAGTTTTATATTTACACAAAATTATACAGAAAAACTCTGCATTTGCTGTTAAGTTGTTTGAACCAACCAGATTTGTGGAGTGCTTGCGATATTGTTGTCACATGCACTCTTTGACCAGTCTTGGCCATAAAAGCCTGTAGCTCTTGCAAGCTATTGCCATTGGCCTCTTGGTAGCCTCTCTGATCAGTCTCCTTCTTGCTAGGTCATCCAGTTTGGAGGGACGGCCTGATCTAGGCAGTGTCTTGGTGGTGCCATACACCTTCCACTTCTTAATAATCGTCTTGACCGTGCTCCAAGGGATATTCAAGGTCTTTGATATTTTTTTTATACCCATCCCCTGATCTGTGCCTTTCAACAACTTTGTCCCGGAGTTCTTTTGAAAGCACCTTTGCTTTGAAATGCACTACCCAGCAGAGGGAACTTACAGGAAGTGCTGAATTTATCCTGAAACCATGTGAATCACTACAATTTAACACGGGTGGAGGCCACTTAACTTGGTGTGTGATTTTGAAGGCGATTGGTTACACCTGAGCTAATTTAGGATTGCTATTACAAGGGGGTGGACACTTATCCAACCAAGCTATTTCAGTTTTTATTTTTAATTAATTTTCTACAAATTTCTAGAATATGTTTTTCACTTGGAAGTTGAGGGGTAGGATGTGTAGATAAATGAAAAAAAAAACTATTTTAATGCATTTTAATTCCAGGCTATAAGGCAACAAAAGGTGAACATTTTGAAAGGGGGTGTAGACTTTCTATAGGCACTGTATATACACACACACACACACACACACACACAGTAGGGGTTTTAATCTTGACATTTTGTATTGATACTGTTTGCTAGTGATTGTATTGAATTGTATTGAAAGACAATTATAAGTAATTACATAATGCTATTTACTACAAATGTTTCATCATGCCAGCTAATGTTTAATGTACATATATTTACTTTAATGTAATTTGACTTTTTGAAAATATTTGCTTACATGTAATTGGAAGTTCACCAAAGTGAGTCATTTAAAATATTAACAGTTTTTAATTGATGTTGGTGGTGGGTTGGCAGGGCTCACTTTTTCATTTGAACTTTTCATTGGAAGGGGAGGGAGGGATAACTAAAAATGAGAGGGTTTTCTTTTTCTTTTTAATCAATGGTGCTGAGGATGTATAGTGCTACTGCCTCACACCCTGAGAAGGAGAGATAGGGGAACGATGGCATGGTAGTGCACGGAAGCGCATGTTGACCCTGCTCTAAAACAGAGACTTCACTCTTCTGGGCTATCAATCTACCAGCTTCCACAAGCAAAATATTTTTTGATAAGACAGGTACCTGATGACGGCAGTCCCAGAGCCGCAGTCAAATCGAAACTCCACGAAGCCTTCTGCCATGATTATGGAGATGAAGTCCTTACTGGTGGTGTCGTAGCTGTACAGGAGAACCCCATCCTTTGAGGCTGGCTGAAAGGTGATCTCAAACTCCATGAAGGAAAGGTAGTGCTGGGGTGCCATGGGCCAAGGCACGCTGGCATAAGACATCAGAGTCTCATTGAATCGTGGAAGCGACACCCAGAAGCCTAGGGAACAGCAGTTACAGGTTAGTCAATGAAGATAGCAATCCAGTGTTTCAGTTATGCTTTCTTTTAATGGTCTATTAACAGCTAGCTTACTAACATGATAGCAGATGTGTTCTATACTTTTAAATTGTTTGTTAAAGTAATTGAAGCTAACAAAAAAGTTCCTTAAAATGTCTCTGCCATGCACATCTACTCAATTTATAGGTCTCAAATGTGCATTTGTGAAAGAAACACACTTTGTAGCAAACATGTATTTTAATTTCAAAAGCTGATATCGGATACTGCACAAGGTTAAAGAAAAGTCTGTTTGGAAACCATGCTTTTTGACTGTCTTGTAATTCCTCTGTCATTTCACCAGGAGAGTAAAATTGTAAGTATCGCCAGTGTTTGCAACAGGTGAGTAAGGTTCTGATCTTAGAATCCATATAATCACACCTCTTTAATACTATACCTTTGTTCAAATAGACTGTTTAACACCAGCTTGTACAGTATTTCATGTGCAATAGATTCTCAAATCTAGTTCCTGGTTGTCATTAACAGTAGTAAACCTCTAAACCCCCACTGCCATAAGTGCAAAGGAAAGGGAGGGACTGAGATACAGTATATTGCAAGGTGACTTACTTTCCTCACAGTGTCGTCCTCTGTATCCGAGTGGACAAAGACAGATGTAAGAATCGGCCCTGTTTGCAAAGCACATTCCACCATTAATGCAGGAGATTTCATCACACACGCCACTGCTGCACTCATCTAGGAATGACAAAAAGACAAAGAACTGGCATTAATAATAATAATAATAATGCATGAAGAGGAACCCTTCTTCCCCTCTCCGTCCCCCAACATTCTCCACAACTTTCTGTGCATATTTTCTATGAGGGTAAAAAAAAACAGCTAATAAAAGTGTTTATTCCAAATTGTTATTAGCACAATATTTAATTGAAAAGAAAATTAAACTACTACTTTCGAATTAATTAAGCATCAGTATGCAACACAGCAGTCACTACCTGCTCGCTAATCACCATTGTAGTTGATATGAATGTTCTTATGAACCGGACAAATGTTTTTTTGTATGACGAGATTTGTTAAACATGTTTTAATGTTATATTTTGAACATAGTTTAATTATTTACAGCACTTAAAAAAAACAGGTTTATTTCTGCCTTGTTACTCAGTTGCAAAGGCTCGAGAGATAAAGGTTTTGCCATCATTTGTGCAGTTCTGGGATTGGCAGAGGGGAGTCCAGCAGCAGATGTCAGCTGAGGCATTGTGAAACGGCAAAACTATCATTACTCCCCATCGACACCACCTTTAGCTTATGCATTTAATTATGACTGTTACAATCTATTAAGCATGACTGCAATCTAGTCTCATTGCAGGGTGTCCATGCTCAGAGCATATGGACCCTATAATCATTATTTCCACAACAACAAGAGCGCAAGCTCTGAAGGTCGTTAGAAGTTGCCTTGGGGAGCTCTGTGTTCAAACGATCCCTGCGTGGGCTCTTGTCATGCACAGGACGCGCTGCGCTCTAATAATTAACACAGACGCTTTGCCCTCGCTTAATATTGCAGGGATGTCAAAATGTAAGAGATAATGCTTAACATTGCAAGCTTTTTCTATGCACTTCTTATTTGCTGGATTTGCTTACAAAAAACCAACAGCTCTGTGTAAAATGTACTTTGAGTAAGTTAGTATGTTTCTTTAAAAGATAAATAACATTTTGCTCAATCGCAATTAAGAATGTACGGTACAGTACACCCTCGCCCTTCATTATAACAAACCTTCGGCTACAACGAACACCCCCCCCCCCAAAAAAAAAAAGGTAATATTGTAACGCATGTGAGGTCTGTGAAGTGCAGGAACGCTTGGAGTAGGAGGGGCTGTGTTTCACGTTGGTCGAACGGCCTATAGGAGACAGGCACGGAGCACAGGAGCTGCTGGTGATTGGCTGTGGAGTGGGACGAGCCGGGACTAAAGATCAGTGACAGGGGGAGTGTTTGATGTTGAGATTGATTTGGAATAAAAACTCAGTTTGGGATTCTTGCTTGTTGGATTAAGAGGTGGTGCACTTTGAAATGATTCATGTCAGATTGATTTTGAATAAACGTTCAGCTTCAATTCAGGATTCTTGCTTTTTGTACTGCGTTTTAATTCTTTAACAAATTGGATAAAGCAAAAGCAGAATATTGCACACATGAAACAAACAGGTACATGTAATTCTACTTTTTTTCACAATTTTCTCATTAACTTACTCCAACAGTTTATCCTTCATTTTGATTGTCCTTTCACTATAATGAACACCTCGAATAATGAACAAAAGGCTTGGACCCCAACAGGTTTGTTATAGCGAGGGTGTACAGTATTACTAAAGTGTGTATTTGAGCACTGCTACTGAGCTGACTGAAGACTTTGTTAATATAATGCTTTACAAAGGGATATTTTAATGTAATCTACATCTTCCTTTCTTAAATGTTTAATATCTGAATATGTTTTTTTTTTCTGTTCACATTACTTTCCATGTTATCTACCTATTCCAGGCAGTAGCTTTTAAAAGTATGTTTAAAAGCCATTGTGTGGCAAGATGTGGACGTCAGCATTTGAAAGAAGACTAAGAAGATCCTGATAGGCGGTGATTGCGAAGGCAGTAAAGGGGGCTATAAACAAAGGGTTTCACTTTTTTTATTTTATTTCTTGTGTTTTAGAAAGAAATAACTCCGCTTTACACTGGAGCAAAAAGTGTTATCCCCAAATCTCCTCAGAGAGAAACACCAAATACTGTAAGCTATTCCAGGAAGCTACTTTAGGCTGCACTGTGAATCACTGATATACAGTAAGAGTGCAATCAGCTCCACTGTCATCCTGTCCTGTTCCATTTTGACTTTACAAATCAATAGTACTGGATCACATTTTAACCTTTAAATAAGCCAGATATTTAAATCCAGATGGAAGGGCCCGGGGTGCAGCTTCACAGCCATGGCGATGCTAACCAGAACTGTCAGGTATCCGCATAATTACAATAAACTGTTAATCGACTTGACTGCTCCATTATACTCCTGTCCCAGATTACTAAAGTCAAACGTGATTCATGTAATGCAGCAGGAGGCTACACTAAAGTATAGTTACAGTGGCATCATATTGAAAGACTGCAGAGCGCGAGATAGCCTTTTAAAATGATTTGTGTTCTTTAAGTGTTTAGTATTTTACTCTGTCAATAGCAATACCTAGTGTGTTTACATTTGTTTACAGCTGCCTTTTGATAATGCAAAACCTGATCCAAAAACAAATTGTATGTTGCTGTATACATAAGTATAAGAGTTTGGATAATTGAGTGTGTACTGTATATACAGCTCCACTGCTACTTTATATGCATTTACACAGTATATGGAAACTTATTATACTGCTCTACTTCACAATGCTCACCAAGATGCTTCATGTTTTACTACATTTTCTCTCCTTTATCATGCTTTATCAAATTTATGAGGAATACAAGATTTCTAACAATAACCCAACTGTTCCTTTGTGTTTTTGCTCGCAAGGTTTAAATCATTTCACTCTGAAATTGCCTTTTTTTCTTCAATAAATTAATGTACCACTTCACGATTACGAAGGACAGTATATGAAGAGCTCCTACTTTGGAATACTATAAACTTTGTTTATTTCTATTGGTTTTAAACAGCGGAGCTACTGATATACAGCGCCCCATTTCCTGAGCGTGAGATTCTACTTCCAGCCATTTCAATATCTGGGTGGGAGACTAAAACATCAAAAGCACAGTCACTGTATTTGCTTCAGTGACTTTTTTAAACAGAGACTTTGAATTGTAATATTGCTTAGTTGTTTTGGTTCAAGCTTAGGAGTGAAAAGTTTTTTTTACAAAAGGAAGACTTGTCCAAGGTCATGCAATGAGTCAGTCAGCTGCCAAGCTGGGATTCAGACCAAGGATATCCTGGCTCTCAGTCATGTTTTCTACAAGATCACACTGCTTGCCTCCTCATTACAGAGCCTGTAGATATCAATAAAGGTCCCATACCCACATCAGCTCCACTCAGCGCTCTTCCAACCGGCCATGGCCTCATGTCAATGGCTTTCCTGTTGATGTTCAGCGTCTGCACACAGCCCTGGAACCCATGGTTCACCCCAGCAGCCTTTGCCAGCCAGTACGCACCGGGGGCCCCGCCCACGTAGAATGGAGTCCTGAATGTGATTTTGCTATACTGGCCCTGAGGAAAGCATTGCCCAATATTAGTTCATTAACAACAATGATTTAAGATGCGTACACGATTTGAGACATCTTGCATGAAAATCGCTCTTCACTTCATCACAAAGTTAGAAATAAAACCCAATTAAGACAAGTTTAAAAGTTCGGACACCATGTAAAAGACAGCAAGCTTAAGCAGCAACATATTCTACGAGTTGTGTCGTATTTTTTTTTTTGGTCTGGGAAATTACTTCCTAGCAAAGAGAGAAAACGATAATTAAAGGAAAAAAAGTATTGCCAACATAAACCTCACAAATTAACATGGAGTGGGAGAAATGGGACACCTTTGTTTCTATCAATGACATGTCTCTTAATCCTTAATGATTTTTTATTTTTATTTTTTTAAATACATAATAATATATTATGACATAATAATATGTATCAAATTGGGTTTGGGCTGGTAATGTATATTTTGTGCCCATAAGTTACATACTATTTATAATAGAGTGTAGCATCTATTGAAGAATGAGCCTATATATCTAAACAGCAGTGATCACTCTGGTTCAAGCTCACCCTATGAGAGAATAGCACCCAGGCAGACCAGTATGATTAGTTCAACTCTGTCTTATTTATTCAAAAAACATTTCTCTTCATTGGCTGGTGACCAATCAGGCCAAAACGTTGCCAGTGCTGCCCAGCTGTTGATACCTCCAAGGGTGGGAGAACCTTTGAATGATGAGTGAAGCTGGAAGTCATTATAAAACATGATAAACGGTGGAAGCAATCACTTCTTTAAGGAGTGATAACTAAGGATTTAAAAGTCAGTTCTTTACTTCCTATTAGCATTTGCAACATTTATTTATCCATCTGTTTTTATGGATAAATAAAATGGAATATTCATGAAACGGTTCTAGACTATTGTTAACTTCATTAATACAGGTCTGGAACAGTGTCCTGCATATCAAACTGTGGTTTATGTATAAAAAAAAATACTTTAAATAACTCCTGAGCTGATTGAAGCTTGTTTTTAAATGCTCCTTTATTTAAGATAATATGAACAGTATTTTGCAGTAAAAGAAAAACAGGAACTGTGATTATAGTATGATTTGTTTATCTTACTAAATTAAATAAGCCATGCCTATCATTACAGCACAGTGAAAATTGGGCCTCATCCTGCAAACTGTAACAAGAGATAACAAAATGGATTTTGAAGCTTTAGTCATCTCACTCCTTTCATGCACTTGCCTAATGTGTGAGTAGAAACAAGCAGTTTGTGGGAAACCACTAATAGGGAGCCCTCCAATATACATCTGACTGCATCTCATTTTTGTTTGTTTTCCGTTGCTGCCCTGTTAAAAACAAAGAAAAAAGGGCGAAGGGTGTCTCTGTGTGGTGTATCTGAAGAGATGTCTCAAAGAAATAACTAATTAAACGGCACGTGTATATCGGAAAGGTGGCTGAAGCTACTGAACTGAAATGTTGGCTGAGTGTATACCTTTAAGAGTCTGCTGCTCTTCTAGCTATATAACAGAGCACAGAGAAACTCGGCTTACCTGAGACTTTCCGGTCACAGGGGTGTCGTTGTCCAGGCGGAGCCACCCATTCAGTCCGTCTCTATAAATGGTGGCGCTGTGCCAGCTACCCAGCTTGATTCTGCTTTCACTTATAATGACAGCTGGGCCAGATCCACAGTTAAACCTAGGAGAACAGAACATAGTGTCCATACCACCAGCTACATCCAGGGCCATCACCAGTCCGAGTGCAAGATCTGTAAGTTATTATTGCCTACGTAATTGGTACTATTAATGACCATAACAATACAATTGCAGATATCTGGAGTAACACAGCTTTACGAGTATAAAAAGTATAATGTTAACAGCATGGTAACTGCTCAATAATGTCATACAATTATTGTTTTTCTACACACATGACTTAAGCAAAGATGTTCACATCATTCTATCAAATGGAAAGAAGTATTTTGCCAGGCAAAAATTAATAAAGATCTTCAAATTTCCAATCTTGAGAAGTTGACACAACAATGAATAAACAAAATAAAAGATATCTACAATCCTCATTTTTCCTGTTGTTTTATTTCTGTTCTGTAGGGATGTAGGGATACATTATATACAGTATGTTTTTTAAAGTTTATGCTTAACAAAAGTTCAACATTTTAGAACTGGTTTCAAACTTCTAAGGATGGTATAATATTTGCTGGGTGAACATAAGTGAAAAACACATACAAAATCTGTAAACAAAATCTAGTGTAGAGTTTCACTGTTTTCTATTTCCTTGCAGCTGCATAGATTGAGCCAGATTTTTAATGCAGTATATGGTAATCAAATGTGTAACCTCTGATGTTATGCATGTTTAACACTTGGGCGCAAAGCACTTCACAGTACATCTGCTGCTAATTTACAGTTGAACACTTGCCATAGATTATTAAGCTGTAAACTGTGCAATTCTGTATTTGAAATCCTTTGTTGTTCTCTTACCTGAACTGCAGCCTGCGGCGGATGATAGCCAGTGAAATGAAGTCCCCGCGGCCATGGTCATTTTCCCCACAGTACAGCAGCAAGCCATCCTCAGAATCAGCCTGTAGACATCAGTACAGATGTCAGTCAGACAGCCCAGTTTAACTGTATGGCTCACAATGGCACTTTCAGCCCATTTAAACTTGTAAGGGAATGGCCCTCTCATGACCAGTTGCCTATCCCTGCTTTAGAGACTGATAGCATCAATCACCATCACATTTTTAAAACATGATGAGCGCTCATTGCTTTGGTAGTATGAACAGGATACAAACTGTGGGTCTGATAATGAAAAAGACATACATTTAGACACAGTCTTAAGTTCTGCACAGTGAAACCAATAGTTTTGTTTGTGTGAAAAAGTAGGCACTCACCTTGAATTCAATGGTAATTTGAAATGTCTGATAGGAATATTTCAGTGGTTCAAAAGTCATGTGGGAGTAGCCATAAAAGTTTGGGTACTGGATTGGAATATCTAAAAGACAAGACATATTTTATTACAGTTTTTAACCTCAGACCTTTTCGCATTATTAGCCTTAGCAGCAACTACACTTAGACTTTGCTGAGAGTGTAGATTTGTACTCAGGATGTCAAGGACAGAACATTCTAGACTTTTAAACCACAACAGGTTCTATATAAACAGATTAAGTGCATTAATATCAGGTTTTGTATGTTTGTTTAGATTATAATGACTTATAATATGTTTGTAAGTGTTCGGTGGCTGCCTCTAATCAAGTTGAGAATGTGCTTTCTCTTGCACTCTGTATGACAAAGCAAAGCAAAGAGTGCATGAGAAATACACTCTCAGCAGCAGTGTGGAGTAGTGGTTAGGGCTCTGGACTCTTGACCGGAGGGCTGTGGGTTCAATCCCCAGTGGGGGACACTGCTGTTGTACCCTTGAGCAAGGTACTTTACCTAGATTGCTCCAGTAATAACCCAACTGTATAAATGGGTAATTGTATGTAAAAATAATGTGATATCTGTAAAATGTGAAATAATGTATAATGTGATATGTTGTAACAATTGTAAGTCGCCCTGGATAAGGGCGTCTGCTAAGAAATAAATAATAATAATAATAATAACTTGATTAGCGGTAGCCACCAAATACTTATAAACATACAGTATACCTTAAAGGAATAAACTGGTTTAGCTGTCACACAGTCACACATTTTCAAATATCCTGCAGTGAGTTGTTGTCCTTACAACCAATAGATTCTGTATTCAAGCTTGGTTCTTTTTTGAGGGACTCTTTCTACAAAGGGCATCGCAGTGTAGAGCCTTTTCATTTCTACAATTGAAGTGAATTCACAGGGTGATACATGAAGGAAGTAAAACCCTGTTGGCACCCTATTCTCAATTCTCAAGATGCACTGGAATGGACCCAAATAAAAATGTTTTCAATTTAAAAAAGAGACAAAGGGTCTAAATACTGTGACCAAGCTGTTGGCGTGTGGGTGGTGACGTCACGGACCAGGAACAGAAACCAAAACACTGAATGGCGGTGGTGAAACTGCAGCGCTACGGCGCTCAGCGTGTTTATTAAATAAAAAACAAAAGATTTAAACAAAACAAGACAGAAACAAAAGGGCACATTGGCCAAACAAAACAAACCAATAATTCTACTAACAAATATTGTACTGGCGGTTCCAGCACAATAGCAGTTGTTTTAGTTTTTCTCTTTACCTCTTTATTTCTCCTCTCCTTAACTCCCGTTCATTACTCCCTGAACACTCTCTTCTTTCAGCACGGACAGCCCGCAGGCTTTTATATTCTGGCCGAGGGCTTAATTAGCTGTTAATTATCTTATTACCCCTCGGCCACAGTCTGCACGAGTTTAGTAAGGATGTGTGACTGTCAGCTAGTTAAATAATCAGTAGCTGATCAGTCACGCATCCTCACAAGGTTTTTAAAATATAAATATAAAAAAATAACACATACGCGGTGCTTCACCGTAGTATAAACATAAATCATAATATAAAATAAATAAAAGGGCGGGACACTCCACCACAATACACATGGCTAAATAATCAGCTCTTTCATTATAAAACCAGTGTTTGAACTTTTTATGATGAAATAACATCTAAATGATTAAAAATGGATAAAGGTCTAAATCACAAAAATGATAAAACCTCTTTAACAGTTGCTAAGGAACTACAAGACCCAGACCTTGACAGGAATTTTTATTGTTAATGCAGGTGCTTCCACTGGCAGTAATAAAACCAGTTACAAACGGCCCTTTACAAACTTTGAAGATATAGCCCTGCACATTTTAAAAAGGCATTAGCAACATTTTTTTTAAGCTGGTGGATCTTGTATACAGAAGCTGATTAGCGTCACAAAGAAAATAATATTTATTGCTTTATTACGAGATAATATTGCGTTAATTCGCAATAATGATTGCATTATTTTGCATACATTAGACCAGGGGTCTCCAAACCTGGTCCTGGAGAGCCCCTATCCAGCAGGTTTTATAGGTGTTTTTACATTATCAGTGGCTAAAGATCTGGAACGCCTGTTAATCTTGACTAATTAAGCCAATAATTGGTTCAATTAAGTAACAGAGAGATTGGTTGAAATGAAAACCAGCAGCCACAGTAGCTCTCCAGGACCAGGGTTGGAGACCCCTGCATTAGACTGTTTTGGTAATTCATACCATCCATGTCACTATTTCCATTCTGTCTCTTCATTTTGCTTTAAACTGGGTTGTATGGTTGTATTTATTGATAAACTAGTACAAAGTATTTATTGTATAAGACACTCCATCTCCACCCCATCTCCAAAATGTGTATTAAATATTATGTATTAGGGAAGTTTATTCAAAAACTGTAATATACATTGTAGAAAACTCTGAATGTGTATATTTTTCAACAAAACCAGGCATTTTAACTTGCACAAACTGACACCATCTGTAATAGAGATACTTCACAGCTTCTCACTGTCCAGCTGCACTTAATTTCTGCTACAATGTGACATCTTTATTGCTAATGAAAATGATCTCGTAATAATGCCTTCCTACAGATGTCAGGACTGCCCAGTCCCTGACCACATTCCGGCGCCTCCTTAAGACTCACCTCTTCAAACAGCACCTGTAGAACTCCTCTGTTTGTATCCTGGGACACTATCACCCTTCATTTAAATGTGCTTTATTTTGCTCTTATCTGCCCCCTATTTTACTGCATTTAATCCTGTATCAGAATACTGTAATCTGCCAAGTGTTTAACCTGTAGTATTTTGTATTTAATCATATCCTGATGTAACTATCACTATTTAATCATATCCTGATGTAACTATCACTATTATCTGCTGTATTGTTGAATTGTGTTTTGTCACACTTGTACTTTGCTTGAACAAAAGTTATTGTATTTCTTGCTCTTATTGTATTACTTGTATTGTAACATTTGAAATGTATTTGCTTACAATTGTAAGTCGCCCTGGATAAGGGCGTCTGCTAAGAAATAAATAATAATAATAATAATAATAATAATAATAATAATAATAATAATAATAACGCAATAATTATTGTGAAATAATGCAATAATTATGGCAAAATAGCGTAATAATTATTGCGAAATAGTGTAATATTACCTTGTAATAACGCAATATTTTATTTTTATTTGTGTCGCTAATGTGCTTCCGTACTTGTAAGCCCCATCAAGTCACAGAAACCAGTTACTGTTAATAACAATTTATACACAGCGAAGTTAGTATAAACAAACACCCATATAAAGATGTGATATCTACAAAAGGGGACAAGTTATATACAAAAAGGGTCCTCTCTGTACGTACTGTGAAAGTGGATTCCCCTTACCTTTAATAATTGTTAGCTTATCTGCAGACTTTTAGAACCCTAAGCCATGATTATTTCTACAGTTCCTAACTATGTTGATTTTATACATGTAAAATGTTTCTTGTCATTGGGATAATTTTTTGTGAAAATATAACCAAACTTTTGTACTTCTTAAATATCTCATAGTCTGTCCACAGATATTAAAATGAAACATTTGAATGTGATGTTTAGAGCTGACCAGAAACTAGGACAGCTATGGCAATTCCATAGACTTCCCATGAAGTTTGGTTCTGTACTGCTAGTAGCTTGCTTCCACCCTTTATTCTAACATAGGGTTAATTTATTTTTTTCAGTCCAAATAAAATGACAAAGGCAATTTAAATAAGCATAAGCAGCCATGGAAGTTCAATTCCTGTGGTGGCTGTTAAATTCAGGTTTCACTGAACTTTTTACTTGCTTCAGCAAACCTTTCTCTTTCTGATCTATAGCAATACTAAAATAAACGTAATATATTTTGAGAAAAGACGCAGAGAAATTGTTATATTTATTACTTTTTAGCATCTGTAAATGCAGCATGATTTAGTTTTTAATAATTATGGATGATTTTGAACTGTGGATAAGATTTTCAAGCACACAGATTTTTGAATCATCAGGTCTTTATCCAGGGCACATGGTTCAGGTGCAGTAAATTGTGACACACCCAGCCATTAAGAAATGCAGAGCACAATGCTATAAATGTAAACCATAGAGTTTGGTCGATGACATGCATTTGGGAAAGATAAAAGTAATCTTGATTGTGATTTTCATTATGCAGTGTCCTGGAACAAATGCCTTTCATGCACTACAGTACACAGACATGGAAAACAGGGAAACAAACAGAGAGAAAGCTTATTGGGCTGCCGATTCTATTGAATTAACAATGTTGTGGGTAGAAACCCTGAATGACATGCTTGTCTCCGGGCGGATTAATGCATCATTCAGCACATGACCTGGTGTGCTGGAGGGAAGGTCATCACCAGAGTGTGGTAGTATATTGTGGTTCACGTACATAAAAAGGCTGCAAGACTGAATCCTCCTTTGTAACACACTATTGATTCCTCTTTTATGAGCATTGCTGATTAATGCAATGGTCACAAATGTTTATTGCAGATGCCAAAGTTTGCACGATTGGGTTGAAAATAACTAATAGTAACAGGAGCATCTGTTTTGGAAATTGTAACCCACTTTGTCATGGACACCACAGAGAAAACAGAATCAGTGGGGAGCCTAATTCTCAAAACAGATTATTGGTAAAAGTCTTCTACAAAACACTAGTTAAATGACAAAAATATTGTCTGAATTGTTAGAACAGAATAGTTTTCATGTGTGGGGTGGTAGATGAAAGACTTTGTGAAGAGGTGCTGGGAAAATAAGCGAGGCCAGAATTTTGACCCTACAGTAGACACCTGGGTTTACAGCCCTGCTTCAAAGCATTCTCAAAGTAGACATACATTTGGTAGAGGTACAGCTTAATGCCTGATACTGTACTTTCAGCAGCATCCCGTTTATTTTAGTATTACTACATAGTTAGGGCTTCTGTTTTTCTGTTTTTATTATTTTCATTTTTCGGTGCTTACTTTTAGCTATTTTTTGAGTTTTATGTAAAGCGTTTACGCTTTTTATATACTGTATGAATTTATTTTATTTTGTTTATGTATAGTAACTCAACAGTACTTCCACACTTTAGTTGTAGGTTCTTCCCTTTGTCTTCCATAATGAAATCCTTATGGTCACGGTCACATTCTTCTGGGGTTTTTGTGTGTCTAGGCATTTTTTTTTGTTTTACATTTCACCACAATTTGCAATTCTGCTTTAAATTCTCTCTATCTAACTGTAATATAGCTTTAAATTCAGCGAACAATCTTGTTTTAAATCTCGCAAGCAGAGTCTCCAATAGAAATGTAGAATTTACTGCCACTCAGTAGCTGAGGTGGGTTTAAAATAGGGATGGGCACCAATAGCGATATTTTTCATATTTTCCATATCGTGTTATCGTGGGATTTAAAAAAAATTCACATACGCTCGCAGAGACATACTTTTTATTGCTAATACTGCTAAAAATACAAACGCAGTATAATCAAGTTTATTTTATATTAATATACAACAAACCCTATAGATACCAATCATGGTCAGTCTTGTAAGCAAACACCACACACTAAAGTATTATTTAACCATTTTAGTTCATTGATTGGCGTTTAGGTCTCAAACGCTATTTGCATGCTGCATTAAGCACCATTGGCCATTCGTTTTGCATTATTTTGAGATATGCGCCATCGGTGTCATCGGTTCGTGTGAACTTTCGGTATTATAAATGAGATGTACTTTTAAAACATCAAAACACATCTCAAAATAATGCAACATTCAGCATGGCACTGTACTTAATACTTTTAGAGTGTCGTGAGTCAGCATTTATACTCTGAAGATTCAATTACTTCCGGATTGGCACAGTGAAGTATAGAAATATTTCGGTTTTGAGGTGGCTGATGATAGAATAGTAAAACCACTTTGTTTTTCTCCATGGATATTGTGAAGCAAAGCACCACTAAATTAAAGTAAGTTATTGCTTTTCATATGTAAATATCTGTTAACGTCTATATAGGTGTATATGTTTGATATTGCAATTGTGTTATTATATTTTTGTTATTATAAAACTTCGATATTATCAATATCAATATCAAAATATGAGCACAATATTGATATACCATTTTCATATCGTTGCCCACCACTAGTTTAAAGTATTCAGAATGAATCAATGATAGATACAAGTCAGGAAGGAGGGACATTGCCCAGCTGCACTGCAAAAGGTAGTTTTTTTTTTGTGTGTGTGTTTTTTTTAATGGGAAAGGGGTGAAGTCAGCATGAATTGAGTAACCATTGTTTTTCCGGTGTTTATTGGCTATATACTGATTTTATTTTTAATTTTTTTTAATTTTTATCTTTCAAACCTCTTCCCTGATCTCATTTTTTGCCAGCCTGCCTTCCTTCCCACTAACTTATTCAGCAGCTATTCATAGCGATGGCTAATGGAAACACATTGGTCCTTCAGTGGCTCTCTTGTTTACCTTCTGAGCACGAGTCTCCACCCTTTCCCAGGTTGCAGTGACATCGGGAGCCTCCCCGGTTGTAGTCGTTGACACAGAAACTGTCAGGAGGGCAGACGGTCTCATCGCAGGGGAGCTCGTAGAGCCGTGGCGAGGTGCCGCTCCTCTGAGTGGTGGTGCTGGTGGTGGTGGTGGTGGTGCTGGTGGTGGTGGTGATGGGTTCAGGAGTGGTCGTTGTTTTGGCAGAGTTCCTCCTTTCTGTCTGAGAGACAGGCATCACCTTGGACTGAACTTGGAATTTCTTGTTTCCCCCCTTGATAGCAGGAAATGGTTTTAGCTGGAACAGGAAGAGGTGGGTGTGAATGTGAGATTCATACCAATGAAAGACAACAGTCTGGCTGTTTGCTTACTTGAGGTAATCTAAGGGAAGATGGTGCTAGAAAATGACAAATTGATTTATTTTTATGTATACAGAGAATTGTGGTCTCTGCAAATCTTGGTAGCCCACAGAAGGCTGTTAGTGTACCAAGCTAATTAAAATAACCAAACACTTTGCAAGTTCTCAAATTCCCACCAAAAATATATCTTGTGCTCATTGGTAAGCATAACAAAGTAGTGACATGAAACCTTGTGTAAGAATTAGCCTACAGCAGTGAGAAGCTCACCAAAATATATTATTTTCTCAATAAACAGTGTTTAGACAGTGTTTACGTCTAAAGCTGTTCCTCAGACTAGTATCCAGAGCTCATCTGACTGGTAATTCTAAATAAAAACATGAAACAGGCATCTAAAATGTATGTTGGAAGAACATACCTCTTCTATATAAATATCATAGACAGAATCATCAATCTCAAAGCCATCTTCATCACTGATCTTAGTGTTTGCAATGTATCGTTTCCCATTGTTTCCACTGTTTGTCTCAACGGTGCCTGTGGGAAGAGGTTGTCATTTATGGTTGTTGGATTCTTTATTGTCAATGGACTATACAGAATATTATTACAAACACAATGAAGTGTTATATTGCAGTGGTAATGGTAGAGACAGTGTGTCCCCTTCTCTTCTTAGCCTAGTCACTGTATCACTATCAGCCATTATATAGCCTTTATATATATATTTGTTTTCAAACACTAAACTTTTTTTCAGTTTAATACTCACTTAGAACAAGACTGCTATACCCACTCATACAGTAGCTGCAGATTGAAACCTCGTTCATAAATACATATTTTAACCAAGATGTCTGTCTTCTTCTATGTCAAGACCATGTCAAAATGTTGTATCTGGCTCTTGAGAAGCCACTGGTAATTTGAGTAACTTTCAAATTTGTCAATATTGGTTCCTTCATGGAGACCTGAAAAGTCTTTAAGAAAACAGCTTAAAATGAAAGCGCTGTACATACATGAAAAATGAGTCACAATGAGAAAAGCGAGTGGGGAGAGAATGTTATAAACTGAACTGGATTCTGAAGAAAGTACAAGTGCCGATTTGACTTAAATGCTGATTAACTGGGCATTGCCCTGAGGAAGGCCTGCTGGTAAAATATCAGACAAGTGTCACCACTTCACTGTATCTAGACAGGTCTTAATCAGATGTCCTAACCATGTGCATCACCCATGAAATGTCTCTTTGTCTAATATATACAGTATAAGCAGAGACAGATGGAATAATAAAAAAAACGCACATTTGAAATGGGAGACTGGTGAGCTGCAAGGCTCAACATACAGTAGATTCACTGCCACAAATTATCCATGCTTAACATTTGGAACCCAAGTATCACATATACAACCAACAGAGTCCGAATTAGATAAGATCACATCAGCAGGTTTATTTTATAAGAGATAAACATGTCCACTATGAAGTATTGCCACCATCATCAATAACGTACATTATGAATTCAGACCAATTCAATCGTATCTTGTTAGGACTGGAAGGTAGGATCTGAAATGGATGGTGGAATCCCAGCAGTGAGAAGCAATGAAGAAAGGACGGAGACGGATGGTTTTGCACAGGAAGCTGCACGTTTGTACCTGCTAATCTCTACCCATGCTTTGTGACTTCATAGTGGAAACTGCTCACCAGGGACAACCCTTTCACAGCACAACAGAGAGAAGCACGTTACTATTATTATTATTATTATTATTATTATTATTATTATTATTATTATTATTATTATTATTATTATTATTATTATTATTATTTAGCAGACACCTTTATCCAAGGCAACTTCAGAGACTAAGGTGTGTGAACTATGCATCAGCTGCAGAGTCTCATACAACAGCGTCTCACCCGAAAGACGGACCACAAAGAGATTAAGTGCCTTGCTCAGGGTCACACAGTGAGTCAGTGAGTGAACCGGGATTTGAGAATACAAACAAAAGCAAGTGTGCTGTATGTTTAATTTTCACAAGTGTGCAGTCAAACCCAGCTTTTTAATTTGAGTGTTTTGAAGTTATGGGTGAAATATATCCACTGATTCAGGCACCCTCACATAATAAAATATACCAATCCCACTTATCCTTTAAGCATTGTTCAGTTTCCTGCAGCTCGTTTACCCGTCTACTAGTGCTAGAGAATGTACCATGTTTCATCACAATTGCATAAGCAGCTCTCTTTTTTTTTTAAATTTAGTCGTCGCCAATTATTTTACCCCGGTTTTTCACCCCAATTTAGCATGCCCAGTTATTATCTGTATCCTCGCAACCCCCCCGCCGACTCGGGAAACGGAGGCTGGAACACGCGTCCTCCGAAACATGCTCCTGCCAAGCCGTCATTTTTTGCACTGCAGATCCACAGCAATGCCACCAGACCTATAGTGTTGGAGGACAACACAGATCTGGCGGCTCCACTGCAGAGCCACAGGCACCCTATCGGCCGCAGGGGTCGCTAATGCGCGGTGAGCCATGGATTCCCCTGCCAACCTAAGCCCTCCCTACCCGGGCAGCGCCTTTACTGGATGCGCCACTCGGGAGCCCCCTATTAGCAGCTCTCTCAATATAGGCCAATGTACAAATGTTGCCTGGGATGTACATCCTTTGCATGGATAATAGCCCACCACAAACATCAACATCTATGCTTTGAAAGTCATTCACGTGTATAATATTATTCTTACTTTGATATTTTTCTTTAAACCATAAGTTAAAATCAAAATTCTAAAGTATTGTAAGTCAGGCAGACTTTTCTAGTGCCTTCATCAATACACTTTCTTGCAGTATGTATAAGTTTCTTAGAAGTTTTACTTGTAAGTATTGTTAGTTTAGTGTTGACGAATGTTAAGGGACACCAACAACGACCCTTTTCTTATTCAAAGCAACTTAAGTAATCAGCATCACGGACAGGAAAAATGCATGTAAGTGTAAAGTATAATTTAGACATTTTGTCCTATTTAAAGGGAAAAAAGCCTGACTCAGAACAGGACTTAAGCGGCCACCATATAGAGAAAACAGGCACTAGTGTTAAACTTAAGGCCAGGGTTGATGCAGCTACAGTGTGAGACTCCCCACGGCGATTAAGGATATGGCAAGTTTACTTTTAAAGAAATTCTTCATACAACAATATGAGGTATATTACTTATAGTTACTTCATCAAGTTTCACTTAAAGTTATTTTACACGCAAAGTGTGCAAACTAAATAATTAACAGTTCAATTCTATGTGAATGTGTTACAATTAATTAATTTAGTTCCATGAAAGGAAAATGCAACTGGAATTATACTCAACGGTTCCTTGAAGCTTAGACTTTTGGTCTGCTGGTTTGGAAACTCAATCTGTTGAAGTGTCCAGTACAAAAGGCTCTCCTCCCAGCAACAAAGTCTTCAATCCCAAATTGGATCAAACTCGGCAACAAAGCTTTCATTTCTCGATAGAATCAACAAACAGCTGCAACAATGTCTTCAGTCCTCCACAACAGCGCCCGTCTGCTCTGTCCTCTTCGCTGAATCTGTTATCTACGCAGGTAGCAGGGCACAGTTTCTTTTGGATACTGTGGTTTTAGGTGTACAGCAGACCCAGACTTGTCTGATAACAGTCTCCGTAAGTTTTACGGCAGTCCTTCAGCCGGGCCTCAGTCTCGCTGCTTGTGGTCGTTGACTCGCTTGCAGCTTGCTTCCCCGTCTTGGTTCCATTTTTAGGCAGAGTCCCGGAGTTGCAGCTTTGCTTAGCAGAGTGACAGCACCTTGTTTAGCATTCGATGTGGAGCGCAAAATGTTCAGTTTTGCTTAGATATTTATAGTCTTTTCACTATAAATATCCTATTTAAACTCCCAGTCCTTTGATGTTTTAATGTCCTTTTTCACTGGGACATCACTAGTTTATGTCTTCGTTGCGTCAAAACGATTGTGGTTGCACTTGTGAATTATCTGTACATAGCAGTTTGCCCTGTTTCTCAAGACACACAGTTTCATTAATTAATCAAGTTATATTTCTAATACACGTTCATGTAGGGCAGCAGTGTGGAGTAGTGGTTATTGCTCTGGACTCTTGACCGGAGGGTTGTGGGTTCAATCCCAGGTGGGGGGACACTGCTGTTGTACCCTTGAGCAAGGTACTTTACCTAGATTGCTCCAGTAAAAACCCAACTGTATAAATGGGTAATTGTATGTAAAAATAATGTGTACAAAATAATGTAATTGTATGTAAAAATAATGTGATATCTTGTAACAATTGTAAGTCGCTCCGGATAAGGGCATCTGCTAAGAAATAAATAATAATAATAATAATTAATATCATATTCAGGGAATATGTCCCACATAGCTGTATATTCCACCTCACTGGTGTGTATATGAAAACAGCAGCTATGGGACCCTGTTAATGAAACACCATTTTAGTTCCTTGATTCATATGCTCTGCTAGAGTCGGCCTGCTCTGTTGTCTCTTAATCCTGTCCATAAACCAAATTGTTGAGCTGCGGGGAGCCTGTGACACAGGGTGGCCTTTACCAGGACTTAACACTTAATTCCATTAAACTGGTTAACTCTTGGGGTGCCACAGCGGGTTACTGGTCTGCAGTAAGTGGACTGGAAAAACCTGACAGAATTGCTGAATAAGCAACAAGTCAGGAAGTGGCACCAACAGGAACTAATCATGTAGCTCTTTAAGAATACCCTCTGGCCACCCCCCTCCCTCCATTTCAATCCCCTGTCGGATCAGACTAACCCCCTCCCCCTGCTTTAGCCCTCGGCCTTCTGAGAAATCCTATTCCTTACTGGGGATTAGCATTCAATATGGGGTAAACACAGAATAAATAGATTGTCAAGCTTATGGAATTCCGTTAATCAAACCCACATGTTTGTTTTTCTTCAGGTTTACCTCTGACTTTTGGGTTATGAAAACAATAAAGGGTATTTATCCCCCAAAGGCTTTCTCACAATACTCTCTCATATAATAAGGCATTTTTAGTACATTACTGTACGTTAGATTTGGATGTCAGAAATCTCATTACATGATGTCAATTCATATATCAATACTATAACATATTTCAAGTGTGATATAATAATAATAGATAAATGTAACTGAATAAGTGAGGGAGGGGGTCTAATTGCCTTCAACAGGAAATAAAAGAACAGAATTTTCACATCTCAAGCAGAAGTGGAACACATGTTTTATTGCTTCAGTGGCTAGGATCAGAACACAGTAAGCTTTATAACTGAACTAGGCATAATAATTGTGTAGATGATCCTTGCCGCCTTTTACTTGTACCACAGAGTAAGCTGGGATTTCTCTCAGAGGCACCTAAGAACAACGAGTTCCAACATAGGAATCTTTGTCAACTCTGTTTTGATGTGCATGGCCTTGGGAGAATAATTTACTGCCAGCACACTTTGATTCAAACACGTATTTAAATAACCTAAAATAGCATGCCAACCACTGGATTCTAGTTCCAACCCTTTGATGTCTACCCACATCACAAGGCTTGTTTATGTTCTTATTACACAGCATGCTGTATTGTAGTGAATTGAAATGCTTATAAGACATTGATGCAGAGATTTAAAAAGGCCTAAGTGGACATCTGCCTACTGGTTGCCATAATCAAGAACATTAAAAGTTATAATGCTATCGCTGTTATAGTGGGAATGAAAACTCTAATTAGAAGTAGGTCAGAAGGTTCTTTTTAAAACTATAACTATGGTCCGAGACAACCAGAAGGTCACAACAAGTTCAGCTACTGCTATTGTGACGTTGGTAGGTGTAGATGTAGCTGATGAGTTGCATAGGTTATGTGAACCAATCAGGTATAGTGTCATTTACTATTAATTGGATATATCCTACCACCCTGTGGAAAAGGAGGGGACATTACATAACTGAGCTTAGAATCTTTTTGCAGTTCGGAATTCAAGGAAACACAGTAGACTGGAGATGGGATTTAAAGCCTTTTTAATTCGGGTCACTAGTTCAATTCCCATTTGATTGGCCTGTGTTAGCACTTAACTTTAAAGCAGTCACTACAGTCTCCCTGTTTTGCACAACCATCTCTTCACATCATCAAGCACCTTTTAAAACCCCTTCATTTGAAATTTGAAAAATAACAACACAAAACACCAATTCCCATTTGATTGCTGTGGGTAGCAGGGTTTTAAAATTGCTTCATGTGGCCTTTCCAACTATACTGGCAGTCTCTCAGGAACAAGGTACAGGAACCACACACAACAACAACTGAGGTTGCCACTGGCCATGGTGAAGAAAGTACTAAACCATGGCGTGCAGTAGGACTGGCACAATTGTCCGTCTCTGCTTTAGAGACACAATTTGCACGGCCACATTCTTCTCCTAACTTGGTGTAATGAAGATGTACATTTCCTGTTTAAGTTTCAGATAAACACAGGCCTTGAAAACATGACAGAGAGGAGTAACAGGGGGCACATGTTTGAGAGCGGGTGCAGTCCAAAACATGTAGCTGATATCGCACACCAGCTATTTTATATAATTACCAGTATTTCCATTTTTGGGTGATGCCTCCTTGATCAGTTTCCCAAATATCCCAATGTTGTTCACGATTGATGCAAGTAGAGGTGCAACACCATAATAATAGACTGCAGATCAAATTCTTTTTTCTTTATTATTTAAAAGAACAAAGTTAAAAACAGAGCAACGTTTCAGCCAGACGGCCTTCATTAAGCTGAGAGGGGGTGCAGGAAATACATAAACCTAAACCATTTGCAAGTCAATCAACATCTGTTTATAAAGGGGGAAAAAATGTATAAAAGTTCAGGACTGACTGAATTAAGCTGGCTCCAGTGTCAAGGTATAGTCTACATGACATCTGCTTTCTCCATGTCAATAGATTATTGCCAAGAGTAACTCACTCACAAACTCAACACAACACAACTTGTCTGCTGCAGGAAACCAACAGTTAAAGGAATTTTACAGAGGAATTTTCGCTTTTACAGAGACCTTGCTGAACAGCATATAACTGACCTATCCACATGAATGCTGAGCTAAAGCTGGAGGCATTATAATTGCCAAAAAACAAGCAAAAAGTTGGCTAGACCAATATATGTTGAAACAAAAAGAGAAAAATAAACCCAGTGGACTGCCTAAATTCAGTGATGTAGTCCTAAATCTTAAAGTATCAGAAGGCCAATTAAAATATAGATTTTTCTAAAACAAATTATACAAATTCGCATTTTATTTGTACATTGAACTTGAGGTAACAAGTTCATTCCAAACCCCAGGTCTCTGCACTGACCGATATATAATAAAGCAGAAACCTGTGTTTATGGCCACAGTCATAGGATGCACTTTTGCTGTCTCCATCGTCAGCATTTTTACAAAAAAAAAAATTGTTAACCTTCTTAAAGTAGTACTGTAGTTTGTAATAGAAGTCCCTAATGTTGTCTTCATGCCATCACAAGGACAACATCAGACAATTGTGCGAGAGATGTGTGTGACTCATGACTCTGCAAACATTTAAAATACGCACCAGTTATCAGAGACTCCGATTCAGAGTGTACCATCAAAACTGGTATGTAGGGAATCAGACACTGATATTTTTGTTCCTAGTGCCTATTCAATGGAAAGACTAATTTGATTTTCCCATGGAAAATAGATCACTTCATTGGTGCCCAGGCACCGGAATTAGACCGGTCAGGCGCCATATAAGCATTCTCATAACAAATCGGCAAAGGTTCAATTCTTATGTCAAGGTTCTGCCTATAGAAGAAAGAACCGGAACAGCGTTTCCAGTGCATTCCGGGTCGACTACACCACTGCCTAAATTGCTTTATCATTTTAAGTTACTTTCAAATGATCTCACTTGAAAAATATAGTAGTACTCTGTAAAGACATCACTGCCAAAAAAGCTGTAACTACAAACATATGAGCACTGTTGCACTGTTGCGAATATAAGTTGTATTGCTATCTAGTGTGAAACTGACTGGGTGGTTTAAGCATGTTAGCTAAATGCTATAAAAATAATGGTGTGGAACTCTAGCAAAAAACTGATATTCAAATTTTGAAAAACAGATTTGCTTTGAATAATTGTTTTTAAACACCCAATACACCAGTTGCTGATGTATCAAAGTAAGATCCCGTTTTTGAAGTGAATTTAAAGTTTTGAGTTTTGAGTTTCTATTTTATATTATATTTATTTTATGTTTAATTTTTTAAAAACAATAGCAAAAACTTTGCACTTACAGCTTTAAATCAGAAACAAACAAACAAACAAACCAAAAAAAAACAGCAATGATTTTATTAACAACAGTGCACTTACTGAGAGTTTTGACTGGGTCGTTGAGTTCACTGTGCAAGCTGGCTCCATGCATGTTAACTGCTTGGATAGCAAACTGGTACTGTGTGTCTGGGATGAGCCCCTTAATCACCATAGACTCAGTCTTGATCTGCTCTTTGATTGCTGTCCATTCTGTTTCCAGTTCTGGTCTGCAATAAATAGGAAGCAATGATGTGACACAATGTTTTATAATACCTAGTTTTACTCTGATAAGAAGGGGGTAGTTAACAATACCAGACAGACCTACTAAACACCAGACAGTTTATAGAGGCTGAAGTGTCAATTTAAAATGCTGCCCTGAGAGAACTAAATACAAATCCTCTACAACAGAATTGTGTTGAATTGTTATTCAGTCCGTGAAAACTAAAATTCTCACACTGGAAAGCTATAATCTAAAACAAACAGACAGGGTCCATCTGAAAATAATATGTGGCATCACCAATGGGGTCTATTCTTTAAAATGGGACCCAAACACATTGCTGTCTGTCACAGGATGTTTTCACGTTTCGAGTAGCCAGCACAGTCCCTGGGAGTCAACTGGAGCCAAGAGCATTATCTGAGACCAGATTTCACTTTGAACTTCATTGTTGTTAAAATACTGGTAATGTCACCTTCCATATCACAGCTCCCAGTATGAAGTTCAGCAAAGGCAGCCACACTGAAGGGAGCTGCCAAGCTTCTGCAGACTAAAACCAGCAGGCAGCACATTACAGCCTGCCTCTGCTTTCCAATGAGGAGCAGACCGCTCTGGCATTCACCTTTCCTGCATTGAAAGGTCTGTGACCCTGTGGGGCAGCCTATAAATCTGCACCGACAAGCTCCTCTGAAGATGCAGAGGGCATATTGATCAACAGACCAACTTATTTATTTCCAAGCATTCTTGGAAATAAATAGAGAACGTTTTGGTGGGATTCAGGCCCTTTTTTGCAGCTGGGACATATTACATCAGGACCTCTGTTGCACTCACAAGCCAGAATTAAATTAGATAATTTACTTTAGGAATAAAGTATTTGGAAATTACTCGCGGTGGAATTAAGGGTGTTCCTTGCTGCAGTCAAAACCAAAATACAATATTCAATTACATTAGTGTGTGTCTGTTTTTAGGGCAAAAATAGGCCAAAGGTAGGCAAGGCTGGCAAGGTCTTTGTTTTAACCATATCCTTAATTATTGAATTGAAACAATTCAATCACTAATGAGGTCCTAATGCATTTTTTATACCTATTAAACTTGTAAGGGAAAGCCACTCCAGGACCAGTTGCCTATGCCTGCTTTATAGACTGAAAACAGCGTTAGCTTCATTCAACATCACGCTTTCAAAACATGATGAGTGCCCATTTCTTTGGTATCGTGAATAGGGTATAAAGTGGTTGTGTTTAATTAAAATACAATATCTTCTGAGGTTTCCATTTCAACCTCTTTTGGGATATCTTCATAAACAGGGACCAAGAAATCATGAATGAAACAGCTAACCGATTACATTTAGCAGCCACACTGGCAAGTCCCTTTACATAAGCACAGCTGTGGATTCTTAAGTAACAGTAACAATATTCTTGAACTCCACTTAACTATTTTAGCCTTTAATCACAGGAAACATAATACTCTTCTTTTCTTTTTTCTTTTTAAATCACCACTGGGTTCACTGGGTTTATTCCAGGCTCCACATGTGAGTAATATTACACTCAGTAGGATTAGGGTTTAATTCATAGACCTGTATGTAAAAACTGTATTAGTTTAGGTTTTGGGACAGCAAATGTTTTTAATATAGTTTTGAAAGGAATGGCCTAGAGGAGACTCTGAGCATAGCAAACAGTCAGGGCTCATGCTACCAGCACAGAATTCTATTATTCCAATAGTGCACTTCCATTTTTTTTTCGCATGTGGATTGTCTTGATCGCTGAGGATTGCATTCTCTTATTTCTTCTTAGCTTTATTAACATTACTTCTTCACATTTTATTTTGCTGATAATGTTATTGTTCTTCACTTTTTTATATTTTGTTCACTTTCATTCACAATCATTCCTGCAATATCGTATTTATTTACATGAGTGAGGGTGACCGAATAACACACAAGATATATATGGCCATCCAGTCAAGGAACTGCAGCTGACCAATCCTCTGCTATGATCCCTTGTAAACAAACATAGCTGGTAGCGCGTCGCAGGCGAAGCGTCTGACTCTCCTGCAAACACACACCTGGGAAGACCCTGAACTTTCATGTTCTTTTTATGTATATTTTTAACCAGGGGTTCATTTGCATTGGATCGCACCAGTAGTCTGACAGGTGAGAATAATACAGCTTTCAAATGAAAAATTGTAAAGAAAGATTTTTTTTTTTTGCAAAAAATAACTCTCTATACCTAATATGTACATAAACAAAATGCTGTGTACTACAACGATATAGAATGCGACGTCCATGCATAAGTAAAGTACTATTTTTTTAATAAGCGGCATATGTGTTTGCATTACTCCTGTTGGCAGCATGCTTATTGGCAGCATGCTTTCTCACAGCATCGTGTTCACTGGCAGACTGCTCGATACAAATACACATGCAGTCAGTTGTCTTTAATACACTTTGACATTTTTTCTGCCACTATTTTTAATGTGAACAGGCTAAAAGGAATCTTGAGATGGAAAAACATCCCCTCCTCTCCCTTATAAAAGTTTGCCTTGGCATTTTTGCATGGTCATATTCAAGTTTTCCCATGCGTTTCCCATGGTTATACCATGCGTTTACTATAGTTTACCATGGCCTGCCATGTTTTGTTTTTATAATACACTTTACCATACCTCCCTCTGTGTGTAATAGTGCTAACCTATGCTTTACCATGCTTTTACTATGCTTTATCACACTTTTCTACGCTTTTACTAGGGGAAACTTTTATAAGGCCTCTTGCTTTCCTCTAAAAGCTTGTTGTAATTGGGCAGGATTTTACTTTCAAATATTTTAGTGTGAGGTTTCCTTGCTTATTACAGAAAAACTGTTAACAAAAAAGATAAAACAAGATATAAAAATAAAATTAGCTAAACATACATATATATTTTAGGAAACTACAAAATGATATCGCAAAAGTCTACCGGAAGCCATAATAGTAGAACAGTATTTCTTGTAAGATTTTGAAATGTCACATTTTTCATTTTTTGTCCGTTTTTCGTTAAATATATGAAAAACTACAAAGTGGTATGTAATTCAGTATGTTAACGTAACATTGTTCAGCAGGTTTCACTCGACTTTATGAAGCAAAATTAGTTAATTCTATAGGGTGATGCAAAACTTGTAAAAAGCATATTATATGACTTCTGAATACAAGCTGTCATATTCGCTCGCAGCTCCGGGGACAGCACAAAGATCTGTACAGAGAGTGGCAAACAGATGGTGGAAAACATGGGATTCCTGCACACTGTAGGGGCTTGCAGTTACAAAGTCTGCACGCTTCTTTGCAGGGGCCTTGGTTTCCAGGTAGGGAGAAGCAGGCTACATCTCAGCTTGCAGGTCTAATTCCATTTGTCAGATTTAATAGACTTCTTTCTGCCTGCTTGACTGACTATCTACAGCAACTGAGCAACTGTTCTCCTACCAGCATCATTAAAAATAACTGAAAACGATCCTCTTATGAGTTTACTATAAACTCCGACCAACACCGCTCACTGTCATTACACCACACAATGGTGGAGTTTCCATGTGTCTTCTAATTTTTCTCGAGACATTGTGCTTGAGCCAAATGAAAAATGACCCTATACATTTCGGGATTCCATGGTCTCAATGTATTTTACTTGAGAAGACCCTCTTTTCACCTGATGTCATGCAAATGAAGGGGTTAAGGAGGAGGTCGATATGCAAATTAGCCATGCGTAGAGTTCTCGTGCTGTTTTCGCAAACAGCTCGGGAAAATGTGGTTTCCATGCACAGAGAATCAGGTACACGAGAGACTCTCACCTGGAAATCCATGGTTGTCAGGTGACATTTGTTTGAGTGAAACTGTTTAAAACACAGTGTTAAGCTCATGTAATAAAGCTGTGATTTGTAAACGCCTAGTGCCTGGTTGTTTAATAATGACTGCTCTTGCTCAAATTGGGGTGGCAATATCGTTAGTAATGAATAATATTTCAATGAATTTATCACACTACTTATTAAAGAAAAAAGAAAAAAATTAACCTGGAGGTATATAATGAAACTGTCCAACCTAGCTATTGCTGATCACCATGGCTGAAAACCGGCATAGACGTAGGATTACAGCTTCCACGTATCCTCCCAAGGCTGTCTGGATTGGAAGCAGTGGACATTTTCACGTGAAATGCGGGTTTCCATGTGGAAACGGCCGTGGATTTTCCGTATTTTACATCATGCTCATGAGTAAATGAGATTTACCCTATCCCTCTCAGTGGCCGTTATTTTTGGCCACAAACCTGATCCTCTCTAGCTGTTCTCCCAAACATGCACGCTCATCGCCACACATGGAAACTCCCCCAATGAGACATAAATGGCCACTGGGTTCACCAGGAGTACAGTTTTTCCAAAGGATTAGTCTGCCCGATATCCATTTGAGGATCCAGTGCTATCTTTGACAGCTGTGTTATTTAACAGAATTATTATTTATTATTATTTGTTTATTTAGCAGACGCCTTTATCCAAGGCGACTTACAGAGACTAGGGTGTGTGAACTATGCATCAGCTGTAGAGTCACTTAGAATTACGTCTCACCCGAAAGACGGAGCACAAGGAGGTTAAGTGACTTGCTCAGGGTCACACAATGAGTCAGTGGCTGAGGTGGGATTTGAACCGGGGACCTCCTGGTTACAAGTCAATTTCTTTAACCACTGGACCACACAGCCTCCTGCAATATACCACAAAAGCATACTAATGCTGTAATCAGTTAACTAAAGGTGTTAAGTAAGACAAACATTTTCTTACCTTACTGGTATAACAGAAACGTTTTGTGTCACAACACCGTAAGTGCACTTCCTGTCAGTCTTGGAGCCCTCAAGGCCAGTTTTTGGCCTCACCCTTATAAAAGTTTACCATAGTAAAATCATAGAAAAGTGTAATAAAGTATATTGAAAACATGGTAAAGCAGAGGTAAGCATTGAAAAGTAGCAAGGTATGGTAAAGCATTATAATAAACATGGCAACCAGGTAAACTATGGTAAATGCATAGTGTAAGCATGGCAAAACTGAAAACTGAAAGATACTGTTCAAAGCCAGCTTGAAGACATATACTTTGTTCCATAGACCTTGGTCTCATATGTCTAACTTTTGTCCAAGGACTGGTTGAAAATGTACTCCTTTACTAAATGTACTGAAATGTACTAATACAATCAGTATAACAATTTTCTTCTTTGCTTTTTTCAGCAAAAAAAACCCCAAAAAAACTGGTTTGCTCCCAGCCTTGATACCAGCTTTGGCCATGTAGGTCCTGGCTTTAAACCCAATGCTGGAGGGAAGCAAATTATTGCAAAGCTTCTGTTACACCTTTGTAACCACTACACAACTGCAAGGATATTTTAGACTTGCATGGGTTTATAATATACAACACAGGGACAAATGTTGGCATGAGATGCCACTAACTCGGTGCTGTCAAAAACGAAGCCCATAATAGCATAAAATATACTTTAGAAAAAAAAAGTCTTCATACAGCAAATTGATTTGTTTTTTTACTCTGTGGAAAAACCCATAAGGTTTAAATTGCCCACATTTGACAGTTAGGCAGCATGGTATGTTAACTGCTCTGACAAAATACAGCCATAGCACAAAGGTTCACATTGTTATTGTATATGTGTGTCTGTCTGTCTGTCTGTCTCTCTCTCTCTCTCTCTCTTGCTCTCCTCTGCATCTCCTTTCGCAAGACCAGGAAAACAAAATTCTTCTTCTTTACCCACAGGGAAATTCTAACTGGCACATACACAATACAATACTCACAGGTTATCCTACAATATACAAGAGTAAATCAGCCTCAGACAAAAAGGCTCCCTCAAGGAATATATTCAGAAACAAGCAGTTGACCCTTACTAAAGATAACAATACTTCATGCTTCCAATTACTGTCATGCAGCAGGAATGCATCCCCCAATTGTATTTGCCAAACAAAGAGAAGAGTACACATCAAATGGTGAACTTTTCCCTGTCTAATTATTTCTTACCATTGCACACTATCTTAATGAAACTATGCTGGTTTGTTTTATTTATAACCAGTACTGTATGGGACTGCATACTTGACTATTCCCTCCTGTACATGACATTATAAATCACATATGAGGTTTTGTCAGAATTTCAGTACATCTTATACTGTGTGTAGATGTCATCCCATGCATAAAACATAGCGCTAAAGTTTTAGTATTAAACAACAGCACCCAGACATCATAGTTTTGTTTCGTTTTTTTTGTACTTTTTAAAAGCTGCTAGAAGGAGAGCAGCCACAATTAAAATGTAATCTTGTGCCTTCCCATTCGAGACGTTAGGGGTAGAAGAACCCTTTAAGATCTAAGCCAACTTGACCTGAAAAGCGCAGAATATAATGGAAATACCATGGTGGTGCGTTACCTTCACAAATTGAATTTAGCAGATCATTGTTTTTTTTGTTTTTTTAGAATAATGCAAGTATTTCTAAATGTTCTACCAACAGTACAGACTTTTGCAGTTGTCAAGTAGCTTTCACAGCCTAGGCAACAAGTCAATACATGAAACGAGAAACAGCAGTACTTTTAATAGGGGTGAAAGGGTTGTGCAGCCTTGACAGACTGTTCTGTCTCTGAATTTGCCCTATTTTTAACAAAAAATATATACCATTTTAGCTGTTAAATCATTGGCACCCACCGACATTAAAGCCATAACAAATTTGGAAAACTGTCTAGTTTTATTTTTTAATTGAAGCGGTGCATGTAAATGAGGCTCTATTTTTATTAAACCAGTGTTTTTAAACCCTGGTATTTGCTTTTTCTCAACCCAACTGTGATTACTTCTGCCCATGCCGTAACCTGACAGCATTGTGAACCAAGAAGCCTGTGTAGGGAGCGAGCAAAGCTTGAAAAATCACTATTGACCAAAGATGGATAAAAGAATCTGAGCACTCACCTGATGTATTCCACCAAGTAGTACAGAATAGGTGCACTGCCTGGACTAGCTCCCTGTTTCCATGACAACACCACCTCTGTATCTGACACAGCAAGGACCTCTGGCTTAGTTGTTGGTGAAGGCGGCATGCATTTATCTGTCAAAATGCAAGGGACAAATATTGGCAATGATGTTAGTAGATAGACCTTGGGTGAATATGTTGGTTTTTTTTTTTTTTTTTTTAAATAAGCACTGTACAGGATATGGAATTGAAAATTTACCAGAGATGCATGAAAGATTAGATTGAAAAAAACATTATAATAATAACCCATATAGCCATTTCCATCAACTTGCATTTTAACAACATTCACCAGAAGAGTAATGTTCTAACCAGATTTTTTTAGCACCACACATACATGTATGCTTTGATATTTGCTTTGCCTCGCTTCAGATATACAAGTTAACCATGGTAAATTTGCACTTTTTCAGTGTTTATAGTACACATTTACAGTGGTTAACCATGTCATTTTCACCATGCTTTACCACTTGTGAGTACTTGCCTGGCATATACTGTCAACTTTTATCAGGGAAGTTCAACCATATTTGAGTGATAAAACTGGCTATTGCTTTACGGAAACACAAAATTGTTAACTGTTGTGGTTTCATTGTAGATCTTTTCAGGGGTGACTTTTAGATTACCTTTCGATTCTGTGTTTACATCTCTGGGCATGCTCGGCCTTCCTTCTCCTGCCCAACCATATGCTCCCACGCTAACACGGTACTGAGTCGCAGCCGTTAAGTTACCAAGGACAACCTCCTGCAGAAAAAGTGGGACACTTAAGATGTATACCTATTGTAATGAACTGTTGGAAAGGTACATCAGTGTTACTGAGCAATAGAAGTTCAGAACCCAACACTCTTTATAGTTATGCTACATTAGCAGAGTAGACAAACATGATTTATATTACTACTAGTCAACTACAGGTGACAGCTCATTACACAATATAGAGTAATAGCAACGCACATCAAATAGAGATAATACGCTTAACGCCATTACACTCCTACTTACAAAACTTGCTTGTCCATCAAACTGCCCCTTTGAACAAAACAAAGAAATACAAAATATATTAAACACAATGGAAGGTAAAGCAAGTTACTTTGTTAGGATCATTTGCCAGCAGGTTACAGGCAGGAAGGGGGTTAAGGCATTTAGGGTTTTAAAAACTCTTTTAAACTACTGTGAAATGTTTTATTTGGCAATTGTGGATACACTTTTGTTAATAGTATGACAGTATTGGAGTCATACTCTTTCATAAACAACTTCAGTGTTAATATTTACATCATTACAGTGTATTATTGCAAACTATATTATGCAAAAGCAATAACACAGTGTTTAAATATGGTCCAATATCTGCACACCTAGGCAACGCCAGTTAAACAGCCTAGGTTTGTGGACAATATTTAACACCCTGGAGTTATTGTGATTATAAAATGGCACTCTCCACCATTACCAAATTAAATTGGTTATCAAGTGCACCAGGCAGAATGGTTCTAAAAGTTCCACACTGTGCTGCTATGGTGACATATCTGCACAGCTTGCAACATCTGTTAGCCAATGAGAATGTTCCCACTTTTTTCTTGCCATTTTATAATGGAATATAAAAAAATGCTAAGAAAAAATGATTAATTTAATGTGCAAAAATGTACTACTACAGTTGTTAGTGAACTTAATCATTTGTGTTGCTTAGGGAAGATGTATTAGGTTTTTTAGGGCCAATATATCATAAAATCAAAGATACTAACAGTACTGAGCATGTCCAGACTGAGAGGAACATTATGCAACACTGCTGGTCCCGCAGGCCTGTTGTTCTTCATCTCTGTGTAAAACACCTGAAAGAAACAGTGCAAGTAGGTACAGAGTAAAATCACAATGCTACACAAGACAGTTGCTGGAATTGTAACCCTGTCAAGCACAATTGGGCATACATTTGCATATCTTGTAGTGCTGTATTTTGGAACTACACAGTTGTTTTAAATTAAACTCTGTTATTGGGTTTAAATCCTATATGACATGACATAACATAAATAGTCTGTGCGCAACTGGGTGCAAGAATTGTATACAGTATACTAACTGATCCACCATCGTGTACATGCGACATGCCGAGTTCTGTGAGATGAAACGAGGGTAAAAGCTCTACAGCCACAAGTGTAAAGGAGACCGGCTCTTTTGCATTGTGGTTAAGACGCTCCCTTGCAGTGTGTGTGGTCACTGGTTTGTCCCCCGCTCTGTTACGTATGCAAACATACTGCACTGGAGGTCTACAATTCCTCTCTGCAATTCTGAATTAGAACCTGCCTTCTGCTTGGTGTCCTTAATGTTTCACCTTTCCAGGAATTTATTTTGGATGACATTTTATTACTCATTTCTCTTTGAGACGTGCCAGCAGGCAGGTTCCTATAAACACTCCCTGTCAGTCCCCATAACTGACTGATAGATTCACAGTCTGTTCAATTCAGTGATTTTAGCCATCACAGGGACATGTCGTCTTGTTATAATGCAAGTAATACAAATAGTCATAATAGAACCTTTTTTTTATTCTGCTCTACACTGTTTGTTACCCTTTCATATTCCTCTCAGCATTGTTGCAAGTGAACCATGAAAATTCAGAAATGTTAGCATCCATAATGAGCAAAGCAAGTATAGGTAAATGATTCAACCTGACACTGAAGAGTCAATAGCAATTGACAATATGTGCCTCTGAAAAAAACATTCCAGAAATGTAGAAAGTTTATTAAGTAAGCTTCTTAATTTTCCCAAAAAGTACACAAAGTACAACAATGGATAAAATGTAGCTGATCCATTCCAGATGTTATTATGAGATTATTTAGCCATAATATACAGAATAGGCAACAATGTGTGTGCAAAATTAAGGTCTTATTAAAATTTGGAATTGCTCAAACAATATTTACTTCCCACCTCTCTCATCCTTTTTGTTTTTGCATTTACCAATGAAAAAAAAAATCCCAGAGTGGTTAAATCAAAACTCCATCATTACGCGCATTTTGAAACCAAACACTGTTCCCAGTAGCCAATTTAAGGCCTTGTTTACTTTTCTCCTGAAACCACACTTTACCTGAACGTTGTATCTCTCTTGAGTTGAAGCTAACAAAGCCAGGCTTGTCGTTGCCTTACCGTGTATCCGGTGATGGTACTGACATGCCGCCTGGGCATTCGCCATCGTGCACTGAAGGCTGTGCAGTTCAGGGACTCAAGCTGTATGTCCAGTGGAGGGCTCAGCCTGTCTGCATCCCAGAAACAAAAGCAGCATTAGCTGGAGTGTGGAAAGGAACGCAATTCCATGGGCAGAATAGCAAGGACGGACTAGAGTTTACCTCTTCATTGGGAGTGCTGTCATACCATTGCCTGCAGGTGACTTTATTACCTATGGGTTACGTATGTGTAGGCTATGTACATACATACAGTCTTTCTGGACTGATAAAGCCATTGAGAATCATAAATACCAAGAAGAATAACTTATAATAACAGCCATCTCCTTAAGTAATAATCTATGTTTAGAGACAACAGGCAAGTTAAATTACACTGACTGGCCAAGAAAATTACGAATTTATGTATGTAAAATTTGAAAAGAAATCAAGTTTTTAGCGTATGCAATTTTTATATGATGGCATGTGTTTGACTAGACCAGAGGATGCAGTTTAGAAATTAAGTGGAGACAGACTTAGGACACAGGTTAGGAGACACTTCTTCACATAGAGATTAGTAAGGGTATGGGATGGGTTACCTAGCCATGTTGTTGATGCTGAATCATTGGGATCCTTTAAAGCCTGACGACAAGCTTTTTAGATCAATCAGCTACTAGAAACTGGATGAGCATTGGTGGGCTGAATGGCCTCCTCTCGTTCATACATATACTTCACGAAAAACTGACAAAAAATAAAAAATTTGACATTTCCAAATCTAACATGAAACACTGTACTACTGTTATGGGTTCTGGTAGACTTTTGTGATATCATTTTGTTTATTTGATTACATGATGTTAAATAAAAGATGTATTTTTTTTTTTTTTTAAATGATGCCTCAATCCTAAAATGCTAAGTGATGCAAAACTTGTGGCCATAGCTGTAAATGTAGGATACAGTAATTTAGATAGAATGAATTAACTCTGGCATGTAGTTTTCAATAACTGTCTTTTTTTTCACTGACTATTGTGGATACCCAACTTGTATTATAATTATAATGTTTCCATTTATTTCATTTCTCCTTGAGTCACAGTAATGTAGAATGTTCTGCCCTCAGTACCTTGAGAGTTAAATAATAACTTGAAAATATTAGTTGAAAGTATGGCCCTTCAGTTCGAAGTTTACTGTTTCAGCCACTTATTTCCAAGACTTTGATGTCTCAAGGTGACAAGTGACTTCAGTTGCGACTCTACAGTGGGTTCACCCGACTCCGGTTGGTGCGGACACTCTTTTTTTTTTAAATCATGCGTCAACTACATTTGTGAAAAAGTTTCTTTAGAACTTAAAAAACACTCTGGCTGTACACCATATGGTGTTGTTTCAAATCATGTGGCACAGTATCACGTTTTAAAACAGTAACTGAAGCTATATATGTATACTGATGAGAGAAAGAAATGGTGATAATTACATAAAACCTAAATGTTACATAAAAGCAACATCCTATTTAGTTTTACTTTGGCTAGAAAATAGAATTGATATTATCATGACCAAGATTTAGACACTTCTTTTCTCTTGGAATCTATGCTGTGTTTCTAAAAGGGGAATCCACCCGCTAATCACATACGTAATCAAACTGTTCCCATAAATAGCCCTCTCGTCTACGCCTCCTTCTTGTTTCTTTGTTTGGTCCTCCTCCTCCCCTGCCACCACTTTGCAGCGTATCTTGTCCAGGGGGAAGGAGACCCAGAGTGCCACTTGTCCTGCCCGCTGGCACTAAGCTATCATCAATCAATATGCATTACATCATAGTTCAGCCAGCGTATAGGGGCGGCTATTGAGCTCCAATGGACAAGACCACAGGCCATATTATATTACATTTCATTATGGACATGGTCATCTGTCAAACACAATAAAGAATTGTTCATTTCAAATGTTGTGGATGTCTCCTTTCTGAATGTCAGTTTATAACGTACCGTCAGTATAGTAATGCTGCGAGAGTAAACTAAGGATCATTAAACAGCAACAAAAACTGGAATGTTTGTATTTTTACAAGAAGGTTGATTAATAAAATGCATATTTATTATGTTAATACTATACTATAGCCTACAATATCTTACATCGTATATGTCACAACCTTGTTTTTTAGGTTTCTAAGCTGTTAGGACTGAAGCTCTTGGTGTTATTTGCCCTGAAAGCAAGTTTGACTATTCCAGCATGTACTATAACTGCAATATATGCTGGGTTGTGAATGCAAGTGTGAACAGGATGGCTTCAGTGATGACGTCAGACCAGAAACACAGACTCAGGAAGTAGTGGGGCAAAACTGAAACGCAACGGCGTTCAGCCTTTTATTAAATAATAACAAAAACAAAAGATTTGAACAAACACAAAACACTAAACAAAAGGGCACCTTGGCCAAACAAATAAACAAATAAGTATCGTGCTGGTGTAAAAACCAGCACGCTTAGCAGTTGTTTATATTTTAATTATTTTACCTCCTAACTCCTCAATCGTTCTCCACTCTCGAACACCCTCACCCTGAGCGCAGACAGCTGCAGGCTTTTATATTCTGGCCGAGGGGTTAACTAGCTATTAATGAATGATCCTATTATCCCATAGTCTGCACGAGTTTAATAAGGATGTGTGACTGTCAGCTAGTTAAATAATCAGTAGCTGATCAGTCACGCATCCTCACAAGGTTTTAATAATCAAAAGACAAAACAATAACAAATAATATTGGCTTTCGCCATTCGCACAAAACAAATACAAAATAAATCACAAAAATAGTGCACAATATGTATAGGGGCAGGGCTCCCCGTCACAGCAAGTCAGTGGAGCATTGAGTATAGTAATCACTCTGGGGTCTAAGCCATGCTCTAGCCAACAAAACAGATGTTAAAACATCACCATGACCCACATGATTAACTTAGTGGCAATCTTGCATCATCCCTTAGAGTTAAAGATCAGTGAATAATATAGGTTTTCTGTTTTGTTCAATCAACACCAACCATAAATGCTGCTTCAGAAATTAAAACCATATGTTGACCAAGCAAGCACCTTATACTGGACTTGGGTGTTGCTGACTTTGAAATAGTGTCTGTGTTAAAAGTCTATCATGGTGATATAAATACTGCTGTTAAATTCTTATGAGGATGGCCATTTCATCTAATTAATGCATTCACTTTACTACCAAACTGCTATTCATAAAGAATCAGAATATCAGTAAATGCACTGCAGTCATGGCCAGTGTATTTATTAGCACTGATGTGTTTTGTTCATTTTTAAGATATGACAAACTTTATTTGACCTTAGCCTTCAGCTTTTGCAATACTTTAGTGAAAGTAAGGATAATAATAGATAACCCTCTGTGTCAGAAAGCAGTTTACCTGAAACACTCACAATAAATTAGCATCAACGTTTCCTTGACAAATCTGATTAGGGCTGGGTGTCACCATACGCTTTCAGACTAAGGGGAGTCTTTAAAGTCTGACCCAGTCTGAAGTGACCAAAAAATGACTTGACAGCTGCTCAGCACCTCAGTGAAATGTGTCCTGGCAGTTTTATCTCCCTAATCAACAGAAGTCCAGCTCACAAAGCAATCCTATCACAGTCTGCACTAACTGACAACGTATTTGGCATTGTAACACTAGCACAGAAAAAAAAAACTTAATGCTGCCACTTAAATATCCTTTACTGGGCACTAGGCATTAGTGAACATCTCCATACTTACTGTTTCTGCTAGATGTGCAGTACCACAGCAGCACCTACTGACAACAATTTACTGTGGTGCTCAAGCTGTAATAATAATAATGATTTGCAAAAGTGTACAACCTCCCCCCAAACTCCCATTTAAATAAGTGATTCTAGAGGAATGGCACATTCCACATTCCAGGTAAACGCATTACGCTGAATATATATATATATATAATCCTCATACTCCTATGAGGCAAACTAAGTGCATGCCAGCATACTACCTGTGTTTGCTACTTCTGGTGGTCTAAAATAGGAAACAGCTGTGAAGTATGAGAAATCACTTCAGCGCTTCCCCTTTAAAGATTCTTGACATTACAAGCAGTTCATTGTCTGAGTGGAGAGGGGTGTTTTGAGGTGGCAATCCTTCGGTTTGGAGGTAAACTCTGCTGTAAAGAGCCGCAAAAGGGATTACCTCAGAGATAACTAGCACTGTAATTG